>NC_056481.1:11367379-11734501 GCF_008729295.1 Plectropomus leopardus
TGGTCAGCAGGGTCAGGATGAAGATCAACGTTTCTGAGGAGGAAGCCATGGTTGCCTCCTGAAAATAAAAAAAAAAGAAGAAAAGAGTTATTTCTCAGGTATTTTGCACAGGTGATTGTGAAATGATTCAGAAACTACCCACTGCCCACAGGAATTAGTCACAATAACCAAGGCTTTGTTTAAGAAAGTGTTGGTGATAAGACAGCTGACTTATGAATAGAAACTCAGACACAATCTTTGAGTGACTGAAATACTGAGATCTGGTTTCATTTTCAAAGATAAAATTAATATATTAGCCATTCTGGACAATCTCTGTATCAAGCCATTGGTCCTCCGTGATTAGAGGATGTATGAGGAGGTTTGGGCATTACATGAGGATGGCGCCCTCTTCTCCACATCAATAACTGGGAGGATACGCTGGAAGTGCTACACCTCCCAGCTGGCCTAAAATCTGGATTCTGTCTTTAGTAGGAAAGGTCACATTCGGCATTCATTCCAGGGACAAATGACTACAGCAGTCATGGGAATATATCGGCTGCAGTTCTGAACAGCAGTGATGGAAACATGACTCCAAGGAAGACTCGCTAATTTTCGCCCCTTTTCTAATTTGACTACGAGTAACTTCTGCAACTCTGTCACCACAAAGTCCTTCTGTCCCCGTCCAAACAGAACTCGAACATTATTCCAAATCTGTTGGCATCACTGAGTTTGAAAGAGAAACTGAAGCAGTAACAGGAATAAAAAAATGTAACCAATGTAATAGTTTCACGGCCTAAATGCTGCTTTCTCCTGTTTACTAACCCTGGTTTCTGGTGCATTCAGAAAAAACCCCCAAAACAACACAGACAGACACACTTGTTGACTGGTAATGGGAACAAAGTCACTTATTGTCGTAGATTTTCCTGTGTTTAAAAAACCTGCTAATTTCCTTTAAAAAGTGTGGCAGCCCAGTCACTAGAAGAAAATGTTGGCATTGTACATTTGTGCAAATTCACAATACATCAAATTTGTAAGTTTCATATGCAAGATGTCAATGTTTCTAAAGTGATGTAATATATGAGCTGATTGCCATTGGGAGGTGGAAGGGACGGTGGAAGGCATGGGACCTTGGCAAGATGCAAACTACTGTTCAAGACCAACAAATAACAAAACCAGTTGTTTTTTTTAGTGAGAAATCTGTGTTTCCAGCTGCTTTTCAGCCACCAAATGTGTGTGATTTTAGTGAACCGTTACTGTGTTTCCACCAGATATAATGCTTTGTAAAGCGCTTTTTTTTTTTTTTTTTTTTTTTACAAAGACATACCTGCATTTCCAGCAGGGAAAACTGGCATTTGAAACCAAACATGATCTTTTTCTCACCATTACCAAGATTTGTGTGCCTAACAGAAAATTAACCACAGAGTTGTTGAAACATTAAAAAATATAAGGTATATAACATATCCGCTACATAAAACGTACAATTATAACATCCCTAGTTTGCAGAAAAACATAATGCCAACATTTTTTCTAGCTTTTTTAGGTTGGTATTTGAGGGCTTGAGGATTTGTACTCCCAGAAGTAGAAGTAGCTGGAGAAAGTTGTTAGAAAAAACTATTCTCGTGCTCCTTTGCTGGCAACCACCACCCTAAGGGGAAGGCGACTACAAAATATTTGGATGAATGAATAGGTAAATCCCACATCAGCAGTGACCTGTCATGAAATGTGATGCTACTAATGCCCCAGCCTTCTTCAGGTTCCCTTTGAAAAGGGATTGAGTTATTGATACAGCAAATCCATCCAGCAGCTCCCCTGTGAGGGATCAAAGCCACCACAAACTGCCTGTTACATAATGGTCTCTTTGCCCTTGGCATTCGCTGGGCTCCGGCAACGAATCTATACTGAGGGACATTCGTGTCCCTGTGGGATCCAAAACTTAATTAATAACTTCTCCTGCTCCTCCTATCTTTACCAATATATCACCTGGCAGCGTCCACACACACAGAGAACTTCAGTAGCCTTTTCTCTCTGACCTTGGCATTTCTTCTCAGACGCCGATTATTGATAATTTTCTGGCTGTGGTGCCTCTCCTCATTTGTCATGATTATTGCTGAATTTTTAAGCTGTCATCTGTGAGCATGGATCAATGGTTGTCGACTTCCCCTTTGTCATATTGGCAGCACAAACAGCCCTTCCTCTCTAAATGAGGCTCCTCTTGCTTCTCTATCTATTAGCTGTCTGTCTTACTGGGCACTTGATCCTTTGTTAGGTCAGTCTATACATCATCCCTCCAATCACAGCCTGACACTTCTGTATCATGCAATGGTAAGTGGCCAAGCAGAGGAACAACTTGTCTATTGTAGGTATGTTTCTCAATGTATATTTAGGGCTGGGCGATATCTGAGGCAGATTCAAAACAACTGTAACTGAAATAATGTTAATTAATAAAATAATAATTAAGTCAGCAGCGTGTCAAATGTGTACAGATGCTTTAAAACATTGTTATTTAAGTGAAAATGGAAACAGAGTAAACAGATAAAACAAATATCTCAACTGTGGTCATTACTTTCTATACATTTTTTGCAACCACTTTATAATTTCTGCCATTTCTTAAACAAAATAATGACATAAGACGAACTTTGAAGACATCGTGAAGTAGCAAAGAAAGTCTATATAACTTGACTGAGGCAGAAATAATCTTTAAAGACAAATGTATGACATTTTTCATTCATGTTTTCTTTATACACGTTATGTCAAGTCATTACAACCTGCTAACATATCGTTAGCATTAGATGAGTAAACTTTCCAGCTACTGCTGATAACATTATGAGGTATTTCAAACATTGTGCAACGTTATCCATAGTCAAAATAATCATATTGAAAATTATTTTTAATGTTGTAACGTTAAAACATTGGTGTATGCATTAGTGGCTGTCAAAAGGTGGCCGGTTTGTCGGTCCCTGGTCTTTTTCTTCTACAGCTGCTGCTTTGTCTTGTTCTTCTGGTCAAAGGCGGGTGGTAACTGGCGTTTAAAGTGCATTACCACCCCCATCTAATTATGTGGAGGATTTATTGAACATTTATTATATTACTATTAAGGAAAATATATTGAGATAATTACTGTTTAATCGCCCAGCCCTAGGTATATTCACTAACTCTGCATACATTTGGGCAGTAATGCATCCTCCCAAGGTCAGTGCAGGACTCCTTAAAGATAACAGGCTTTTCTAAAATACAACAGGAGCGCCAGAATTCACTTTGAATTGCATTTATAATAGGACACAGTTGACAATCCAATTGCTCAAGTGTCAAATATTCCATGTAATAAGGCCAGATCTGTCAAACTGATTAATGAATTGTCACAGCAAAAGGAACCAGTTGTAACTGGTAGCAGCCACTGGTGGCTGATGATGCGTCTCATTCGCCAGCCTGATTTGTACCTGTAGCCAGGCCAGTGGCACGCTGGCTTCACCCAGCGTCTACACCTATTCCACCATATTCCTTCCTCCTCCCTCGACTGGCTGAACAGGTCTGACAGGCGGATTCCTTTTCATTTCAATGTATTAAAGGCACTTTCCTGCTCTGACAGCCTGCTCTGTTCTGCCACCTTCTAGCTGGGGCTTCACACTACTCTGGGCAGCCACTGCGTCTTGACAGACCACTGTCACTTCCCATCATCCTCTCTGTAGATCCTGCTCTCCCCCCTCTAAGCACGCAGACCCACTTTCCCACCAGTGCAATTATTTTTTTTGACAAGCCATCCATCAGCTTTAACTTTAAAGCACTTTTCACTGATACCCATTGTTACAGTTCCGTGCCTTTTTATGCGGGCGGCAGGAGAGAATATGATACCAGACATTCAGACTACCCAACCATGTAAATCTACTTTGTTCTGTTCTTTATTTCCAATTTTCTGTTCCATTTTTGCCGAATTATGCATATTTGTTGTGCATAATATGCCCTTGTCAAATCCAATTAACATGTCCGAGCAAGCACTGCGAGAAAAGGTTATAATTTGCCCGTTTCTTGAGAAGCGGGGGCTAAAGTCAGACTAAAATGAGCAGCTAAACTCTTGCTGTGAGTCATGACACGGTACTGTCACACTGGGGTATACTTTGTGCTATAGTCTATGAGCCATGAGATGGAGCTAATAACAGTTAAACAACACTTAAACACAGAGCTGGTATAAAATCTTGTAGCATCACCACCTCCATTGCAAACTTGTTTTCTGTACCGTCAGATGGACACAGCAGAGAGCCTTGTGGCTTGGGGCCGAGTCACCGTGATTAACTGACATCAACACTAACACACGACCAAGCTGATCCATCTTGCCCTGGCCTATATAATTAGAATGACAGCTTAGAAAATTTGGTCTGATGCAGAATCTGTCTTATGCCGCAAGGAGCCCTAATTACTATCTCAGTGTGAGAGTTAATGATGAGAGGTGGGAGCAGCATCTGGGGGACTCGAGGGGACGCTCTCTCCCTCTGCCCGTGACATTTTGCTATGTCCTAACAACTGGGCCACCTATGGCCCTCAGTGGTCCGCCTTGCTGACACGCTCTGTGAGCGCAGAGAGATTGATGTTTGGTGCCAATCCAGGTTGGAGTCCCCTGCTTATGTCTTGATTGTCTGCCACTTGGAGCAGTCTCTTTTTTGCTGGAGGTTTCATGCAAATAGCCGACATACAATTAATACAAAAGATGGAGATTTTCAGATGAGACATTTAAAATTCAAGTGTAGTGTCTTTTTTTTTTTTTTTTTTTAATAAAGATCCTCTGGGATCCCAAAAGCTTGGTTTCAATCGAATATGTGTCGGATTTGAGGCAGGAAAGCAACTTACTATTAAATTCATTTTAATTAGGCTATTAATGATTTTTAATAGGAAGCTTTAAAATGACACAAATGCTACAAAATTTCAATGACAAGTTCCCAGAGCTCAAAGTGTCACTGACAGAGATCCTTTTTTGTCTAATGTGTCACAGTAATAACATCACTTTTGCCAGTAAGTAGTGTAAGGAAGTAATAACATTTCAGTAATAATATTACAGTTACCCCAACAAATAACTCGTTATACCCTTACTGTTGTTGTCAACCACCAGCTGTTTTCATACTTGTCACACATGTATGTCATATAGCAGTAATCTCGCTTCCAGGATGGAAACTTTACATTAAGCAGCTGGAAGTATTCCCCTTACTTTAATTTTTTTGAGAGGAAAGACGAGAAGAACATTGCTGTTCGAGGAAGTGGTTATAAGACACTTTCCACTGCAAAAAAAACCCCCAAAATTTTATAAGAGGTCCCCTGGTGATACTAATCCAGTGTGAACAGGGCAATGAATTGATATTCAAAAATGTTGTCTGCTGATCATCTATTCCATTAATCGACTAATCGTTTCAGCAATAACGAAAGCTCCTTCACCCAGCAGCTACTTGGATCTCATAAGCTGTGAAACTGCTTATCAGCTCTAGCAGGCAAAAAATACTGTTTTTCTGAACCTGTGCAACAATAACAAAGTGCGAACATATGGCTCTGAATGACCCAGATGGTCCGATCACTCCTGCAGACTGTTAACTTATCTCCTCTATCATGAGATTTCTGAGATGCTCAACAAGTAAGCAGGTGTTGATCAGATTTAATGGGAAAATCCTCATTCAGCCCCGAGTCTATGATTTGCTGTTTATTGGTTATTATAAGCATTAAGTGCGGTGTGTAATCTCGCCCTGCAGAGGCTGACATGTTCGGTCTGCGTGTCTGCATAATCAGCCAGGGAGCTAATAACACGCAGGTTGTCACAGCTGTTAAAGACAGAGAGACACGCTGCCCTAAGTGACAATATGTCAGTGATTGTCTAGCAGATGAAAATGTGGATATTAATAAATCAAAGTGACCCCTACCTGAAGCCAAACAGATGCAACACCTGGACATGTAAATTCTTGAGTAATGGATGCCATAAATTTAAATCGGAAGACCTCGGATTTAATAACCGAGCAGACAGCTGCAAGTGGGAGCAACCATTTGGTTTAATGTAAAAGACAGATTTGGAATACCAAGTGTTTTCTGCGCCCATCAATCAACTCTAAAGTGTATAGTGCTGGGAGAGAAACTGAAATCCTGCACTGTCATTTCTCTTCTTTGATTATCCACAGTATATATCAAAGTGCAGTATAGTGTAGTTAGGTATGGGAGGTGAGTCGTGTGTGTTTGTCAGTAACAGTAGCTGGCTGGCAGCAGGGGGTTAACCTCCTGGCTGCTGTCAGTGTATTAATCACCACTGATGTGTGTTGTAAAAGGATTGCTGCAGGAAATAAAGACACCATGGTGTCAGCTGCACTGCCCTGATGTGACTCCATCAGACAAGAGGATGCTTATTGACAGGGTGAGAAGGGGGGACGGACAGAGACACAGAGAGAGAGAAAGATAGATAGATAGAGAGAGAGAGAGAGAGAGCGAGAGAGAGAGAAAGAGAGAGAGGGAGAGAGAGAGGGAGAGAGGGAGAGAGCAATCAGTCCTCGAGTCAGTCACCTTGGCACTGACGCAATGTCATGAAAGTCCACACCATTATTCCTCCGACCGCACAGGAGCATTATTTAAACTCAAACATCTACCAGGGACTGAATGTCAGGAGAAGGGCACCCACCTACACACACACACACGCACACACACACACACACACACACACACACACAGACACACACATATGCTTCTGTGGAGATTTACACACATTCTGTATACTGTGCAGCCACATTAGCGCCGAAATATTAACTGATTAACTAAAAAATTTAAAAATAAGAAATCAATCCATTTTCCATCCAATTACCAAGATGTCAAACATTGACCGGTTTCCGCTTCTCTGATATGAAAAGAAAAAAAACACTATTTTCTTGCATGTCTTACACAAAACGATCAACTGATGCATGTTAGGCGGGCCCCCAGAAAGTACGCTTGGCTTTAAAGCCCATTTTTGCAATGGACAAACAGTGTAATGACATCAGTTACGTGATGCCCTGTGGCCCAAAAAGACTTTTTCCTGTTGACTCGCATTGTGAAAGAGATGCCTGTTAATGAGTCGAAATCCCTGAGAAATGAATTCACCATCAGAATTTGATCAATTCCTTCTTATAACATTTGAACAGTCTTGAAGAGCTGCATGACTGAATCATTATTTTTGCATTCAGTGCAGAAGTAGCCAACTTGGCCTGCGGAAGTCTCTTGTGCTCTTGCTGTATGGGCCACACATTGCGGTAGCAGTGCCAGTCATCTGGGTCATGTTATACGCAGCAAGTGTACTCTTTTGGCTTGGTGCGCCAATTATCATAGGAAGGAACAGGGCTCCGCCTTCTGTGCCGTTTCCAGTTTTCCTTATACATCCATGATGTGAGTTCCTGTGTGTATATTCTATGTGCCATTACAGCTGCTTATAAAGTTAGCATCATTAGCTGATAGCCGCTGATGCCGCTGGCGTAGCACCTTCATTTTGAGAACCATGTGCAGAAAACCTGAATCAGACTCTGATTCATTCAGTGGGTTTACATTCACAGATAAGTCAAGCTACTGTTTTAGCTCATTTAGGCTATTTAATTAGACTTCTGTCCTTGTCCCAGATTACAAGCACCGGGGGAAAATCAGTTTAATGATGGAAGTATGTTCAATTCTGCCACCGTAAGTGGCGATATGCCCACCTTCAGCTAGTTGATACTGGACCTTCCTCCAGTTGACCTATTACAGCACAAACCGGGTTGCATGACACAATAATTCAAATTTATCTAATATTATGCAAATGTATTGATGATATATCCTTAAAGCCTATAGAGGGAAAAAGAATACATAAGAGCATTCAACTTCATGCTAGAAAGTTAGCTAGGCTGCAGGCTTGCAGCTATCAATGGAAACTCACAATAACAGGATATTCCTTATATACTTCAGTCATAAATATTCTCATGAGGTTTTTTTTTTTTTTACAGCTGACTTAAAATTTCTTTTAAGTTTCAGTACAAGTGTATTCATCAGTTTTTCACTGATAAATTGCAAAATGGTGCAGTCCTATGACATATTACCTCTGCTGTTGGGAACTTGTGATGAGCATTCGTCATTATTTGCTGGCATTTTAAAGGCTAAATGATTTATCAGAAAAAAATAATGGATAATGACAACCTTCAGTATTTGCCCATACTAGACACACATCTTCCTCTGCAGAAGTGTCAGTGGATCATAGCACTCAGAGCACTGAGACCCTTCATCACACACACTGACAGCAGACACAGGCACAAAGCCATACACTGACATTGCATGACCGCTGGCATTTCAGGCAGCACACACAATTTAACCTAACGGCATATTCCTGCTAAATACTCTGGAAACTCTACATTTCATGCTAGACGATGCCCCGTGCTCAACAAATACAAATTAAGTTCCTGGGCCAAATTCACAGAGTTTTATAGTTAGTTATACTTTAATGAGCAATAGCTCATGACTGCCTCAGAATTCCCATTAATTACATGCTCCTCCGTAGCCTGATTGTTATTACATGCCTCAAAAGTTGAAGTAATTTAATTTAATCCATTTGATGTTATTTGGCCACCAAAAAAAAAGCTGGTGCTGGGAAATATTACACAAGAGGCTCACAAATAAAGGATATGACTCAGGAGAGGTGGACTCGAATAAAAGCAGTTATAAAACAGGGTTGGCATGTGTTTGTAAAGCACAGAGGAAAAGGCAAAGAGGGAAATTATCAAAGTGAATGCGTAATCTATCAAAGTATTTCGCTGGCTTCCGCTAACATTTTATACTGCTGTAATTCTTAAACATTTTGTTTCTATACATAACTACAGCAGTGAAGTAGGGCGTTGATTTAATTAGTGGAGATAATGACAAGTGTTAACACTGTTTGTGTTATAAGTCAGTAATGTTGTAGGAAAACTTACACATAAACGTAGGTGAAGACATGCATGAATCAGTCTTCACCACCGTGGTTATAAAGTAAAGCATGGATTTAATTAGCGAGTGTATTTTGTGGGTAGTAATATTATTAGTGTTATAAGTTAATATGGCAGAGAAAAACGCATCAAAGTCGCAGCTTAAGTCAGAAAAACAGTGAAATACGCTCAACTCTGGTCCCGCCCCCAACGCTTCACAGAGCAACAGAGTGCTGTTATAAATATTATTATTAATACTTCACGTGTTGCATGTCCAAACTGCACCAAATTTGATAGTACATGTCCTTGAGTCCCCGTGTAGCGTTATACCCAAGAGTGAAGTAGATCGGAGGAACAGTTTTAAAGATATGCGAAGGAAACATAAACAGACAAACAGAAATTCCTTACTTTAAAGTCAAATCTATGTTCACATTTATACTTTTTATTTAATATTACCTTATATACTTATACTGTATAGTGGTTAACACTTATTCATACATATGGATAGAGAAAGAAAGAGATGATTTTCTACAATATTATCTTAGAGAGGCAGCAGCTCTGACTTCCTTGACCCTTCTTGGTAGACTACCTTTCCAACCTGCCTCAAAAAGGAGGGTTATTTAAGAAACAATTAGGAGCATACACAAAGCAATTTGCAGGCAGTCTAACTCCTCAGACTCAGCCAGTGAAGGGCCTTTCAGCGCTGATTTATCACGCTGTCGCCTTCACAAGGCAACATAATTAATAGGAGCATGGACTTCTAATTCCACCCGCTTCCACGGCCAGTGGATTCCATTTGATTTATGATGGCCGGGGACTTTGCATTTTATCAGTTCATTCGCTCGTTATTTATGCTGATGACCATTTTCAATGGGTCGCCATCATCTAACTCACTACTAATCAAAGAGAATTAGGGTTCACTGCATTATTTAGAAGCTGCTAATTTATCTTCGGAACAAGGGGAAGAAACGTTGGCTCCGAGGTTGCAGACACCACACAGCTCTCTGCTTTGAGCTGCAGCCTTAATATAACGGTGCTCACAGTTTCTCTAATCAGCACGTGAAAACTGTCTTGCTGAAATGATACAATTACGGCTGAATTTAGTTTTATCCCTTATTTAATGGATCACAGATTGTTTGACTACTTACACCTACAAGCTGTTGGTATTTAAAACCGCAATTACGTCTCCTGCGTGAGATCATTTAGCGTTGATTACTTCGACTGCCTATGGTGATATAGAATATCATTATGAAAGATAACTTCTGTTCTTCACCAGGAGAGCCTCAAACACAAATCGCTGAGATCAATCAAGCCAGGAAAATTCACATTTGAAAGAGGCTGTATCACAAGAGCCCATTTCACTCTCCATAACGTTTGATGGTTGTCAGGTTCTCGTGCAAAAATCAACAAAGGCAAACTCCCACAGATCCCACGCAGCCGCCGCACGCTGGAACACTGAAGCACAACTGGACTAGAAAGATTTTCTTCAGTAGCGAGGCTGAACAATAAGAGTGAATTATTGCCCTGCTGAAATAATGGGTCATGAATGGCCCACAGATTAATACAATGCATTATAAGAAACAGAGATAAATAGGGTCACATTGCAGCTCTGTTTGTTAGAAAAATTACACCTGTTCAAAGTGTTATGAACCTGCAAATGCTATTCTGAAGGTTAAATTGTGTATTACTATAAAACAAATTGAGACGGAGAAAACGGTTGGCAGTGGGACATTATTTAACGTCCTTGCAGGCAGTGCTACAAAAGGGGTAGGATTAAGATGCAATAAACCTTAGCGAGTCAAAGAAAAATAGCCCTTGTAAACAATGCAGTAAAGAAACGAGTTGCTTCACAGCACATGCAGTAGGTTTAAGGCTTTACATAAGTCATTTTAATGCTACAGCAAACTTTCCAGACAGGGATATTAGATTCAAAAACACCTTTAGATTAAGATTTGACCTTCCTACAGTGGCTCCAGCACCGAGCAGCTAAATAAAATCCTCTGTAGTTGTTTCTTAGCCCGCACGCTTAGCAGAGGGACTTTGTCTCCTGTCACTCTTATTATGTTTAATTATTCACTAAAGTGACTGATAAGGTGTTTTCTGACAAAATGAATCACGCCGTTCAGAAGTGACACCCGCCATTGTAGGAGATGCTCAGACACCACCATCGACCCAGCTACATCCTCCCTGTTCACAAGGTGTATCATTTATCCGGGGGGGTAATAAGATGCAGAATTTACACAGGCCTGTCAATAGGCATGTCGATAGAAGGACACTTAGCATCTATCATCCGGAGAATCGATGCCATTTTTCAGCGATGAATCCCGGGAAATGATAGCTTTCAAATAAATGGTGGAAAGAGAAACACGACACTCCTCGGGGGAGAGATAGATGGAGAGCGGCTCAATTTTCCCTCGTACTTGCTCTCTCTCACAGCTCCTCCGCCCGGCTCTCTAGCTCGATGCGAAAGGTCAGACGACATTACAAGGGACGATCTCTAAAACAGGACGTAAAGAATCTCATGAGGATCTGCGGGACAAGACAGGCAGCTAACTTGTGAGGAGAGATGGATGTTTCTATCAATATCAGAGATAAAAAAAAAGTGCTAATTAAAAAGCAAGAGTGACATAGAGGAGGCACATTGTCGTCCACACTGGGGGAATAGACTTTTGGGGTCTTTAATATGCTGATGCTGCGGAGAGATGCTTTTGCCTCTTGTTTGCCTCAAATTCATGAATAAAGCCATGAAGTGTTTAGTACTTGTAGGATGCAAATGATAGCTAGTTAGTCAAAACAGTTTTAACTGCCTTTGCTTGCAGCAACTTTTGCAGAACAATGCTGCTAAATGTTGCTTGAGGATGTGAAACAATTATTAATACTCATCTTAACTAGTCCTACAATAAAACACTAAACTGCATAAGTGCTGATCAGACACTAAGGTTGACCTCATATCAGCCTTTTCAAACCCCCTGACCACTCCAATGGAATTTTCTAGGATGTATAGCTCTATGATAACTGTCATCTGACAAACCAAGCGCCCAGGAAGTGTGCCAGGCTCTAATATAAATCTTCCATAGTGGCCAAAAGTGAAATCACACCGTCAGGGTCAGTCACGTGTTGCACACTGGCCCAGAAAGACTTCCATTGACTTCCATTGGGAAAGAGATGTCTGTAAATCAGTAAATATTTTTTTGTGAGCGTTAAACCCCCATGAAACGACTAATTTCACTATTTAGATTTAAGCCATCCAGTTTGATAAAATTTGGAGAGTCTAAAAGAGCCACAAGATTAAGTTCTTAGACCGCCATTCAAGCTAGCGAAGAGCTAAATCAGTGGTCAGTCACTCCGCCAGTGGAAATTACCCGCCCCAGCACACTTGCAGCCTTAAGTCTCTGGGCATGCCTTATAGGCCAGTAGATGCAGGTATTTTATACCTGGAAAAAGGCTGTGTGCTTTGTGTGCCAATGAGCAGCTCTCATAAAAATTAAAGGGGCCCTGCCTCCATGGCTGTGTCCAGACCTTCTTTAATACATCCATGGCACACACTTATCAACAAGCACTGTTAGGTGCTTTGCACATTCACATTCTGTTGATTGAACTGAACAGAAAAAAAATAATAAATGATTTATGACAGCATTCAGAGTAGAAACCTACCATTCCAATATATATATTTTTTCCTTTTCATAACAATGGATTTGTATTCAAATATGGTGCTCCCTGCCCATCACACACACACACACACACACACCTTTTGTAGTGGGCTCGAGTTCGGTTTATGCCCCAGTATGGTAGATATCGTTCACACTTGTCAAACAAACTGAACTTTGTATTCAAGTGCACTCGGTTCTGGGCCCAGGTCCCTGAAAGCCTCATAAACTACTATAAATCAATAAATCTGACCTTAAATTTTTGCATAATATTTTGTAGAAACAAGGAAATTGAGACCTCAAAAATAACCAGAGTGTCACTATCCCCTGAGCGTGATTGGAAACTTGCTAAATCAACATCAGAACTACAGGACATTAATGACGTGATGACACAACTGATTTTTATATTTGTATCATCAGTCTAGACATGGTCTGAACCCGAGCTCCTCTTAGTGACAGTTGGGAATGCTGTGGCAGCTCATTAATCACCAGGACAGCCTGGAGGAGCTATACTTAATCCCATGATGGTATCCTCACCATCCTCCACCGCTGCTGATGCTCGTAAAAGAGAGGGAGAGAGCAAAAAAGAAAATGATTTACACAAATCAATCATTCAGTGCGAGCGCTCATCGGCTGTAACACTGGCAGCCTGTCTTTACAGCTCCATTTTAAAGGGCGCCTGCTGACAGCCACACTTGATTAAGGGCTGTGGCTCCCTAACCTTTCATGTTAAGAAAGATTGTCACTGACTGACACAAACTTTTTTTTTCATTCCTGCTTTTTTTCCAGGTCGGTTCAAGGCGAAGACATTGGCATTCAAATTTGTGGCTGCTACCGTGAGCAGATGTCACCTCTGGCGAGTAAGGGTAATGGCACCAGCAGGCCCACTCTGACTCCTGGGGCTAAACAACATACCACCACAGGGCTTCAGAGGGGGCAGCAGGCAGGAGGGACAGCCTCAACAAGTGAGCGCTTTACGAGCCTGCCCTCCATACTGCTTTTCCCTTCACTGCAATTATCATCAAAGAACATCTGTTTGTTGTTCCTCAGGCACCCTCCCCTCACAAGTGTCCTAGCCTCACCTTGACCCATACTTTCAATTGTAGTGGATGTTATGACTAAAAATAAACAGTGCGAAGGAGTGAGGCTACCCTTTGTGTGAGCAGGGCGTTCTCCCTCTCCGCCGCTGCTGAGAGGAAGGATATCACCCGACGAACATAGCCGCTTCCTCCTTCTGCTCATGCTGCCTGACAGGTACATGAGCAGATGTGGAGTCGAGTCGGCAGACTCACTTTGTTTCCCGGCTTTTAAGTTGATCCCACTGTCCTTTCGATGCTGTCACAGGCTGAATGACCTGTCAACCAAAGGTTCAATAGTTCCTGGCAAGCAACCTGATACACATCGAGGTTGTGGTTTGTTCTGTTTCTGTTCCTTGGCTGCGATCTATATCACAAGGCCATATATGTCACCCATGTAAAGACTGAACATCCTCGCTCATGGCCGACTCAACGATTACATGCAACTACATTGTGGAAAAGTAATGCGTTTCTGAATTTGTTGATAGCTTTTCACAAGATTCCTTACGCTGCTATGTGAGCACTCGCTGTAGACATTATAATTCACCCAGTTCTCGTCGGTCACTCAGGTCAATTAGCAGAGTTATGTGAAAGATGGCGCCTCTTTGCTACAGGGAACATCCAAAGTGCAGCGTGATTGACTGAATGTGATCTACAGTGTGTGAAGACATGCACAAGCAGCCAAGTAGTGAGAAGAGAATGTGTGCATTGTATATTTCTGCAAACTGTGGATGTTACATTTATGAGTTTCATTAGTATCCGATATAAAGTGACGTATGAGAGCTGATTTTGTCATCAGGAGGTGGAGGAGACGGTGGATGGCGTGTCACCTAGGCGAGACCCCTGCCAAGTTGCAGACCACTGCTCAAGGCCAACGAACAACAACAAAAACCAGCTGTAATTTTGAGAGTTATTACTATTTTTCCAGTGGATTTCTAGGTACAAAACGCTTGTGTTTTGTTATGACTAATCGCGTATTTTCCAGTGGGGATAGTGAAAGATCAATGCGTTTCCTTCTGTGATAGTGGCATGCAAAAAGTGGTTGTTATTTGTTGAGACAATCCTGCATTTTCAAAAAAAACAAAAAAAAAACAACCTAACAAACAAACAAAAATACAATGCTGCTTTTCTTGCTTGGATAGTGGCACCAAACATGTTTTTTTGTCAAAACATCTTTTCTAACCATAACCATGTGGATTTTGTGCCATAACATAACCAACCCAACAATACAATACCAACATTTTTCTAGTGACTAGGTTATCACTGGAACAAAAAAACAAGCCTCCTTTTAAAACCTTAAGAGGTTAAGCATTTGGCTCTGCATGCTTCTTGTCTTCAGTATGAGTTGTGCTGAAGGGCTTGGGCCGGTACCGTAATCGTTACCTGAAATTATTGGGTACTCTGCAGAATGTTTGCAATGGTTTTTCCTTGCTCCCTAAGGAAATGAGTGCTGATTTGTGCGTTCGGTCTGCCAAATAGCCCACCCTGGCAGTGTACAGCAATAAAGACTTGTATTATAGCTCAAAACAAAGTTTCATTCTTGTAGTTTCACTAAAAGCAGCACGTCTTAATTTCTAATATGAAAGCTTAAAAGCACCCCAAGATATTTCTGCTGTGTACAGTGCACCCAGAGGGACGTTAAACATTTAATTTATAAAGACTTTTTGTAATGACTGATGATAACACATGAACGTGTCCCGAGGGAGGGCACCAGCTGTGTGATCCTCAGAAATCATCTACGACCTGTAAGGCAGATGTGACGACTTCTCTTCCAGGAAAGCCGAGAATTCATCAAATGACACCGTGTTCCTCAGTGATTATCCATCCTCACAGTTCTAATAACTGAGGATCAGATTACATCCCATCAGACGAGCCATAAGAGCGCTACTTCAGTGATCACACTCAATTAAAATGCGCACGTATTACTGTCCCTAATTTCTGTCACACAGCTTTTTGCATGCAAGAGTTTGTTTAGCATATAAACGCTAAAAAAAAAGGTGGAGTCAAAGTGACAGCATTACAGATGACTGTAATTAAATAATGCGTAAGGCTATTGTGCTTTGTGCCGTACTTTTGGAAACTGGACGGACTCCAAACCATCTGTGTTTATCGAACTTCAATGGGTTGCTAATGTGTAAAAACAAATACAGATATCCTGAACATTAGATATGCTTGTGTTATAGCTCTTTGTTTGGAAATCCCTGGTGAATTTTGATTATTTCAACCACACAACGTGAGACGGATATATGTGTCAGGCAGCCCAAACACAGAGTTAGTCATGCAGTTTTTTATCAATGTCAATCACTGAGCTGGAACCCAGTGAGCGCCAATTGGTCATCAGTGGGCGGTATCGACAGCGTGGCTCTCAAAAAGTTGGATTTGAGGTTGGAAAAAAACACTCAAAGAATCAAGGGAGGTTTGATAACTGAGTCCCACGAAGAAAAAAAACCCGGGCCGACTAAGGAGCAACAAAAACAAAACAATTAAGTCTCTAAATATCTGATATCTGATATGAGTGAGTTAACTGCCTGCATTTTAAAAAAAACAAGATGGAGGAAGGTTGTGGGAGGGAGGCACTCACATATAAGATGGTCAGCCTGCTAGTATGTGGTCCGTGATGTCCCATAAATCTTCCTCTATCTTCTCTGTGGTGGTGGCAGAAAAGGGATGAGTTGCTCACCAACCCCCCTCTCCATCTCATTCACATGTCTATCTGCCTGTTATCCATGCCCTTGAGCAAAGATTACTGATGCCCTGCCTTTGATATATGACACATCATGTGCCACAACGTTTCATCCAATGAATTAACCCAGAGAAGAAGTAGAAAAAAAAGACCCGGCTGCCGTCAGTTCTCTGGATCGCTCACAATTCCTCTTTTTTTGTGTGTGTGTGTGTGTGTTCGTCCTCGTTGATATTGTGGCTGTGAGTATTAACACTCGCCTGGTTCACCGGTGAAGTGTTATCTGACCTCTGCAGGACTCTGCATGGTGTTATCTGGTTTGTGTCGCCTCACATGTCATCCACACAACAAATTTTGAATTTGACTGTAAGTAGGTGGGCTCACAATCCGACACATTCCAAATATCTTTGGAAAAATCTACATCTACATGATAGAGATTCAGCAAATATCTGAAAAAGACTCTAATTTGAATATTGTTGTAACACTTAACACTGATTTTTATGAACTCATCTCAACTTGTATAAATAACCTTTTAGTAATCTTTACATTTTTATCAGTTTTTTACATTTAGATCTTCTTTGTATTACTGCTTAGTCTTAAAATTTGATGAATAATGCGACTTTTGTTGTAATCTCTTTCCTTTTTGAAACCTCTTTGGTAGACAATATGATGTCAGTTGGTAAAAAAAAAACAGAGTTTAAAGAAATTTTCAAAAAATATTTTTTGGGGGGGTACACTTTTGGTTAAGTTTGGTTAAACACTAATAACAAAGAGGGTTACTGTTTCAAGTTTTAATTAAATACCCATGGAAAATATTCAAAAAGCTTTAGGTTTATAAATTCAAGGCCACTAATTTTTAAAAATATTAAAAATGAACTCTTTTCATAAGGTTGTTCGTCTGAATGTTACTGTCTGACAACATTGTACCACTGTTGAACAGCCCATTGGAATGAATGTGTTAAGCATATTTTAGAAAATTTTACATCAACAATTTATCAACTAATCTGTCAAAACCTCTTCAAAAACAAGATAGTGAGCTATTTCAATGGGTGATTACTTGTTTTACATTTAAATGCTTGTTTGCATTTTCCTGGTGTGTGTCTGCCACCATCTGTTGTGTTGCTACTGGGTTGCTAGCAAACCTCTAAACTCTAATTCATCCTCATCAATATCAACCAGGAGTAATAACTTCATCATCACTTTGCCATGTTGGGATTCCAGAAACGTTTAGTGTTCCTTTCAAAGATCCATGGGCATGAGAAAGTTATGCTACAATATGAATAGTGTGATTGGTTTCTTTAAGGCCTTTGCTCTTCTTTGAAGTACTGCAACAAACTGAGGATGTATTGTTTGAATGTAAATTGCCAAAATTGGGTATGCTACCTAAAGTAAACACTGTACTGTAGAGGGTAAATTATGGCTATTGTTATTTAAGATGTTATTTATATTCATCATCCATTATTGGTTTCTAACCTCTCCTGCACAGTGTTCTAACTTTTTCATACACACGTATGTGCAAATAAACTTAACCTCTGACATTTCGTTACTTTAAAATGCATGGCCAAAATAATGTCCTCTATGTGTTTTCAAACTGTGTCTCAGGAGCGATGATATTTAAATATTCTGTCTCTCTAAATATTACAACCACAGAGGGTCTTCAATTTTAAGTTTCGCCATAATTGTGAATAAGCAACTCTGTAGCCTTTAGGGGAGCAAAATAAAATTTACGGTTCAATATTCTGACAGCGATGATACAGGATGTTGAGTAAATGCACACTATATCTGGCTATAAACAAGAACCGAGTGGTTGTGTCTCCCTTCATTCATGAAAGTGGTCCATTAACAACAGCCGAGGGTGATAAACCAATCATATGCTGCCGTGCAACTGTGGAACCAGTAACCTGCCACATTTATTATGAGCTGCTCAGTCTGACGGCAGACATTTGCCTTTTAAATCTGGCTGTCTGATGCTCAATCTCATAAACAAGATGTATATGTAGATACCTCTGCAGAAGATATCATATTTTTTAGATTTATAGCAGACAGATTTATGTACAAATATACAGCTGTGCTTCACTAATACCTCATGAAGATGAAAACCAATCACCGATTACTGAGGGTGTTCACTGACAATTTCTCTATGTGAATGTGAATTCATGGCATTCCTCATCTTCCCTAACTTTTGATTTTTATTCTTTAAGACTGATTTATTTTATCATATTTTTTCATATCAGTTGTTCTAATGCAAGACTTGCAAAGTAAACATAACATAACGATAATTTAAAGTTCAGCCAAAAACTGTTTTATCAAATTTAAAGAGGCTGATCTAGTCTCTCATATTCAGGGTTATTTCTTGATGTGCAGCCTGAATAATTTGACAAACCCTTTCTCCAAACAATGATAACCATTTACTATATTTTTGTTTGTTTGTTTGTTTGTTTTTACAGTTATGTTTGATAGGGAGCGCAATCTCAACACCCATCGGCTGTTGGTCTTGGGGGGTAACAGCCAATATTTGTGAGGTTTTGGTGAAGCCAACCAGGACAAGGCTTCCTCCTCTGTGCACCGCTCATTGTTTACACAAAGTTCACACATTTTGGTTAATCTCTGTATACAGATATGTTCATATGAATACAGATAGATTTGAAAAAATGCTAATTAGCAGCTAAATTGGTTCCAAGATTGTATTTCGGCCAATGCAGTCCCCTTTTTTTCTCTTCACAATGAGCATTTCCTGCAGGCAACCAAAGCCCACTCAAACCTGACTGGTCCATCGTACTTAAGACTAAAAACAATACAAAAGACCCTGGATGTGGAGGTCCTGGGCCTAATGTGAGGCTGGTTGGATGAACTGCCAAAGAAACAACATTGGAAACATCTTTGCACTGAAACGAGCTCTTAGTTCACAGGCAGAAGCTCTGGTGGACATTTCTGCCGAATGACAATGGCTTGGACCCTCAAATATGCAACATCTTTGCAATTATGTTGTGTGAATAAACTGCGCATTTTGAAGTGGCATTTAATTGTTACCATCATCAGGCAAATCTGTGTGGTAAGGATTTTGATTTTCACAAATTTGCAACCAAAATTTAAGAGAAATATGTTGGTGTGCATACATGAAGTCTTAAATGTTTCACTTAAACCTGTACAAATGGGAGCAAAAACAAGAGTCTTTAATTTTTGTTGTGTGTGTATACACACACACATATATATATATATATATATATATAAATATATGTATATATATTTATATATGTGTGTGTCCCATGTCAAATGTGACTACATTTATACTGAAAAGTAAAAGAATCTCACAAAATAAAAATAGTGGTTTGCTGTAAACTCATGCAAAAGTAGTCTGAAAAAAAGGTCTAAGCACTAAAAGCTACATGACAAGTCCTGGCACACACACACAAACTGACACAAGCTACAGAAAGCTTCATCATAAATAGTGACAGAAAGCCGTTGTTGGAAAAAATATGGCAAAACCAACAGCACATGCAGCACAGCAGTAAAGTGCCTCTTCACTACCACAAATCTTATATCAGTCTCTGAGAACAGTTTGTATCCCACAGTGTTATTCTTTTTACAGTCGAGTCACCTGCCTGATACCCTTCAGCCATTTTCCTCAGAAGCTGTCACACATGCCGGCTGTAATATATGGCTGCACCAATGAGAACAGCTGTAGCCAATCTCCATCCTCTCTCTCCTGGAGCCTACTGCCCGTCCAGCATAAAATAATACATCAGGATTAATTGATTTCCTGTCAGTCTAGTGAAAAATAAAATAAATTTCCATGTAGCCTGTTTCCTGCAGCATTATAATTTTGTACATGGCAAGTAATTTAAGGTTTTTAATTATGCATGAGAGTGAAAAAACATGACAAAGTGCGCTGTCGCCTGGCCCCAAGGCCACAGCTCTGGCCTTTGCATGTGCTGAGACAACAATAGCAGCAACTTAAGCACACATAAATAATATATTTATGTGTTTAGAGGCTACACGTCTCTGTCTGAGAACTAGCGCAAAAGTCCGAGCGTCAAGGTCGAGGGCTGCTCATTTGTCTTAAAAGTAATGACGTTCATTTTCGGAGCGCATGAATCATCAAATACACACTCTGACGCCAAAAAGTCAAGAGCAGGAAAGTCACGATCGCCACGGTTCCCAAGGCTGTGACAGAAAAACAGATAGTGTGCAAACGAAAACTCTGAACCACTGGAAGCAATAATGTGTTCCCTGCCATTGGACACGAAATATATTTCAAAATCTGTTTATGACAAAAGCCCTGGCCTCGTAAAACAAAGGACAGAAAAGTAAAAGCTCCACATTAAAGATTTACGCGCGACACTGTTTGTGCTCAGCTCCTTTCATTGTTCACTGGATTAATGAGCGGCGGAGAGAATGAGCAAGCGTTTCCCTAAGAAGTCAAACTAGAGCCAGAGATAGAGCGGGAGGAGGGAGAGAGCAGCGAGAAGGGTCATCAGTAGGCCAGGGTCTTAAATCAGACCAAAGGCCAGCCCTGGTGTCAGCTCAGGACCAGAGGGGGAGGAAACTCTCCACAACAATGAGGAGGGGCTGAAGGGGAGGCCTATTTGTTGTGGATTTTTTCAGCGTTACCAGCTGGGCCTGAAAAAGCAGCTGGACAGAAAGAAGCTACAGTATGAGCGGCCTGAGCACATGCCTCTGGGTCATGGGGAACTGTGGCTTATTCACTAACTCATACCAATGGTATGAGTTTAACGAGGTAACACGTTGAAAATGATTACAGGCTTTGTTCGTTCGAGAAAGCTTCGGGAAAAGCTGTTTGAGTGATTTATTTGATAGCTGTTGTTTTCTTACCCCCAGAACTGCCTCACATCTGCAAACTGTCTGACTCTGAAACTGTCCCGTGGCTAAAATTACGACGTGATAAATGGCATCGTGAAAGATTTAACTGTTCCGACATTTAACAGCATTCACAGCATAATGACGTGGTGTTTCATCACAGATAAATATCTCCTGCTTTGTGTGACATCTGAAAGCATTTTTGGGGACTATCATCACCCTTGTTTGCGCCTTTAGACACATACATCATCTCCTCTCACTTTGGTTTTATCTGTTTGTTCACCACTGCAATCTGCATGCAGTGAAAAATGCACGCTTGTGTCGCGAGTGCACCTTCCACAGGATCAAAAGGATATGGTTGGACAAACAATCCCATATCCAAGGTTAAGAACACAAAGATAATAAATCGCTTGAGAGTCATGTTCAATTTTCACGACAGCATTACCCGGCATTATCCATAACAGGATTTAAATTGTTATCAGGACGCTGAACAATCCACTTTGCGTCCGGCGAGCATCCTGCCTCTAGTGATTCATAGGGAGGAAACAACTATCACATTTTCCAGCGTCCCACCGCAGCAGCGGCAGAACACAGGCGCACTTCATGTACTTGGATGATTGGTTTGAATAAATTACTTCCATCCTGGCTGCTGTTGACACTCGTGTGGACGACTGCTATCAGTTTTAATTGTCTTTCTTCCTTCACTCGGCCCGTGTCGGCAGCTTCTTCCTGCCTCTCTTGAAAACAAGGCCAAAATGTAACAAGTTCAGGCTGAGATTTGGCCGTGCGAGCCGTGCAGCACGACTGTGGACAAGGACCGTAATGTTTTCTGCTGGGAGTTCATGGGGTCTGCAGGCTATGAATCAGCAATTACGTCATTTCTTGGACAAACAAATGACTGTATTGTAAGTATTAGTGTATGACGTAAATAGCATCTTAATAAATAACTCTTAAATCCTTTTTATTACAGCACCAACTCTACACACGCGCACAGTATTCAGCCTGCCGAACTTCATTCACTGATTTGGTTCTACACATTCTTATATTGTTCTGCTGCAAAGGTCATACATGCATATTTATCTTAAACATGCTATCTCATGTATTCTAAGCCATAGCAGGGAAAGCTGTTTAACTGTATGAACCTTATATAGGTTTCCTCTTACCTGTAATGCTATTTATCAGTCTAGGTTGTTTTGGTGTGAGTTGCAGAGTGTTGGAGATCTCAGCCGTAGAGATGTCTGCCTCTCGGCTTGTGGTGCTAAAAGTGACAAAAAGATAGATTTGAAAAACTCAACAGCAATGTTTCTTTCCAGAAGTCATCACTCGGTTACTCAAGATAATCCACAGACATGTTTTGAGCAGTTTCATGTGGGAACTATTTTCTTTACCAAACTACACTTGCCAACCCTATCACCGCGCAGAAGGAAGCATACACCTACTGATGGACGAAGGGCTCGTGTTTGTGACAGCACGAGTTGTAAACATCAACAGCATCCTCCTTAGCTGTGCTGTAGCATTATCTTGCTCTCGTCCTACGTATAACTGTTCACAACAAGGTCTGTGGATTATCTTGACTAACCAGCGTCACAGTTTCTGAAAGAGACTTTGCTCTTGAGATTTTAAAATGCATTTTTTGGCACTTTGAGCACCACAAGCCGAGTGACATCTAGTTCCATTAAAATGGAGGGACAACTCACATCAAAACATACTACATGTAAGAGGAATGACATGTATTTTTATTTTGTGGTGAAACGTCCCTTTAATCTAATGTAACAAGAGGCTATGAGCAAACTTACAACTTTTTCTTTATTATCTGTCTCTTAGTTTAGGTTTATGTGCATTATTTTGCCCTACTGAGGATGATTTAATGATGAAAATGTGTGTTTGTTAGATGTTTATAATTTGAAATACTCCTTTATTTTATTTATTCCTCTTACGTTAGTAAAATTACTGTTGTAACAAACCTTTACACTATGAATGTTTTGTACTATTAGTCTCTGTATCAAAATAACTTTCAATCTGACAGTGACAGCAGCTTGGTAATGCTGGGACTCTTTTGTTTACATTTGGATAACAGATTGTTCCTCTAATACATATCTGGCTCGACTGCATGTATGAATGCACCATTAACAAAGCATAATAGGACCATTGATTAAGTGAGAGTGATATACCTGCAGCCCACCTTTTTGTTAGAGCCCCTTGACTTATTGATATACAATCCATCCACCTTTTTTCAGAAAATCTGAAAACAATCAGCGTGCAGAGCAGCACAATGCCGAGGCATTAATCACGAAAGGCAGCGCTTTATTCCACACCACCACAGGATTGTTGCAACAGCTGCTAAGCATTCTGGTAAAGCGAATTATCTATGGCTGTGTAGCAGTAACGATGAGACAGAGTCATTACCATATCGACAGGCTCCCAGATGGATTATCCTCATTGATTACTTCATGGCCTGTTGATAAGTATTTGTTTGAAATGCGAATGGTGGGAGTGAAATGAGCTTGATGGTCTAACTCTGAGGCCTTTGTGGCCAGAAATATTTTCAACCATCTCTGACACAAACTAATATCATGTTTGAGGTTATTTTCAGCTTTTTATTATCAGCTGGTCGTACTGAGGGAAAAGTTTCCAGATCTAAAGAGATGGGAGGTGAATGGTCCGGCTGATGATCAACAGCAGAGAGAGACTCTCACATGTGTAAGATTTCACGGCTAATCACAGGCCGCTATGATTCATGGCGCACCTTGCTCCACTTGCACGTATATCATATGATGCTTTTTTTTCCCCGCTCGCCACCCAGGCCTCCCATCCTGCTACCTCGCCAAGGTCAGCTGAAGGAAATGATACCGCCACAGCACAAGATTTATGAGAGATTCACTCCCGTTTTCTCCCTGTTTACAGAATACATTGACTCCCATAGAGGAGCCGTTTCCGTCCCCAGTGGTTTACAAAGCATGAGCCCATCTATTGGATGTCAAGAGGAGCAAGAGCCCGGCAGCTTGTCTCCTGTGACAGGTGCTAATTGAGAACCAAACACGGGTTGCATCCAGTTTAAACCACAAAACCTCTCTTTGGCCTTCTCTTAGCACACTGGCACGGACGACCTTGGAGGCTGACACAAAGACACAAATCATAAGCTCACATGTCACAATACAACAATGTGACAATGTGTATCACAGAGGTAAAAAACAAACGACATGACAAGGTGTTGATAATTATGCTGATAATATTAAAGCAGGTTAAGCAACAAAAAGATGATTAAGATTAGAAAAAGATTTTTTAAAGTTACATCAAAGCTACTCTGTGGAGCTTTTGACCACTAGTAGTGCTGTGGAGCATAGCATTGCAAGAGGGTCCCTGTTTTATTTGTATTCACATGCAATCACATCCTGTTGTTGCTTTCACACTCTTCAGCTGATCCACAGTCAGCTGCAGTAACGTGCCAACAAACTTAACATTGCACAAACAAAGGTAAGACTACAAGCTTGTAAAGACTGATGTAAACAATGTAGGACTTAAAATAAAATGGCTTTGAAAATGTTTTATGAGGAAGGAAACACATTCATCACAGTGGTTTTTGGTAAGAAATACTAACTCTGTTAACATGACTTTTGTTTGTCCAAAAAAAAAAAAACCAAAAAACTCTGCATCAACCAACTCTTCCAACTCTATATTCAAGGGCCACACTACATCCTGTACAGGCCATGTACGTAAAGCATGGGATGTAAATTGGGCGCTATAGAATCGCTTGGAATAAATGTATTTCTTACATCGTATAACCACTGGACATTCTTATCAAACTAAGAAGATTCAAACGAAGACTTAGAGGCCGCGCACACACACAGACACACACAGGTGTTTTTTCCATTTATTCTGGTGAATTAGAAACATCCACAGAGTCTTTAGAAGGGGTCTACGTATCCAAAATCAGTGACAACACCTGTGTGGGTGGACCAAAGCTGTGCAGGGCCATTTTTGCATGTTTTACACCTTAGGAGGGATAAATAAGCAATTTTGTCTGAATTATTACAGTAACATTTTGAACTTTGATAAAATGTGTTGACTATATTGTATGATGAGACTTGTATCATTTATTGACAGAATCGCGAGCACACTGTAGTCTGAAACACCACCTTATCATGCAGGTACAAAGTGTAAAATTAAGAATCATTTATCCCAATCTGATGATCTGCCTGTAATTGAAAGGAGATCTTCAGCGGTCAGATTAACTGGAAGTGAGAATCGAGAGGTGACTGGCCTTCACATGTCCTTGGCGGCCATAATGAAGGGATAGTGGATGGGTGCGAGTGCGTCGCCCCTCGTCGGTGACAGGGTGCTGCCCTGCCCCTTGCTCAGAGAGGACCGGGGCTTTAAATTGCTTCCATCTCTGAGACTCTGATTAATGAGAATAGTTCTAATCGCAGTTCCTGAGGCCAACAGCATTAGTCTTAATCTTGCAGGCCCCATCCAGCAGCAACACTGACATTTAATGTAGTGCTAGTGCAACGGTAATGAGAATTCATTCCCCAACAAGGGAGCAAACTCTTCGAGCTCCCACACAGGTCCTGGATTTGGGAAGGTTATTGGCCCTGAGTTTCAGGGGTTATTAGTTCTCTTCAGGCCATGAGGTACCTAAAATATCTTGTGTTTTACAGTCCACTTTGAGGCAGGACAAATTAAACTGTGCTTGAGCACACAGATGATTTAAAGCTCCTTTACACAGCCTGGATGCAGTCTGGAACAGTCCTGAAGCTAAAAGTCGATCGGCAGAAAACAAATCGAGAACTGTGAGAATCTGCTCATTCTTTAGGTCATTTAAATGCCACATCTGCTGGTTCTGGGTTCACAAATTCTGGGCTCTTATAGTTGTAATATACTAATGGTTACCATTAACCACTAAAAAATTTTTGACCAGTAATGCATGTCCATCTAGAGGTTAATTATATTATTCTTCAATTCACTGCACCGTGTCCCTCCTGTGTCTGGGAGCAGGTTAGATTGTACCGCCACCTCAACAGCGTGGCTATGGAAAAATGGTGGTCACCCATAATTAACAATGCTAAAGGTGGTTTTGTGGCTCACAGAGGTGACCTGGGTGACACTGCAGGATGGCCATCATGTTTCTGCAGCAACACTATTGGTCAGTGTGACCACTAGAATGGCATTACTAGTGTCTGTCAACAAAGACAACAGAAAATAAATTAAAAGGCAAGACATTTACACCACAAAATGTTAAGTGCAATGCTAAGGCTCACGGAGCTGATTGAATAAAAGGAAAGGCCCGTATTATTTCACATCATTTTGCGTTTTTCTTCTACAAAATTAACTTATAAGTCACCAGTAACTCACCAATGGATGTGAGGCTACAAAAAGCAAAATAAACTAAAGCTGAAGTCTCTGGTTGTAAATGGAATGATTTTTAGTTTTGGGCTGTTTGTTGATGAAAACAAACAACCTGAGCAGCCGTAGGAACTTGAAAAGGCAATTTTTCACAATTTTGAGTTTTCAGTTTCTTCTGTTAAAACACAACAAACAAAAAAAGGAATTGATTAATCGAAAAACAAACTGACAGGTAAGTCAAGTTTCAGCCTTGTAGTTTGGATATGTGCGTGTGTGTGTGTGCGTGCAGGGTTGAGACTGTGTGCTTGCACTTAATATGTATGAATTTGACTATATTGAAAAACAGGCAATCATAAAACAATTGTGTAAAATCAGGCAACCAGCTATCAACTGAATGAAAGCCATTCACGCTGTCGGCCGCACTTGTACCGCTGCAAACAGTCCTCCTGTGCTCAGTTAGCAGTAAGTAAATTGCTCTGGGATTTGTATTGCCGGAATGCTTTAGCAGGTAATTCCTCTCTGTCTTTCATTTTGTTTGTCTGTGTTAAGTTCCCACTCTGGCCCCATCCATTCTCACATCCAGTTCCCGGCTTTGTCCATCCATCAATGGGCGCACTTTGTCAGTGCTGACTTCATCCTGGAGGCTGCAATCACATCCGAGCAGGGCCCGACTGCCACCGGGGAGCTTTTTCACCTCCCATCTGCATCTCTCCGATCTGCTGACGGGGCCCCTGACGTGCACTGTTTTCTATTGCACAGGCAAGCAAAAAAACACTAATGCTGCACCTCATTTCTCCAGACCACTCCTGGCCTCGCATGGCAAAGAGAAAGAGAGAGAGATAGAGAGAGAGAGAGAGTGAGGTGAGATTGAGAGAGGCAGGGAGGTAAAGAGGGGGAACATTTTCAAGAGGGATTGGCTCTCGGGTCAGGCTACAACTCAATTTGCCTTTTCTTCTCAAATACATCAATAGACATCACAGGTAGAAAATGTATCACTAATTAAGGCTTGATAAGCAGCCAGTCAGCTGTACTTTAGAGAGGGAGAGAGGTGGAGGAGGAGAGGGCGGAGGAGGAGGAGAGGGAGGGAGTCAGCTCCAGCACATGGAGGTTTCATTGGACTTTTTAGGCATCTAAAGCTATACAGGGTTGGAATTTAATAGTATTAGTATTGAATCCACGTATGTATCTGAATCTTTCATAAACCCTCACAGTATGAATCTTTGTTTAGCGCTCAACGATTTCAAATAGGGCTGTAACTAATGATTATTTTCAATATCAATTAATCTGATGATCCTCTGATCATCCTAACCTGTTACCTGGCAACAGTTGAGCCAGGTTAAACTGCACTGTTTTTGTTTTTTTTTGTAGCTGTCTGCATTGATGGACTAGCCTCATTCAAATATGCGTGCTTTCACGCAGCGCTAATGTTGGTCTGACTGTGACCAAAGACTGCCAAGACAACCAAGTTGTTTTGATTAATCCAAAAAATCAATTGGTCTATTAAATGTCAAATTATACTAACTACAGACCATCTTATAATGGGATCACTCCAGGTGCAATACAGCAATCCTTCAAACAAATGAGGGCCAGGGGTGTAAATTGAGGAGACCAATGGGTCCTTCTCTATGTCCTACCTCCCTAACTTTAGCACCCTTACTCAGAACACATCCATCATCGAACCCAGCCTTTATTTTGATCTCAGCAACACACCTGTAAAAATTTCATGAATGCATCTTGCACAGTTTCAACGTGACAAAAATATGAATGCAAAAAAAAAAAGAAAAAGAAAACTGCCCAAGTGTCACCAGGACCACATTTTAAATAAGATGACTCACACAAAAACACTAAAATAAGGTCAAAACATTACCAGCCGAAGCAGTACTGGTAAAAAGGATACCAAAAGTTTCCAGAACCCCACGTCACATCTCCAAAACACTTATTTCCTTTTTTCTAATCAACAGTTCAAAAGCCAAACATGTTAATTTGACAAGCTGGAGCTGATAAATGTTTTGTACTGTTGTTTGTTTAATGACTTAAATGATACTTAATTTTCTATCAATTGCCTAATCAATTTATCTACTAAGCACTTGCACCAATTATAAGGACCGAAAGTTATGCATAGCCTAATATTTATGAACTGAAAGTAAGAATCTGTTGTGTAATCTGTCGGGCAGAATGTGCTGCTTGAATAAATAACTAACTTACATTAATGTTCCTTGATCTTTGCTAATAAAAACAAGAGATAGAAACAAGAATTTGATTTGTAAGATTAATTTCACCAACTTGGATCTGGATCTAAAGTGGAACCAGTTAAAGGACCCGAAAATGTTCAAAATTAAGTACTTTTAGACGGCAAGATTATCTCTAGGATTAGTTTATCGCGTGTTCAGTAGACTAATGGCATTGGCGAATGAAAAGGTAAACTGTAAATGGTATTTAGGAGAGGAAAAGGAATGGAGGAAACATAGTATAATGGCATAATTATTTGGACAGACAATAACACATTCACTTTAACAGAATAAAGTTGATCTAATCCATAATCTGGGTTTTTAGCTCAGCTATTTCAAAGTTACACAGATGACACCAACAATAATCTTTACAGGAGAAAATCACACAACTCTACGATTCAGACTCGTTTACATCAGGGAGCACTAATTAGACTGCGATGGAGGGTTATTAATAGGCTGGACTTTCCACAATGATCTTGTTATAAATGGGCCCTGTCAAGACTTTCCTCAACCTCCAAATGAGTATTCTCACTCCGCTGCCCCCATCCCAAGAATCAGCACCAGCGCTGAATAACAAATGATTGCTATTAACTGTATTGTTAGTAATGATGCCCGAGAACAAACAAAAGTCCATAAATAACAATTTGCTGAGGAAAAATGAGCCTTTAAGAAGACAGATACCAAGCTGAGTCGCGGTAAATGACATCTGAGGGCCTGGAGAGAAAAGGGAAGTGGCTGCTGTTTAAAGAAGAAAGAAAAAAGGAGGAATGATTGATTCAAAGTCTGATCTAGGGAATGAAAATTTGGCTGCCTGGTGCTTCCCATGCAGGGGTGTAATGTTATTCACAGATTACAGCTTACTCTCCACACACACACACACACACACACACACACACACACACACACAAAAAAAAAAAAAATCCTGCACCAAACACTCAGCTGAGTGGGCTTAAACAACAAAGCGGCTCCTGCTCAAGTCGTTTACCCGGACACAAAGGCAATTCCTCATATTAATTAAGCGCTGTCACCGACGTGCTCGCTCCCTCTCGCCAAGCACATGTCCGCAGCTCTGATATGTGGGCTAAGTGTTTTCCCTGATGCCTCACTCTCAGCCTG
Organism: Plectropomus leopardus; assembly: GCF_008729295.1. Classification (NCBI taxonomy): domain Eukaryota; kingdom Metazoa; phylum Chordata; class Actinopteri; order Perciformes; family Serranidae; genus Plectropomus; species Plectropomus leopardus. The sequence goes on from NC_056481.1 coordinate 11,397,179, forward strand.
CTTTTCACATAAAGCCTCTAGTGGGAGCCGCTGTTTACAGAGTCAGTTCCACTTACGCAAATCCCCCTGCCGTGTAAACAATATCCACGGCGACTAAACAGAAACCCGGCGCTGTGTGTTTACGGCATGAAAAATGTTTATCCAATTAAGTGACATTTCAATAACATAATCCTAAAACCATGAAGGCTTTTAACAAGATTACATGACCTACAGAGAGGCAAGAGAGTCACCCGTTCTGTGAGATGAGGCTCAATAACATTAAAAGCAGCAGCAAAATATGGCCATAATTACTTGGAGTACAACCTTCCCAGTGGCGGGTGCCAGTGGACATTGCATGTCTGTAACTATGAAATATGAGATTACAAAGCCCATATTTGAAAGGAAATAAGATAGGAGGATTATTGTGTGAAGAACCTTTATCCAGTTGCTCAAAATGTCAAAATAAGAGCCTAAAACATGAACAGAAACTGATTCTCTTCATGCTGAAACCATTTTACAATAACTCCAAGGTGCAGGACTCCAGCTAGTGCATCAAAATAATGGAGCACATAAAACCGAGACCCCACGTTACGTGCCGAAAACAAATATGGAGAAGAAGGTATCAAAATAATGAAAGATTGTTTATGTATTGTGGCATGAAATGGGAGGGTGTGTGAGAGAGAGGCAGTGGCGGCGGCGAGGAGAGGTGATGGTGACGGATGGACAGAACTGACAGTGCGGTATTCATCCTGCACGCTAGAGCGCACGTCCTGCTAGTGGCGGTCGACAGAGCAATAAATCACAGGCCCTCCATCCTGTATCTACAGCTTATTACATCCACCATGACAAATAAATAATAATCCCTGTCAGCACAGCCCTTTGCTCAAGGATTGAGTCTGAAAGCGTTTGCTCATCACTCCTATTCCTGAGTGAAAACACCTGAGCAGGGGAATTGAAAGCCATGCTTTACTGGCCCTCTGAAACTCTGAAAGACAGTGGGAAAAAGGCTCACAGCTGCCAAAGATCGGAGAAATATTAGAGGGTGCGGTGGAGTACAACAGAAACACAAAATGTTATGCTGCTCAACAATCACCATGGTTATAAACATTATGATATTCTCAATATCAGATGGATTTATAATGGCTCCATCATGAATGTCCTGTGGTGCAACATTTATCTTGATCCTTTACATAAGTTAAAGCTGCAATACTGCGATACACAGATACGCCATTACAAGTAGAGATACTGCGGAAGTATGCAAGTATCATCAGCTCAGTTTACTAAGTATCAAAGTTAATGTAATCATTAATACAGAGAATTATACTATTGAATTACATGATTATTGTAACTGATGCATTAGAATGTAAGCTGCTTTTGGAGGTAAAGCCAAGCAGATTAATTTATATTATTGCATTATATGCTATAAGATTATTATGTTTTTTTATTGTGCAAAATCTACAGAATAATCATAGGTAGATCCTGTGCTGTAAATTTTTACTGGCAATTTGTGAGGATTAATTTTGCATATTTTTTGGCCGGGGGGGGGTTAGTGTCTGTAAGAGACACACCAGGTTTCCAAACAACTTCAATGTAACCTAATCTGAGTCATTATTAGACTTGACATTCATTATTTGTCACATTTGTTGACTCATTTAGCTTTTAACATTTGTTTCCTAACCCTAACCAAATAGTATTTTTGCCTGAACCAAACTGTGACCCCTTTTCTCCTCTTAGAGTGACACAGAGGGCGTCAGCCCAAGCGTCAAAATATGATGAGAAGGGTTAAGATCTCATTCTTTAAATTGTACGGCAAAAAACAAAAATGAATTTTAGATTTTTTTGTATTTTTCCATCCACCACAGCGTTTAGCTCATCATCATGCAGAGAGATAGCATTTAAAGAAAATATTAAAAGAGAAAAGAAAATAAAATAGAAAATTTACAGTTCGACTTTTTTTTTTTTTTTAGGGGGATGAGGTTGCAGTTGGGTATTTAGGCTCATGATCCTATGTAATATCCTGCCTAAGAACCTGGATGCAAGGCTGGATTGACCTATTAGAGGACTGTCAGGAAAAAAAGATTACTGCACCACAATTTATGTAGGACTATGAGCCATTTGGGCACGGTATAAACTAAAATTAGAAACGATCTTAACACACTGAAAGGACAAGTCCCTCAAAACTGTAACTGTACACGAGTAAATGTGTCTTTCGTACATGTGAATTTCATAAATGATCAATGACTGCATGCATACACATGTATATCTAATAAACAGATTTAAGGGCAGAGGACATCAAAGTATGGACACGTGACGGAGAGGTTTAAGTTAAATCAAATATAATTTTCTATTTGGATAGATCCAGCAGTTATCTAATTGTTTAATCAATGAATGTGCAGAGCTGCTGGCTGTATTGTTTGGATCAATACAAATTGATTTACACGTGTCTGCAGAGAAACACATCCTGCTCACTGCTCGTCTGCCTCTGCGTCTTCACCTCCCTTCACATTATTTAGAGGACATGTGGCGTAAAGCTCATTTCAGGCCTTTGTCTCTCATGCCCTCGTGTTTCTGTAAATTGTATAAGACCATTTAATCTTCTTTAGATGAGGAACCATTTACTTTGTGCCGTCCTTCAATAAAAATTAAAAGCTCCCATAAAAACAGGAACAGGAGTGGGACGCCCTCGACTAAATCAACGTGCCTTGTTCTTTCAAAAGCCGAGCCTAAGCACTTGCAGGGCCTGTTTTATTTTGACATTTGTAGCTGACTTGAAGTGTAAAAAAGAAAATAAAATGCAGATGAATGCCTACCATCGTAAAGGTTAGTGAACTGTAAATGGATCTCTCCATCCTCTCTCATAATAGGTGTAAAATTGTAAACATGCTGAGGGATGTTGGAATATGTCCTGCAGCTTCTTCAGGGATTGTATAAACATTAATCATAGAATCACTCGGCCATGGTTAATCATGAGTACTTGATCACACTGATCTCCGAGAGGGAATAAGGAGCTCATCATTGCTGTCTCTTAACACGAACAGTTACCATAAAAACGCAGCTTACATACACGCAAGGCTAGTTTTAATCTCAAGAAAGTGACTTTATCACCTGATCATTTATAAGCCTAAATATGCTGCAGGTGAATAGTGAAAGAGAAATTAAACTCAATATTATAGGCAATACCTTCTTTATAGTTCTCCATTATCTAAATTAGTGCTGCAACGATTAGCCAACTAATCGACAGAATGGACAGAGAATGAACGATGTTTTTAGCTGCTACATTCCTGATACTACACTACATTCCCAGTAAATCGACACTTAACCATGAAGAACTAATGTTACATTTGTAAACACCAGTTGAAAAAAAATGAGTCAGATAATTTTGTTTGTGTAAAACAACTATGCACTGGTCAAAAAAATAAAAAATAAAAATTGCAGTTTGCATAATGTGCAGGTTGAAAATTGAGACAGAAATGCAACAATTTCCAACCTCTTTTGACAGTCAAAGTTGCACAAAGGAATTTAAATTGAGCCTATGATTAACACTGATAGCTAGCTAATGCTTAGCCAGCGTTATTACTCTTTTGTTAAAATAGAATTACATTTGATAAAGAGCATATTATGACTGGTTTGGGACTCGAAACTCAAAATTTAGGACTTGGGGCTTGAGTGCAAATACTTGAGACTTGTTTGTTACTTGGAAAATAATAATTTGGTCCCACCTCTGCTATGTTTGTACAAAATGTTATGGAAATCCATGGAACTATTGCTGAAGACCAAAGTGGTGGACAGGCCCACTCACATTGCAATCCATAGATCAATTTTACTAAAAATGCCAAAACATTAGCTGCATCCAGTGCAGATTTGTTGCTTTTCTGTGTCTTACACCATGCAAATAAATATGTTTAAGCATGGAGGTTCATTGAGCTTGGGAACACATATCTTAATGTTTCAGGTTCAATAATGAGCTTATTGTAATGCTTTTGATCTTCAGCTAATGGGAAATCTTCAAATTGTGGACTGTTGTGCAGCCAATCTGAAGATGTCACGTTGGGCTCTGAGGAACAGACATTTTTAATATAGCTTTGTCTTGAAGTATAACCAATCTAAATCTAATATAAGATAAGGAAACGTGACAAGATTGACTTGTCATATCCTGGTTACTGTCAAATTGTACCATGACCTGAGGCGAGCACACGTTTAAGACCTAACGACCTCTGACTGCGTGAGTTAAAACAGTACATCACTTAAAAAAAGACAGAGCCTAATTAACATGTTTTTGGGAAACACTAAATCATTCTAAAACAAATGTTGTGCCTGAACTCATGGGAAAGGCCGAAATTCCACACAACTAGAGTTGATGCGGTGAACCACGTGTCGCGCCTTTAGCTTGCGCTTGACAAGCATGAGTCAGCTGCTTTAAGTCAGTTTTAAATCCATTTTTCTTGTTGAGTGAATCATCTCAGATGGTAGATTCTGTTTAAGCCATGTGGGGAATCCTAAAATAATTTTGTACTGAACACCAGGAATCCCATTTATTTCCACGTTGATGGACAGAGCAGGGCACCTGGGTGGGAGAAGCCTGATAAGAACTGGTTTTCCATCGCTCGCCCTGTTACATTAGGGGGGTCGGGAGTTCACGCCCCACTCCTCAACTCTTCAGGCTGGGCTTTGAACTCCTGACCCAAAGTTAAGAGGGGGAGGCCCTCCATGCACAGTAGCTGCATTTACAAATGCATGCTGACTCCATGCCAGCAAAGCAGAATCGAGAGGAGTCTGATAACATCTCGCTTTAGAAGGAGCTGCTCAGCCAGCCCTTTGTATTTATGGGCAAGTCTCATGCTTACCCCCGACCATAAATCATGTTAATTGGTTTACTGATAAAATGTCTGTCATGCCCCATTCACACAGTGCTGTGGCACCCCCAGTTACTGTTTAATCTTTGTCCTGCAATAGTTCATCTGTTTAACTGACTGGAGGTGAGGAGGACTGGAAAAGGGAGTTCTTCTCCATATCACAGCGCCGCACAGTGTGATGCTAATTCCAGCCACTGCTTGGGTGACTTGAATGATAAATGACACGACTTTCACTGGAAAACAATCGACAACAAAGGTTAACAAATCGGCAGATCACCTTTCCAGGTCATCAGATCAAATTTTTCCAATTAAAATCTGTTTCTTGAAACAAATACAACCTTCTAATTGCTATTCATCGTGCATGTCTCATCAGTATACTGAATGGTTGCTCTGTGATTTGTTCAACGATGGCATTATGTCATTCTTCAGGCTGGTGGTGACAAATAAAAAGCGTCTGAAAAGATGCCTGGGTTAAGACTTCTCAGTAAATTGTATTGCCTTTCTGGCAAGGACATTGAAGCCCACAGGACTAAACTGTCCCTCGTCAACAGATAGACCGCACACAGACGCTCATTTACCTGTCAGATTAACATTAGGAGTGACTCTGCTGCAGGCCATATGGCAAGAAACCAGAACAGTACTTGGAGAAAGAACTATTTGTCTGTGAAAATGTCAACGTTCATTAATTCAAGAAAAATCAAGAAACATTAGTGAACGAGACATACTAAGACAACACTGTTTATCTAAAAAGACTTTCTTGTTATAGCAGAACACATTATAGTTTTACTGTGAAATGTGTCTTAAAGCTGGGGCAGGCAGAAATCTGGAAAAGGAATTTAAAAATTTGAAAAAACACACTCCTGCAGCTCTTCCTGCTCCGTCTTAAGCCCCTCCCACCAGACAACCACGGGCATATGCATGAGCTTCATACAGTAACACAGAGTTTTGATTTACTTAACCTTAATTTCATCGTAAAGTTGCACACAGCACATTCAATTAGCATCTCCTTGCCCAACTTTCTGTTTGTTAATCAGAGCACAAATAAAGAACCCCACGAACTTTGAAGCTTTTATATATCTTAAAAAGGACGGTTGCTAAAAGGTGGCCAAATGAGACTACAGAATGTCATGAAGATGAACTGCTTCGAACATGGCTTTACAGCCTCATAGTGGTGGCGACGCCACCGTAGTGTAGTTTGTTTTAGCATAGCAATAGCTTTTTACTTCTGGCAATTGCTTTTTATGCTTCAAAAATCCTTAAAGTGGTGTTCATTTGTGAAGATTATCTTACTGAACAAAATGTGTAAATATCATAAATGTTTGTTTACCACAGAGCTCATTTTATGCAATGATGCAAAATACAATGGAAAAATCCCGTAGGCTTTCTGATGAGGGAACCAGGGTCACGTTACCTTGCAGGTTGGCCCACAGAAAAATGTCATCCCGATTGTCACTATGAGACGAGAATCAGCAAGCTATCATTAGCAACCCCACCATCCATCACCTTGCTCCCTGCCGCTATTGACTGCTTCCCCAGGAGAGAGCACTTATTAAGAGGATAAACTACAGATTTGAGCTGTTTCAATGCGAGTGCAGTTTTTTGGGGCCATTTAATGGATCGGTGTCGAAAGCTGCTGCTTTGTTAGCTTGTGCTAACCAGGCATACGTTGAACTGACCGGGAGGAGAGCAGCTCACAGACGGTCCTTCAGTGCTACGTACATCTAACTCATGTGACTAAAGCAGCAATGCAAAACGTTTGTTGATTTTTCACTTTTTAACTTTGAATTTTTGGTTTGATAGGTTAATTAAAGCCTGGTTGTTCAATCAATGAATTTCCATTGTTGGCTAATAAACATTATTACATATTATTTGAATACTCTATAATAATTTAAGTTGAATTGAGTACTTCAATACAGAAGCTCCATAAAGATGAAGCCGCAGACATGAGCCTTTGGCTCTGGATAGCTGAAGGCTAAACTATTAGCAACATTTTCTCTCCATTTCTGAAACGCTTTTCCAATATTGACACATTTTATTTCATTTTTGTCAGACTCTCTTTTCGAAAAGTCAGTCACCTTTTCTGAGTTGTTCTGCAGTGTAGGAAGTTTTTACTAATGCTGGTATGGCAACTTTCTCTGCAGAATTCTCCCAAATGGATTCAGGCTTTGGCCCAAATTCAATGATTGGACGGGCTTATTACAGGTCTGCAACAGCCACCAGATTTTTTTCCTTTTTTTCCTCCAGAGGTTTAGATGCAGGTTTGGTTAATTTAAGAAGTGACAGTGCAAATTAATAAATACAAAAGGTATAAAAATGCCAGAATTAGCAATGGGGAGAGAGTAGTCCCTTGGCCAAGGTGTTACAGAAGGCTTCCTGAAATACAAAGAAGTAAAAAGAGCATTTTATTTATTGACTGCTAACAGTCATCATACAATACTAACAAATATAATAAAAAATGCCTCTAAAATAAGTTGCTTATCCAAGCTCTAACTTTAGTTTTTAAATGCAAGTGGTGAATAAAAAAGCCAACTGTGCTGCTGGTTCATAGTTGCAGATAATTACACATAAGTTTCTTTCCAAGTCGACCAGGAGCTGAGGCAATGCAATGCAATCTACTCTTATTTGGCTGGCGTTGATCTTTGCATGATTAATGGTTTGAAAGGATCCAGAAAAAAGGTCAAATGCGTAGTTGGGGATGGAGCAGCTATGCGGGGTAATTAAGACAAACATGATTAATAACCCCAAGCTGCCACTGTGTTCTGTAAACAAGATGCAGCCAGATGGGATGCATACTTTGAATATTGTACATTAGTTTTCCAGAACATGAGGGCACATAGCTATTCGACGTAATTTTAAATCAGCCTGATATTAATGTTGTTAAAACACTATAATAGCTGGTGATGTATGATGAGAGTGCATTAATGTAACAAACTTTATACCTCATTGACACAATCCATCTAGAAATAGCATTAAATCAATGACTACAGTAATGGAATAGAAAAGTCATTGGACTTAATTGCTCCCCAGCTTTATTGTCTCCAGAATATGAGCCGCAGATAACACGAGTACAGTATAACGGCTCCATAACGGAGACTTTCAAGACAAGCTGTGATTACGGTCCTGACTGAGAGGGGAAAAGTCTCCCACTCTTATTCAATCCATTATCCTGCCTACTCTCCTCTCTCTCTGCCCACCAGTGTGACTGACAGTATAGAGGGATCAGGTCCAGCTTCCAGGGAAAGCAGGGAGACAGGTGTCAAAATGGTCCAGCAAGCAAATCTAACCCTAGCTAATCAGCCCTGTTGTTCCTCTACAATCTATGTCTAGTCCGTGGCTCTCATTCCGTATGAAAAACAATTACGCCAGTTTGAAGTTGAGCGCGCACTAACTCACCTGTCTCTTCTGATGAGTGTAAAGATGGAGCAGAGGGAGGGGAGAGGGAGAAGGGAAGCATTGGAGAGTGCATAGCTTCTCAGGCATCCCAAAACAACTACACAGATATGTCTGATATTTGATGAACACCTCAAGCGAACAAGAACAACACAGACAAATATTTAAACCATGAGAGGTTAGAAAACATGAGGATGGAAAAACAGTGTTTTGATTAAAGAGAAACTCTGAGCTCATTAGCTTCACTGAGGAGGTTATGTTTGCAGTCTCAGTTGTTTTCCAGTTAGTTACTTAGTTGGCAGATTTCAGTGAAATTTGGTGCACTGTTGGGCCATTGGCAAGAATCAAGTGATTAGTTTTTGGTGCAGATCCAGGATTTCTTAACAATGTAAGGTAAAACTTTTCAGTAATTCATCATTAACAACTGAGCTTCTTTGAGTAAAAACTAACTCTGGTACATGTATTATTTTCCACAGTGCCGGATGTTGCACATTTGGGATCCTAAGCAAGGTTCCCCTGGCACCCACCACCCCAAAAATTATTTTCTATTTGTTGTATTTATTACAAACAAGAACAAGAGTTAATTATAAATCAACAAAAACAATTTAACTAATAAACAAAAATAATATTCTTTTTTGTTTTGTTTTGTGCTGCACCCTGGGTGGCTTTTGCCTTTTCATTTTATCTTACCCTAATTTTCTCCGCAAGTCAAAACATGTTAATGTAAAGGCTGAAACCTGGCAAAAATTGGTTGAGAAGTTACAGACAAGTTTTTTAGGCTTGAAAGACTGCATTTTAACTTGTATTTAGGACCAACATAGTGCTTTGAATGCTGTTGAAACAACAGTTATCTAAACAAAAAAAGAAAAACATTCATTATACATACAAATTTAGGCCAGTTTGTACATGTCTTTTGACCTGATCACCATCTGATCATATGTGGTGCTTTTTGGATCGATCGTCCATCACTACATTAAGTTTAGGGCTGGGTATAAGTATTCTATACCTTTGAGGTATTGAGTGAAGTCAAACAATATATGCATTTGATCCTTTTTGTACCTAGATCTTAAAAAATAAAAATAAAAACTTCTACAGTTTTGTTCATAGGCAATCACCGAAAGCGTTTTTTGATTTAATGCAACGTGTGATTGGCCCACTAAACAGCTGCAAGATTTAAAGTCTGTGGAGCGATAAAATCTAACACAGCGTATTTCTTGGAGTTGACAGTCCAGCATGCCCTGATGCCACTACAACTTTCAAAAGTATGGCAATCCTACGCGACTGTGGTGCCTGATAAGAATAAAAACAAAAAATGTGAAAGGACTATTTCAGGATAAAATGTAAAATACGAGTAACTTCATAACGCACCCACCAAGCATGGAGTAAAGATTAACCTAAAATGTTATCAAATAAAGTATTCTATTGATACTGGTATCACTTAAAGACTTCAGGTATTGTTACTGGTGTCAAAATATTTTAAATAATACCCTGCCCCAACTTTGATGCAGACTCAGGTCCAAATCCAGATAAAAATGTTCTATTGTCTGTATTATCTATTATTTAACTTATATAAACCTATTAGACTGCAGTCTTAGCAGACAGGGAGCTCTCTGAGAAAACATAACACCTTCATGAAGAGCAAAATGAAAACACGAGGTTAATTAACTATCGATATCCGAGAGCTTGTTCCTTTACTTCAAAGGGGAATCGTTCCAAAGGGGGGGGGGGTATGTGAGCTTCAAAGAAACTGGGATGGACAAGGCACCACACACTCATGTATTGAAATAATAGCTGACAAAGATCCTCAGCATTTGTGTCAGTGTAATGCTCAGTGGCACCAAAAGCAGCGCCACTACCAGAGCCTCTGCTTTAATTCGTGGTGATGGGCCTGGGACTCTCTGTGGGCCGAGGAGGCCCACTGATGCGGTCGGCAGTCGGCCCTAATGCACCGGCTTGATGGGAGATGAGCGAGGGGGAGCGATTGCAGCCAATGGGCACTTGCTGAAGTAAGACCACAGTGACAGTTAGCAGCTGTGAGAACTTTCATTCTCACTCAGCGAGAGTGAACGCTAAGTAAGAACGTTTGAGAGGTTTGACAGAGGGGTGTCGCAACGCCGTGATTAAATGGCAACTATGTGTAGACCTCCGCAAGTGGCTGCGGGTGGATGCTAGAGTTTGACCGGTCAGGAGGATGGTGATGTAATTCATGGGGACTCTTTGATGCACCATTCATGTGTTTGGTTTGGATCCGTCAAAGTCCATCACCTCGATTCAACTTCTCTGACTGACGCGTGGATTTGAGATATAAAAGGCAAAAGATCTTACCAACTACTCAGGGAAATGTGCCAATAAAGTAAAGGCCTAACCCATTTCTTAATGTTTTATTGAGTATATATGGAAAATGTATGGAAGGTCACACATGAAAGAAGAAAGAAATCCCACCTACTGCTAATCACGTTTGCTCACTTTATTTACAACATTTGAGCCCTCAGTCCTTTACCTGATAAAACCTTGAACAAATTCAACTGTTTGAAAAAGTGTTTGTTCCCTATATTTACACAATATTGTGTCTGGCCCCTTTTCAAAGATCCAGTCACATGCTTAAACAATATCATGTTAAGCCCCTCTCCAAGGCCCTGGCTACACATACACAGATATTTCTGATACTGCCCACACAACCTTTGTTCTACAATTATCTTTGTACACACTAGGCTGCAAACAGTTGGTGGCGTTAACAGTCTTCTTCAGTTTCCCCTCATTGAAAAGGTATCTGCAAATATCTGCACCTTAGGAGGCATTTTTTAAACATCTTACTTTCACAGACCCCAAACTCTGTTTGCATGTGGGCGAGAGGCCTAAATGTAGAGGCAATAATATCTATATACGTGTAGATAGGACCTTTGACTTCTGGGTGTGCAAGGTGTTTGTCAAACTGACATTCAGAGCAATTAGCTATGAACTAGTTTTCTAATATATGACACCAAATTCCTGATTTCCATAAAACAAAAACTTTTCAAAACTGATTTTGTAAGTTTAATTTCCTCTTCCTCTTTATCATTCACTTTGACAACAGGCACTTATCAAACAATATCACTGATTATATGTAAATACCTGCCAGCCCCTATTCGGCACTTCTTACAGTATACTGGTATAAAATTGTAACAACTTGCCGTTGACACCACTTCAGTGTGTGCTATTCAACCCCCCAGGAAAAACAGCAATAAAAAAGCCACAACTCCCTACGTGGGATGGCTTCACTTTCAGGGTCAGTAGACTTTCCAAAGTAACAAGCCGAGCATATGCCGCAGCGGGTCCCCTTATGTCCCAAGAAAGACCCAATTAATTCATCAATCTGTACACCTCTGTCACTGCCTAGTGCATTTTAGCCCCTTGCCAGCAGAGCTCCATCCATTACCGGCCAGGTTGTTCAGCTCTCCCACCAGCCTGCCTGCCAAACAGCCAGCCAGGGTGGCTGTTGGGTAATTACACATTGCCTTGACAACGCACATGATTGTTTTCCTAGCAGTATATTACTTCATTAGTACTTCCCAATATGCCGTATTTTTTAAATGTCACTTTTTTCCACCCAACTCAGTCCAATCACTACTCGTCTGTATATCATAACAATCATTAATAACTGTCAGTCGGCAGCATCAGTTCAGCACTCGGGCTGCCTCATTAGCATGGCCCAGCATTTGTTCTGCGGAGAGGCTGATTATTTTCTACAACAGGCCAGGCCAATTACTTTAGTGAAATGGTATCACATAAATCAAAACTTAACAAGGTGGCAAATTTGAAGTTATCAGATTCCAAGAGACACCGTAACTAATATGTCACTGTCACAAGTGCTCTCTGCAGGTATGCCTCGGCCATACCAAATATATCATCCCCCAGGATCTCCGAGGTTTTCTCGAGGAAATTACCATATTCAGAAAAGTGGGAGCACAAGTGGTATGAAAATGTAAACGCTAAAGTTCAAGAAGGCCGGCTTTGGGCAGCGGAGAGGGTGAAGTGGATGGAAAAAGACTGGTCCCGCTGTAATGTCTTTTCAGGCCATCCCGAGCAATATAACATGTCGGCTTTCTCTCACTGCTCTCCTTTTACTCTTTACATGATGATGTTCATCCATCACATCATGACAGCTACATCAAACCAACAACAAACATGCAAACCCAGCAATCTAAAATATGCTGACGCCATGCGCAGACACATAAATACAGACCACTTTAGCTCTCCTCTGAGTGGCTTTTTTTCTCTGTTTAAACTAGATTTTCCATCTACTGGGAATTCTCACAACCCAGAATGTGTGATAAAGTACACTTCTGTCCGTTAGCCGCTGACACGAGAGCGATTGCAGAAGCTGTGTAAATGGGTTTCTGTTTGTTTGCCCTTGTTTCTTCTCCCTCCGCTCACAGAAGCTACAGTATGTGCTGCACAACGACCGGTTTTCACTCGCCGTTAGTTAGAGAGGGATTACCTCTCACTAAAACATTCACCCTCATCTTGATGTTATTTGCTCCATTTGTTTTCCACTGTCTGCGGCGACGCCTCGGCTCATTCCTCATTTTTAAGTGAGGATTGAGGACAGATGGATGCGAATTCAAAGTTTCTGATCTTTAGCAGAAGTTATGGAGGGTTATCTTTGGCTGTATATCTCTGCTCTGGCAGCGCTCCCCTGGTGATGAAGGATTAACCACCGCAGCTGTCTCTTCCCCAGTATGATGCAGTGCACTGCTCCCCGACACGACAGCATCACTTAATCTTAATGTCCGCTTCTCCAGAGCGGCCGCACAGGACAAAGCCAATCAGCATCACATGCCATGGGGATGGACCTACAGCTTGGCCCTGGAGTTTCTCACCCTCGCAGGCCTATTCATCAACTTCAGCCACACCAATCCCAGAGTTCTCCTCTTGCAAACCGCAGCTGAGCCGGCCAGTGATGTATAGGACGATGAAGGAAGAGGGTGGGGGGGGACTGGCGCGCGCAAGAGAACACTTATCAGATTGCACATTATGCACTGCTTTGTGTTCCTGAAGAGAAAAAAGGAGGGGAGAGAAGTAATGAATGCACTCAGCCTTCCCTCAGCCCAGACCACCTATTTGCTGTGTTTAAAGAGATATCTGCTCAATAGTGCTCCAGCATTAAGGATGGGGTAGATCTAGAATAATGATCACTGTTCATTTAGATAAATTGCACTCAGGGAATCCATTTGTAAAGATCTGAATTCAGCTGGAAAGCAGAGGAGGAGATACTTCATTTGTTCTGCATCCTCCCAGTAACCATTACTGGGTGTGCAGGATGTGCATGCATAGCCATACAGGGAAAGGTAATCCCATACAGACTGCAGTCTTTATGATATGAAAACACACACAAAGGCCATATGCAAGACACATGTTCCTCATCGACTTGAAAGCAACAACGTGCTCCTTTTCTGGTCATATCATGTTAAACATGTAATACTTTCAAAAACAGGAATATAAATCAAGTCGATCCATGTGAAAACATTCAGGAGGGTTCATTCAGAAGATGTATTCATGCAGTATCAAAGAACAAAGTAGAAACGGCTTATCCTTTAAAGTCAAAGAAGTTTGATCAAGTGATTATAATTTAAAAAAGCGATATCTCCGGCATATCGTGACCCAGCCTTATAATGTAAAATTATGCTAAACAATATCATGATGATAGTAGCAATGCGAGCACTTCGCCAACACCAGCCATCAACCCCCGTTCTGAACCCGATAATAAAGAGATGACACTTTTATGATACCATAATTAACAGCGCTCTAGGATGAAATTAAATCAATATGCCCATCTAATATCATTTTCTCTAGTTATGCAAATCAAACATTCAAAGCCCTCGGAAAGTGATATGAATTGCTTTCACATTTCAGTTCACACATATTATCATATCAGACCTCTTGGGTTTGATGACACGGAGGATGGGGGGGGTGGGGGGGGGACTTAACGATGTGAGCTGGAGAGAAAAGAGCAACTCTGACTGCTGATTAGCTCGCGGAGACACCAGGACGATAGTGCTTAGATTAAAACAATTCGACTTATTTCCAAGATAAAACAGTAAATCACGGCGTAGTTGTGTGGAAAAAGAAGCCTGCAGAAGGATAGGAATTAAACACCTCTGCCGCAGAGTAACAAAACGGCACCATAATGAGGTAAATTATAACTTTTAATTCCCCTGAACACATGCTAGCACCCTTTTTAGCATTACTGCAGAGGGAGGCCAGGTGAAAGTATACGGCCTTTCCCTTTATGGATATGAGACAAAAGGGAGGCTGTGATGGCTCGGCGCAGACAAGGCAAGCAGCGGTGGAGGGGGAGCCTAATGGCCGTGATTAATGACAATGGGCCAGAGGAGAGCTGGGACACAGGCGCTACATATATCATCCCTTCTCATCAGTCTATGCACCTCTGTGGCCTCTTCTCTGCAAACCAGCACGCTACAGTAAGACACAAAAAAAAACGCCTCATCTGCTCTCAGCCAGCATACCACCAGGAAGCTTCTCGTACGATTCTTTATGGGCCTCGTAGATGATAGCTGAGCAGCGAAATGACATGTAGAATAAGATATAATGAGTAAAAGGGAGATGGCTGTGTGTGCGATCACTCATGTTTTTCATGAACTGAATACTTCCTGTGCTTAAGTCACATTTCCAAGGTCTAATCTTCCATATGGAGCAAGATGAGTTATTGGCTATTTATGAATAGAAGTGATGATGAATGGTGCTGCATTTATCTGCATAAGTAACTCCAAGGGCTGGCACAGAGGTTCAGGCGGCTATAATAAACATAGTTTGCACTCAGGGGCAGCTCCTTATTTATGAGCCTCTGTGAATAGACATTATGTGGCCATCATCAGTTCCTCTCGCTCCCTTGAGAAGGAGACAGGAAATAGCTCTTATATATGAAATAGTTTTTAGAGTTTAAGCTCGTCTGACCAGGCTCACCACCCTCGCTGTAATCACCTCCACACAGGGTTTAGTTATGACCAATTAATGGACTATTCTTATGGGAATTATAGTACTCTCAGGGACTTGCGGTTTTAATTAGGAGGCACCTTGTTGGATCCTTGTTAATGCCTTCAACTTGCTGAAAACATGGCAAATTAATCCCCAATTAACACTACGGGCAGATTTAGTCATTATGAAACTGCTTTCTGCATAAAAGGATGAAAATATCTCATATGTAAAAGGTTTAAGCTGTATTCTGTGATGGGAACACTGTGTCTATATCCTGTGCACCCTCACTCCTGACCTCTAAAACTCCTCTTTTGTAGTAACACAGAACAAGCTGAGAGATGCTTTACGAGGCTGATTTATGATTAAATGACTCATCTTTTACCCAAAATCTGCGCATTAAACTTTACAACTTTCACACCAGAGCAGTGCTTTTATATCTACCAAGCATGTTGTGATTTGCTTGGCAGGTTTGCTATGCTCTCAAATGGGCAAATAACATCAGAACATCAGCCGAAAATCAATACCAATACAGATGAAAAGGAAATAGCAGCATCTAGACTCCGGGGCTTTATAGCACTTTATTACCAGTTTATCAGGTAGCACGGTTGGAATTTGTTAAAACTGAGCATGTGCATCATTTTCCATGTGGTCTGTTGAATTTAATGATAGTGATACCAGTTTTAAATCCTTAGTTAAAAAGTACAAATAAATTACCTGAAAATTTGTTTACAAAAAAATTGAAGAAAAAAGATAAAATCAACAACAAACAAGGGAATTACATACAAAGGGTGCTTTAAAATGTTTAATTCTATGACATAATTTTATGATAATGAGAATTATATATAGTTTTTCCCAAGCTCTCTACCCTCCTCCCTTCACAAAATGAAGAAAGGTGATTTTTCTTACAAATTCACTGATTTGCCCAATGTGAACATGGTCGTCACAAATAACCTCATCCTCCAGATCTCCTAACATTACTTACAATACTAATGTTACTAATGTTACATGGCAAGCTGATGAAAGTGTACAAGAGTCAAATCGAAAACAATTAGTTTGTGTGCAGTTGGGTCCATGACAGAACTGCCATCTTGATTTTGAGTAGGGGCGAGTGGGCCTAAATGTGCTTGACTGAAATGATCTTTTACATTTCAACACAGTAATGTTACGAGCTGAGGTTAGCTAATATTTTCTACCTGCTAGTGTAACGGTACATGGATTTACTGCTGTCAGTCTGACATTACTAGCTAACTTTAGTTGGTGTGGGAAAACGCCATTAAAAATCTGGGTTGGTTGGCTAAAAACACTGAAAAGTTGTCATAGCATATTGTAATTGCATCCAACTTGAGGCACATTTCCGACAATGCTTTAACGCGAACATTTGATATTAGTTGGCTGAAGGTTTTTAATCCACATCTGTAGCTGTTTCTCAGTAAATATTGTTCTTTTTTTTTTTTAACTTCTCCCCTTTACGTCCCATTTTTGGGACTTAGTGGCCCTTTTTTTTCCTAATATGATCAACTGGAATATCCAAAAATGGCACAAATCATACGCATTTGTGTGGTGCTGGTTGTCTTTGCCCCCTGCTGGATGCCCTCCATCTGGACAGCAACTGATGTATGACGTCATATGAAAAGAAGCTTTTCATTGAGGAGATTTTGTTGTGTAGGACAAAACTCACAAACATTATTGTGAGTGTGAATTTCTGCACTGAAGCACTCCCTCAAGAAATCTATTCTGCATCTACTTTTTTTTCCTGAAAGTAAATTGTTTAAGAAAAAGCTGCTTTAAAGCTGTTCTCCTCAGGGATTATGTCTAATTCTCTCACTGACTTCTTGATTAGTTTTGGAAAATGAGCCAATTGGTAGTTAGTCATTACTCTGGTCATCCGTGTTTCAAGAATATTTGCTGTTGGCAGTATTCACAGTTAAGGTTTTTGCCTCTTTCCCTCTTCTGTTTATTGCTTATTAAATGCTGGATGCACAAACAAGGCATCTTGTGAGAAAACAAGGCGTCTTTTGTCTTACCAACTGTTTTCGCTTATTTTCCACGGGTGCTGCGTATAATTAATATCTCAGCAGTGCCGGGGGTTGTCATTTTTCAAATGGTTTCCCTGGAAATGTTCTACACCTCTTAATGGCCCTGCTAATGCTGTAGCTGTCATGTCTTGGACAGCTGCACTTTTACAAGACAAACTCAGCTGTGCCACGGGCCTCTCTGTGGACTTACTCACTCAAAGGCTTAGAGGCTGGTGCTGCCAGCTGGTGATAGTACACATAACATTTGATTAATCTTTACCTTGTGCCCGTGACTGGCGAGTCACCTTCCAATGGTGTCCCTGGTGTGCCGAATATTTTTTGCTATTTTGTGATGGATGATGGATCAGCCAAATGGCCCCAAATACAAATGAAACCAGATGACCACTTACAGGTGGCCTACAGTGTCGAGGCAGTGAGCTACAAAGATTTCTTAGATAGGGCAGTTTACATGTAAATGTACATATATATAGATATCATAAGTACGTATAATTTGACAATCCAAATTTTAGTATTTTTACCTACAAATCCATAAAAATACCCAAACATACAAATATTTTATACCTGAATTAAGATGTTGTATGGGCTATGAAAAAAAATGTATCAAAGGTCTGTTAACACAGTAGCCGCATTTACACTGCCTGTTCAAAGTAGGAATATGACGCCATTATGCTGCCAAACTATTCTGTATACAACATCCGATCGCGGAAAGGGTGAACAGAGTGATCTCACCTTTGAGCCACGACCAGAGGTTGTAACAGCCCCAAAACCAGATCTGCATAAAACGTGCGTGCGAATTGCGGGATTTAAAAAGCAGCTGATTCAAAGAAGAAGACTAGCGGCCATAAATGTCCGCAAATTGAGAAAACAATAGAGACTGACATGTTATGCCTTTGTTATTGTTCAGAAAGTGCTGCTGACACATGTGTTTTATGTCACGTTAGAGGTGGACACTCGTGTGTTAAATGTCACGCCCATCATGCCTCTTTTGATTGCGGGTTGCCGCGATGCAGTTTATAATCACACACAGGAGCAGAATGATACTGCTGTTGTTTGGTTCTGTGTAAAAACTCAGGGGCAGTATAAAGCGAGGCTTTCGTTAAGGCCCTATAGCGCAGCCTCTGTGTATAAGTGGCTTGCGATTACCAGCTAGGGGGTCAGGACCCTCTAAGGGATCACAGGATAAATCTGAGGGGTCGCAAAATGACAAACAAGATTCATAAGAAAAAGAAAAAATATATTACTACGACAGAAAATGATGTATGTTCTTTGATTTTTCTTCTTAAATACCAGAGACTTTCACCTTTTCAAGTCTCATAGGCACATGACACATTTTCGAATGTAGGAGAAAATTTGGATGATACGGATAGTAAGAAATTGTTTGAAATTTTGGGAAATACGTTTTCTTTTCTGAGTTAGATAAGGAGTTTGACTTTACAGGTTTAAGGACTCCAATTCTGAAGCTTCAAACATGCATTATGGCCTTCCCCATCATGGATTTGTGGAGCCAGAAGTGGCCACATTTAAACAGGCCAGTTGCATAAAATGTCATCTATTGTACAGTTGCTATGGACACAGAATTTAGCTGTAGACCAAAACAGTTTTCAACACTGAGCCATTTTTGTACCATTATTTCTGCTGTAAATTTGGGCATTTTAACATGGGGGTCTGTGGGGACTGATTCAATTTTGGAGCCAGTCTCAAGTGGCAATTCAAAGAACTGTAGTTTTTGGCACTGGGGTGGGTTATGTGGGACAATGCCTTGGCTAAGAGCACTGACTTTCTGAAGTCTTGATTGGTTACCTGGCAACCTCACAACAACAACAGGAATGAATATGAGAGTCCTATCCTGTTATAAAATGTTGAACTATTTTTAAAAAAATAGGCTATATGATCTGTAAGGATCCATTTGAATTCAAAATTCACAGTGTATAAGCACAATGGTCTGGTCTAATATTCCACTGGGGAGCAATCATAAAATGCACTGTTTTCCTTCGTGAACACAAATTGCAGGAAACTACTGTGTTGTCCTGAGTGGACACACATGACACCATCTGAGGAGCAATTTGTCACTGTATTTTGGATTTCATCCCAGAGATGTTAAAATTGTGAACGGAGGATGTTTGCTGTCCTTTCAAAAGGCAATTGCCGAGAGTATCATTACCACAACAACAAATCTGAAGTCACCTGTTAGCTTGTCACTCAGTGAGGCAACACAAATGAATGGAGGCTAGGATGAAAAAGGCTGTTCTAACCTGTAACAAGAGGTTTCAAGTCGGCACTGCATGGGCATAAAAAAACATTACCCTGTGGCTAGGTCATAGCTCAAATTTCATATGTATTTATAGATGGTACTTTCAAAAACACACATTTGATTTGAAAGAACTGAGAGAATCGTTTTTAAAGGTTCCACATTGTAAAAAGACAGATTTCAACATATTTTCTAATTATTATAAAGCAGGTATACAGTAGGTGCTATATAAATACTGTGAAACTACTGTGGTACTGTGTACTACTATCAACACTCAAGTCATATAGAAATGCACATCGTTTGTATCCAGAAACTGTGCTTTTTAATGAGCTGTCAGGACTTCTGTGAAATTGCGACTTAAGGTAAAAGGTAGAAACTGCTGCCACAGTGCGTTTACAGTCATTCAGCGGCTGCAACCTTTACAAACGCAGAGAGAGCAGGTGTGGAAGACCCAGAAAAACTGACCAATCACAGCTTTTTGGGCTTTTCAGGAGGGGTGCTTAACACTAGGCACACTAGGCAGTAACACGAGGCATTTTAGGCAGATTAAAGGTGATTGATGATTATATTCAGGCAGACAGTGTGGGAAAATAATGTGTCTTTTGAATTTTTTAAATCAAACAACACATTCCTACCAAACAAGAGACAAATCTAATAAATGCTCTACAAACACTAATAATTTAATCTGTAAAAGTGTAGAAAACAATGATTCTTACATTGGTTTATCGCCATAATATCGTTTGTTAACTGTACTCTTTGAATTAGCATCATTTGATAAATTTAGCATTTTCACATGCAACCCGAAATAAAAGCCCAGCTAACATTCCTCCATCACAGAACAGAAAAACAAAAGAGCCACTGAAGTCAAGATATGCCTGTCGTGATAAGTAAATCACCATGATGTGTGATATAATCACTGGGAGAAGCACAAGTGCTGCTATTTTCTTCATTTCAAACACTATCTCTCTTTTCCTTTCCTGAAAGCAGATATTGTTGACTGTGAGATGGTTATCATAATTCATGAGAGTTCAACTCCAGTTCAGGACAAACACTTCATACGCTTGTTACTTCCTAATAAGATGACACGACACAGATAAAGCCACTGTTTGGACATGTGGATCATGCATGCAGCGTGTGTGTATGAACAGCCGTGGGATGATGGATATAAAGAATTCATTGTTAACACCCAGGACTCGCTCGAGGTTAGAGAGTGTGTAATAGTGTTTAACATAGAGCAATGAGCGGTCGGTCACAGGACATAACAGGCCAAAACACAAAAAGTTTGCATAAAGGACATGAACCTTGAAAACCTTTAAAATGTCCCTCTAGGGGTTTGATCTGACGGTTACAAACTGCAAGCCGAAGTTGGTTTACGTCTCCATCTTTGTTTGAAGCACAGCATGATGGTGGCCCTTCAACCCCCATTTTCCAGAAGCTTAGACCTGGTTGTTTGATGAGGGCTTATCCCTCAGCTGACATATTATCGCTGGACAGGCCTCTGACTGCGCCAAAAGAACAAGCTACGCAAAGGATTAGCCTGCACACTCGTGCTAATGCAGTCAAACTGTCAGAGAGATCAAAGCCACTCACTCCAGATTAAGACCAATTAAAGTAGGTGGCCCTACACAAATTAATAGCTGGAGCACTCACCTGTTAAAAGGAGGGAAAACAGCGAGGGGCTTTGTTCTCTCAGCCGAAGTGAGAAAGTGTCGAGCTTTTCTTGTTGTCAGTCAGTTATGTGTTATGGCAAGCAGTCAGCAAACAAATTCATTTGTTTCATGGGGATATGTAAATCTACATGTGTTTATTACACTGCAGTTACACCCACATGAACTCCAACCACCAGAAGTGAGACGTTATGTCCAAACGCTAACATGACAGTTGTGATTGCTGCCTTTAATGGAGCAATTTAAAATAATTGGCACTTTGCTTGAAGGCCACCTTCCCATTATTAGACTTTGATTTGGCTTTTACAGGGCTGTACATTCTGTTGCAGAGAGCACATACCCTGTAGAGTTTGGAGCGGCTGCCAAATCCATTAAAACCTAAGCTTATTTCATCTTTAAAGGGTCCGTTCACCCAAATCACAAAAAATAAGATTCTAGTTGAATTTAGCCATACAGCTGGTATGGTATGGTGGATATCAGCATCTGAGTTTACTGCCGCCACACCAGTAGAAATTAAGTGAATTCAATTTTGTTAAAAGCGTTTCAAAGTGAAATCAGGAAAGCTCAACAGCAAAATCACTTTCTAGAAATTCATTACTTTGGATAATACAGATACCTCCCTGATTTCACTTTTCCTTTTAAGAAGCCACATACCACATTTAGAGCATATCTAAATGCATGCATTTTTGGACCCAACAGTTCTGGGGACTCCCTGACAGGAGCTGCCCACTAGGGGGCCGCCCTCAAAAACCTCACTCATGGGGTTTTGTTCCTAGTTGCTTTTGCACTACTACTAGGAATACCTACTTCCTTTAAGCCAGCTGGCAGTTGGTGTATCAACATCACTTTTACTTTTTGACAAGTCAAAATCATGTTATATTTCCACCATTAGGCATACGTTCAGTCTGTTTATTTGTGTTTTGTGTTATCTGTAGTTTACACGGTTGACTGGTTTTCAAAAATGGCGGTTGCTGGTGCTGCACTGGAACATGTGGTTGACCCTTCAACATACACTTACGTCACTCATGGTTCATCTTGCGTTGGGAAAGTACCTACTCTGGAAGACAAGCTATAAAAAGTCTCAAAAAACAGCGTTCTAAGAACTACTACCGTTGCTAGTTCTTGTGGTGCAAACACAACAAAAAGTGCAGATTCTTAAATCTGAGTTGTTAGAAATATGAGAAATTTCCTCAAGTCAAAAAACGTCTCATGATTTAGACAAGCTGAAACCTCTGGGGTTGAAAAATGAAGCAAATGTGGAAGTGCAAAAAACTGCAGTTCTTTGAATGGCCACTTGAGGCTGGCACCTAAACAGAGTCAATTTTCATAGACCTCCATGTTAAAATGCCCAAATTTAAAGCAGAAATTCATGACAACTGTGCAGTTTTGGGGGGTTAATCACTCACTAAAGAATGGAATATGTTTGTTTCAGTGATAAACCAAAGTTCAAAATAATCTGCATTTCCTGCCAGCACTGCAACAATAGTGCCAAAGAGATTACTTCTTTTTGAGACTGCTGTAGTGCAGAAGGGGTTAATAGTCTCAGTTATTACAGTAATGCGAACATCTCAGACTGAGGCATCTGAACCACAGCTGGTCAGATCGGCTGCGGGTCATCTGAGGGCCAACGGAGGCTCCGCTGATCAAGGCCTCTGCTCTCGACAGGGGGATGAATGATGACTGCAGAGTAAATGCCAAAACTATAAATTTCATCCCACACTGACCCAAAGCTCCTCTAAAGTTTATTTACATTTTCACATAGCATCTACCCTCGAACGTCAATGTCAAAGAATCTCGAGGCAGGATGAATTAGTGATTGCAGTGCGTGCGCTCTAAAACACACATTGCCGGGAAAGTTCATTTCACTTCGACATGTCTGTTGTGAGCGCCGCTGAGGAGCAGACTGAAAGGATCTTTCACTGACTTGTCTTTTCTTGTTACTCGCTCTGGATCTTGCTTTCGACTTGGTCCAGAGGAGTTGAGTACAACCGGGTGCGGTGTCAAAACCGCTCTTCAAATACAGCTTTGTGCCGTCAATTACAAACGCTAATGGGTGAATTTTGCTCTTTAAAAAAAACGTTAAAAAATACGAAGCCAGACACATTTTTATATGTGGAAAATAAATAAATAAGCTCAGCACCCCGTGGTTAACTTTCCAATGGGCTTCGCAGAGAGCTCCGTTTGATGTGGATGCCTAGAGTCAACTGTGTTTGGACAGTCATGGGGTGGAGCTGCCAGGCTTTTAACTGCTCCAGAGAACACAACCCACCACAGAGCAGCACATAGGAGTCCCTCTGTCCTGAGGCTGGACACAAACTATCAACTGAGAGAATGAGAGAGAGAACCACAGTGGGATTTACTCCTGCACAGACCTGGAGGCTAACATAGCAGAGCAGCTAAAACTGCCCAGAAGACATTTGATTCTCCAAAAGCATTTCATTAGGTGTGCACTGCAAAGCTGCGAGAGATGAATATTACATTTTTTATTTAAAACATTTCATTTCCCAACACTTGTCAACTGTGGGTAAAGTGATTCGGCCAACAAAAGCAGATTTTGTGAACTAAAAAATGATTTTAACTCCGATCTGTCAAAGCAGGGTAATATATACTAAGATATATATTCAGAGGATGTGGAAAGAAGTCATTGCTCCTGTTTTGTGGTGGTGTGGGAGGCATGCAATGCCTAATTTAAGAGAACGAACGTGCTTAAGATATTACTGCAGGAAGGCAATCTGTCAAAAGCAGGCTGTTTTGGCATGTTGCATACCGCTGCTGAGATCATAGAGTCAGATTCTGCTTGCAATTACTGCTGAAGGACCTTGGATGCAGGCAGGCAGCCATTAATCCTGCTTCTGGCCCTGGACGCTTTGACAAGTCAAAATTCCCACTGTCCTCTATGGCACAGCTTTGGGAAAAATGCACCACAGTGGCCAAACCGCACCAATGGAGTAATTGATGCCATCATTAATGTAATTAGGTTCACTTAAGTCAGCAGTACATTATGACTTACTTTGTACTGTAATGTATGGGAATCTACCAGGAAGAGGAGACCACTGAAATCTACTTTATTAAGAGTTAGCACTGTGAGTTACTGGTGCTGAGGATGAAAAATGAGCCATGATATAAAACAGCAGACCGGTGGTTTATCAAGTATTCAAAACATTTGCTACAGTAAAAGTAGCAATACCACAATGTAAAAAAAACTCAGCTGCAAGTAGCCTACATGTAAGTGCATCCAGAATTTTCCTTAAAGCAATACTATGTAACTTCTGACAGACACAATCACTATTAAATTAAAAGTTGAATTCAAAAGCAATAAAACCTAAAGCCTTAGGTTCATTATAATCAGGGGTTTTGCGGCAAAAGCCTTATTTGGTCTGGTATGAGCAGTAGATTATAGTGGCTAAAGCTAGTTATATTTTGCTCTGTAACTGACATTACTGAGTCTGTTTTCTGACTTCCTGATTCTTCTCGAACTATGCTACTGTAACAAGTTTTAGTATATACCATTACCCTAACTGCTACTTGTGGCTGCTGTTCAGCGAAAAGCTCGCTTTAAGTAAAAGCACAAAGTTTTTTTTAGCAGTGATGCTTTCCACATGAAGATGAAATTCTTGATGAGGAAATGTTTGGATCTTTTATGCTTATCTTTTATCCTCTCAGTAAACTAATTTTATCCAAAGCTGTAGCGACCATTGTAACAAAACTCATGTCCACAACATTGTTTCTCCATTTTCTCCGCCCATCCATGTCTGCACAGGTAAAAAAAAAAAAAAAGTGAAATGCAACAATCCACTTCACAAGACCCCTGAAAAGCTGCGTATCTGATGGTGCAACATCACTTTGGCTGTGTGGACTCTTGCAACCCTTGTAGATGCACCATGCAAAAGTCATGCATTACTCTGGCAACTACAATCATTAATGGTTGTGCTACATAACTGGCGATGGCAGCTTAAGCTAACATTAGCGCTAATTTGGTTTGAAGTCAAGTACAACCTATAGCTGGAATAAGGTAACAAATGCATTATTTAAGAATTTACCATGTAGTCCTGAGGCTTCGCTCACTTTCCTCCAAGCCCTCTCCAATTTATTCTTTCTTTGTACAGTACACTGACACTCTGGGTGCCAACAGATGGCAGCAATAAGTTTGTCCTCCATGTCTGATTTTCGGTGATAAAACAGGATCTCAACTCTGATAGGCTTTTGCAACAGCGCGTTATGGAGATTTTTTTGGCTCAAGTTGCAACATTTCAATTTGCACGTTTATTCATGTGTAATCGCGTCATCTGGCACAGATTTGTGTGTATTAGCGTCTTTGCATTGACTTAGTGTTGCTTAGTGTTTAGTCCGAGCACACCTTTAGTAGTTCTGATGCCTAAATGTGTAAGCGGCTGTTACACCTTCATAAAAGTACAGGTAAATTACATATCTGTGTCTAATATAGCCTTGTGTCTTAAATAATCATTATATATGCAGTGAGATGTGACTTTATCTCTGCCAAATACAACACCAAGTAAAAATCTCAAGTAAAAAGTCAAAGATTTCTCTGTGAAGCATCATGGTATGTGTATACAATAATCTGACGTGGAACTACTCAAGTAGAGTGTAAATACTGCATCCCAAAATTGTACAGTACTTGAGTAAATATACACTTTCTGTTACTGCAGCAAACTACATTGTACAGCAACACTAGGTGAGTAAACAGGACTGCTCAGTGTATTCAGTGTCCTTCCAGTTGACATCCATATGTGCCGTAACAATAGACTCCCTTAAAAACCTCCATTCACTCTTTGTTCTCGTCACAAAATCGTCTTGTTTACCATACAAAGAGTGTGGTTTCATCTGAGTGAAAGCAACAGAGACACGATGAAAAGAAAAGGGCTTCAAAGGAAGAGATTCATCATCGCGTGTCGCCCCTCCTACCCACGCTACACCTACACATCGCTGTGATCAGGTCATTTAGCTGTTTAATGTGGTATGACGTTTTATCCCCCACCTTAAGCATCTTAAAGCAATGTGTTATGCACAGAGTAATTTCGGTGTCAGCAAATGCCTCTGAGTTTCTTTAACCCTCTGATAGGTTTAGCTGAAGAAAAAAATGGAGTAAATGTCCGGGACAGAGCGAAATGTTGATGTTGCCTGAACCTGTAGCTGTAGACGGCTTAAGACTAGAAGCTCTGAAGAAAGTTAAGAAGTTAATTTAACTAAAATACAAATACTGGGAGTTAACATTGAGGAAAAAAAAGAGCAGCTCTTTGCCAAACAACCCAAATGAACCTGTAGAAAACACTGGCATGTCAGAATCCACTTGACATGCGAGGAACTGTGGCACTAAACATTTTGTCATGCGTCCAAATATCTGCATAGAGGCTCATGTTATGCCCCAGCATCTGTGTCCGATCTGAATAAGTAGCATGACTCCCGTGCAGATGGTCACAGGATGTGACCACCTCGTATCGCCTGTTCCCATCCATCTACCAGTAAATAGCTCCTTTGACACCCTGTCCCTGCTGCGCCTCACATGACTGCCGCCATTTTGACAATAACACAAGGAAGAAGAAATGAGCGAAAGCCTTTTTTTCACCCCTTAAAGTTTCAAAACATAACACCACACACATGGTGCAGCCAACGAGAACTTTTGACCCGTTTGTGGCGGGCCGTGAGTCACGAGTTAGTCCTCTTGATATCACTCCTTTGAAATCTTAATGTCCAACTGCCCTTCGTCATGGCCCCTGCTCAACAGCTAAATCAGATTTATAACTACTGTCAAAGGCAGAGATGACAGATAAATTAATCTTCCTTTCACGAGTTTACATCTTGGGCATCTGGACTGCTGATCTTGCCCTAACAAGCGCAGAGGTCTCGGTGAGCTGTCTTTTAATGTTGATGTGTTCATGGCTGGAGATGAATGGCTCTGTCATAAGAATCTATTTATACAGCAGTTATATGGCAGTGCCACTAGATCCAGGACATTGCACTTCCCCGAGACGAGCACCAGCATCTGTTAAGAGGAAGCCAGCAAATGACACTCCTTTGGATTTGGAGCACTGTTCAATGTTATGTGTGTCAATTACTGTGAGGTTGGAAGAAAAAACCTTTAGCAGGAAAGGCTGTAAGTATTTTTCCTTGCTTTCCAGTGTGTAAACAGCTTTATTTGTTGAAGAACACAAAGGGTGCACATTTCTCTATTATTTTTGTCACTCATCCAATTATCTTACAAATCCAATTTGATGATGACTGATAGACATTTTTTGTGAGGATTGGTCTGTCTTTGTTGGAGGTATAGGCACATAAAATGATGAAAGTTGTCACTTCTTACACTTATAGATTTATTTTGAACCATTTAATTCAGAATTATTTTTTCGACACTTAAAACTAAAACCAGCAATGCATTTGTGCGTCTTGTAATACTTGTAATACTTTGTGAATTTCCTACCCTGTCTGTCGCTCTCAGCCCTAAACTCATTGGTTCCTATTCAAGACAAAAGTCATTCAAAGCAGTTAACAAATATATAGTTTCATTTTTAGAAACGGCTAAATAATATCTTTTAACAGCTGAGTAATTTAGTTTTTAGCAAATGTTGACCAAACAGGAATATAAAGTGCATTTGTCAGGAACTATTTTCACCTGCAATTAATGCACATTTAGCTCCCAAGTGAGTATTTACAGCAGCTGTATGGTGAAGCCTATATGCAGCTGACTCAGTATAAATTACAGCACCCATGTTCTTGGTAATGAAATGTAACGACATGGATCACTTAGTATTTATACTGTATTTAATCAGCTTAATTGCCAAACAAAAATGTTGGCATTTGACATGTCTGCAAACCACAAATCCTTGACATTTGTACATTTCATACATATCATATCAACATTCCTGAAGTGAAGTAGTTCTAAAAATATGTATGCTTATTCAATGTTGATTCTGCCTCCGAAACTGAGCGTTTTATAGCGACACATTAAAGCATTCCCAGCTGTGGTTGTGGCATCAAAACGGTATTTTAAGCCAAGTCATACTCTTTCTCTCACCAAAAGTTAACCACAGCATTGTTAAAGCATAAAGAAACATGAAATTTGAACATGTCTGCAACATAATAACATTCAATGCTATGTGTGTGTTACCTTTGAAAGTGTACAAACTATGGTGAATTAAGAAAGTTGATATTCCATGAAATGATTTGTCTAAACAATTTTGTCACAAATGCCTGCAATTAAAAGGCAAGAAAGTTTGATTAATTAATACTTATTTTGTTTTGGGGTTTTGTTCACAATAAATGCCTTTCTGATTACGTAGGATCCTTTTGCTGCTTTATTCCATTTTCTCTGTATTGATGCCTGAAAAAATATAAATTGGACTCTGGTCTTGGCTTTGTTTTTATTGTGTCTTAAAAGCCCATGTGAGCTTGGCATAACAGTTTGCATGACAAAAATTTCAAAAATCATTCATTCATTCACATGTGTGGTTTATAGGAATGTACAATGCCAACATTTCATCTAGGGATTGGGTAAATTTAATATTTTTTGGACTACAATGAATCTTGGTGGCACAGAGGAATAAACTAAATCTGTCTTTGGTTACCTCACAGTAATTGTTTTTAGGATGAACTCAGTGTTGGTTTTGGTCTTAAGGGATTTGTAGATAATGTGAAACATATAGAATACAACAAGACTAAACGAGACTAATAAATCTGTCTCATAATCTGTCAACTGCTTTTAAAAGTGTGTATCTAAAAGACTTAAGTATCAACCAAGACTTCAGTCACAGAAAAACGCGTCAAACACTCGGGGATGAACATGTTAGTATCAGACATTTTGTAGAGAGTGGCAGAGTAGAGTTATTACAAGAACAGCTGAAAGACAGGACCACCGGGACTGCAGAACTCAAGCTTGTCATTGTCAGCCCACCCTCCTCAGTACCTACCACACCTCCTCACCCCATCACATGAATCACAGCCACCACCCTCCACTGCCTCGGCAACAAAAGATGCTTTGAGGTCATGCTCCTCTTCTTTGTGCCCACCACAGTGCGTGAACAGAGAGAGAACAGAACCACTTGAGACAAGGGCGACTTAAGAGCAGCTTAATATGAAAGGGCGTCCATCATAAAAGAAAACACATGCTGTTATTGAAGAGCCATCATGGTGCCGATGTTCAAATAAATTAGCTTTTGAAGGGTGAAATATTTTTTCTAATTCTTTCAGCTCTTTAAATTACTCACTGGAAGTACATCAAAATCAACTCAATTGACTTTCCTCATCAAACAGGGTCTTTATTGATGATAATATGTCTGAGCTTTAAGCTGCACCCCTTTTTATATTCATCGCCCCAAGAATCCTCTGTGGGGGTTTAAAACTTCAAACACTGCCTCATGAAAAAGTCAGGAGGTGTCAGACATGCGTTCCCCCTCCTCACCCCCAGCCCCGCTGGCTTGCCAACACCAAAGGCCAGAATTGATTTTATGTGAAGCAGGACCAGCTCCACCCCCGTCAGGGATCACCTGCCTTACCCCCGCCTGTGGCCCTGATGCACCACGAACAATTAGGGAAAGACGGCGAAATATTGATGAGTTATCTGTGGTTTTCACAGTAAATTTTGCTAATTATGTATCAAGTGCGGAGCGTGTTTTGTACGATTTCCTTTCAGAACATCTGAAGGAGGTTAAATTGTCACGGGTGCATTTTTTTCTCCACTATAATTCCACACGGATGATCCTTGTGTATGAGCTAATAAAGTAAGGTTTATGGAAGATTCAGGACAGATTATTTTAGGTAAGAGCACTGTCCTGCAACTCAGCAGGCTCTAAAGTTAGTCCAGCTGTACATAAAAAAATGCAGTATGAAAGGTCATACAAGAGCCAACGGAGATAAAAGTCCGAGGTGGCTTACTTGTATAGTGATCCATTTAAGATCCCCTTTATATTAAACATTCCTTCCTGTTTGTCTGCATGTGTTCATCCCAGCAGGCAGCGGTAACATGGTGTAGGTAAATATCTCATTTTATATCCGATCTTTGTGTTTTTGATTTGTGGAAATGGTCCTAATTTGTCTGAAATTACAGGCATCCATGTTTAGGGATATATATATCACATATTACATTTCATACCCAAAGGCAACCCAAAGTGTTTTACAGATCAATTAAGTCAAAGTTCATTGTAGCCTAATTACAAAGCAAACTCCAAAGGGCTGTATAAATAGTGATTCCAATTCAATTTCAACCCTCACAGCAGATAAGGAAAAACTCCCCCCAAAAAACTTTTAACAGGAGAAAAAAATGGTAGAAACCTCAGGAAGACCAACTGAGGAGGGATCCCTCTTCCAGGACAAACAGACGTGCAATAGATGTCGAATTTACAGACCAGATCAATATAAAAAAAAATACAGTGGTCCATATGACAAAAATTAAATTTAGTCTTTCATTTTTTTATAAAAATCCAAAGTTGAACAAAATAAACATGAATCAACATCTATTACATAGGTTTAGAGAGAATTTTTCACAAATATTTATTGTAACATAAAACATCTCTTTTTGGTGTGGGTAAATTTGAATTATTTCTAAAAAAATTACAAATTATTTTAATTTTTCAAAAAAGTTGTTAAATCCCACATACAGTGTTTCTGCATTTTTCCAACTTTTGAAATATTGATTTAAGACATACTAATGCCAATTTAGGCCTTATTTGCCAAAACTTCCCATTTTCAGCATTTAGGTTGTTAGTTCAGAGGTTATTAAGGTTGTTTCATGTAGCGACGGTGATTTTGAAAACAGTAACATGCCGTCATAAATAGCAAACTAAAGGCAAGCTTAAAGCCACAGCCTACATCCGGTGAGTCAGACTACCATGTTTTCAGATCTCAGCAATTACTCTGCTGAGTACAGTATTATTATTACTGTAGGAAATTATGTCTGAATTTGTAATAAACCAGAATTATCCTTTGAGTTTAAAAGGTGTTTGCCATGTATAAGTGATGTCAGAACCGGCAACACTCATCTATGTGCGGGTGACTCATGCAGTAATTAACTAAAAAGGATACCACCCAACCCATAACGAATTACAAAATCAAAGCTGAAAATAAAATTCTAATGACAAACTAATATTTAATGATGTGTTTAAGTGCTGGGACCACAGTTTATGCACTATAATAGAGCACCCATAAAAGCACAGTTTAATGCCGATGACTCCAAACATTAAGTGTTAATGCATGTTAATGGATTTGACAGACTTCTTCTGCAGAAATGTGTCATTTATGTCACTCAGGGACAGAGCAATATTTGTCTGCAATAACTGAGTTAATATAAGGTGAGGGGCGACGTATGAAAAGACAGACACTGGAAAACAAGCTGCCATGAGTGTGTTTTGGAACAGAGGTTTTAGGAGCCTGGCGTCTATGTGTGAGACATGACTTCCTTATTTTTAACAGTGGGCACTTCAACCACTGGCTTGATGTCAACCTCCTGTTCTAATGGACAGCCACAAAGCTGACAGGCTGTAAATCAGAGTGACTATAGAAAGCCATTAGTGCAGGGATACACAATAAAAAGCGGTAATGGTCTCATAAAGCCTGCAACACCACAGCAGACATTCTGATTCTGTCTATTAAGGGCTGCACGGAGCCTCGGATGAGTGAAAATAAGGAAGCCATTTTTCTTTTGTGCATTGTTGCCTGGGGTCTCGTGCTCGTGATCAATGTACAGTAAGATGCACTGCGCTGAGAGCTATTTATTTACACTGTACGCCAACTGAGTGAATATTAGAGGAGAGCACTGTGATTAAGAAGTGCCTCTATTGAGCTACTTGTTACAGACGCCTCATTGATTTACTGTGAGATGGTTATATATGCCAGATGTGCTCAGAGTGCTGGTTATAGTATCAAGAGTTTACATTAGTTTTTATGGTGAGTGCAATCTGATGCTCAAATCATATTATAGGGATAGCTCAGGACAGACGGATAGACTTTTGCCTCCACCCCAGCACCATGGAGGTGAATACTGTTTCTTCTGTGGTGTTTAGACACTAAAAGATAGATGAGCGCTGTGTCTCAATTATTTCTCATGTATTTTCTGTTCCTTATACTTGCTTTTTTGAGTGCATAAGTGCATTCACACTGAGAAATATGGCAAAATGTAGTAAACTATGCAACACAGTCTCACTCCAAACTCGTCACATGGTCTTGCTCGGTCAGTAGTCTTCCACGTCAACCTGTGACGTTGTAGTTATCCTCGCAGCGTCGACCTATGACGTTACAGGATGCTGTTACTGTGATGTCAACAAATGCACATGGTGAGATGACGTGGCATGGTCCCAATTTTCACACAACAGCACAGACTGTCACGATGGTTGGGATTAGGCACCAAAGTCACAGATGGTTGGGTTTAGGCAAAAGAGGCACATGGTAAGGTGTAGAAAACACACACATGGGACACACACTCACACAGTACACAAACTCTGGACTCCTGCACAAATGTTGGTTGTTTGTGGGACACATCCACCTCCCCACACACCTGCCCTATAAGCGCATTTATGCTCCTTATATTATTATGTGTATTATTTGTATATTATGTGGATACCCAAGCCGTACTCATGCCGAACTCGGAACATCACAGGTTAACGCACCATGAAACCTAGAACGTCAAAGGTTGACGTGGAAGGTCACTGAACGACCGTAACAACGTGACGACTTCGGAGCGAGACCAGGTTGCCCTATGAGTACCTGGATGGTGCACTCATAACTGTCAAAAAGTTGAACGCGGAACATCGGACACTTGTCACCCTCATTGGCCACCATGCTGCCTATCTATGTGGCAGAAGGGTTCGGACCACCAACCAGTGGTGGACAAAGTACACGACTCTATTACTAGAGTCAAAGTATTAGTACTCCGGGTCAAATATATTACAATAACACTCCAATACAAGTGAAAGTTGCTGAGTCAAATTATTACTTGGGTTAAAGCATTGGAGTGCTTGCTTTTAAAAATACTTAAGTATTTAAAGTACTCTTTAAAAAAAAAAACATAATTCAGGAGTTGTTGAGATATTTCAATCCATATCAGTGGTGCACCTACACATCAGCCAACTGACAAACCAACTGCTAGCATGGCTACGTAAGAAATGACAGTTTTTGTTGTCACTGTTGTTGAACAAATAGACCCTAATTATTCTTACTTGCTATGAAAGACAACTAGACTTTCAGTGTAATCTGACGAATAAATAATATGTTGAGAAACACTGCAGCAAATCTGGGGCTACAGATCTTAAATGTGCCGCATCTGAGGGCTGGAAGCTTGTGATAGCTCGCTATTTTCGACATAATGAATCTAATTTACCAGAGAGAATCGTCTCTGAAACCATGCCAACTCGTTCTAGCTTTTCAAAATCTGGACGGCAAATGTCTAAATAATTTCAGCAAAAAATTTCACCAAATTTCTCTCCTCAAAAGATAAGAAACTCTGCTGAGTGACATTTCAACAGGCTGTTCCTAACTTACAGCGAGATTGAACTCGCCTGCAGACAATGACAAGCTCCTCTCTGTCTGATGTCACCTCTCATTTCCAGGCCGACTGCTATCTGCTACTGGCTTCTGCCAATAATAGCTCATCAAAACAACACAACCCTTCTTGGCACCAAAATAAAGGCAGCGGTCCACGTCTGTGCCACTCAGTTGTCAATTAAGACTCCTCTTCACACTGACACTTGTGACTTAAAAGAAACAGTCGAGAATGTGATGAATTTGAGACGACAGATGAGAAGGCAGTGCGCTGCGTTGCAGTACCATAATGCGCTTGAGATATGGATAACAACTGACACCACTGGCAGGTCTTATGAAGTTTGATTTCATTTGTCAGGCCCCTTCTACTTTGTCTTTTAGCTCGCGCACTCCCTCACTCTTCAATCATCGTGGTAATAGCTCATTCTGATAGCCTGAAGACACTCACACTTGCTTTCATTTAAAATGCAAAGACACAAATATAGTCGGTGCTGCTGTGGGCTGCACGTCAAGATGGCATCATGTGTTGTATCTAATGCTGTACTGTAAATATATAATCGCGTGTGGTGCATGTATACAAAGGCGCTAAATTAACCCGGTTCTGGATGTCCTGGATCTCACAATTTCACAACATGGAAACGTACACAGATGAACACATATCACATAAACCACAAACGACAGAGAAATAACCATCAACCTCGGTATTTGATCACTAAGTAGACAAATGGAGCAGTAAGTGTCCAAGCCTGTCTCGGCGAATACCTTGCATGCTTGTCTCCAGCCGACCACATGACGCTAATTCCTGACTGAAGAGCTCCTCCTGCGTACCCCTAATCCTGCCTGTGAAATGTGACAAGATCATTCTTTAGGCCTGCTTTAGTCTGAATAATCTGCCCATCACAGACATTCATCCCGACCTGCACAGTGCTTCCAGTGTCATAACACGCTACCTGTACATTTTCACCCCGGCTTAGGCTCCATAAATTAAATCTAGACAAGTAAATGTGAGGGATCAGCATCGAGTGTTGCATGAGTGTCGATGTGGAGAATGTTGATTTTATACTGACTGTGTATGGTGTCTATTTCAACCAATCTGAGAGTAAATAAAGGGTTGCAACAATCAGGTGATTAATCAAGGAAACTTATCAACAATAATGTTAATAACAGATCATTTATGAAGCAAAAAATGCCCAACAATTCTCTGTTTACAGCTTCTAAAATGTAAGGATTTGATGCTTTTTCTATTTTATTCAATTGAAAAGTGAATATTTTAGGGTTTGGAACTGTCAGTCAGACATCAACATATTTTAAGACATCGACTGGGGCTCTATGCAATTACGGTGGGCGTTTTCACCGTTTTCTGATAAAGGACTGATCAA
Source organism: Plectropomus leopardus (assembly GCF_008729295.1). NCBI lineage: Eukaryota > Metazoa > Chordata > Actinopteri > Perciformes > Serranidae > Plectropomus > Plectropomus leopardus. Next base: position 11,432,189 of record NC_056481.1, read on the forward strand.
CTAATCAAAAACTAAAAAAACAAAAAGAAAGAAGCAACAGATTAATGGATAATGAAAACAATCAAAAATCCACGCACGTAGCCCATATTCAGAAACTGTGCCTCTAAACGAGCCGTCAGGACTTCCTTGAAGTTGTGATGTCACAAATATGTTATAAAAAGGTAGAAAGTGTCGTCAAAGTTATTCCGCTGTTGCAATGACGGCGCAGAGACGCCGAGAGTGCAGATGTGGAAGACCCGAAAACACTGACCAGTCAGGACAGACTGGGCATTTGTTAAAATCTTAGACAGAATGAGAAAAATAATGTTGTTTTTTTTTTTTACATTAAAGCATGTTAACATGTTCTAGTAAAATCCCAGAATACAAGTATGAACCTGAAAATAAGCATAATTTGGGACCTTTTATAGTAGTCAAAATTAGCTTAATCAAGTCTCACGCCATACTTCGATGTCATCAAAAGTCACTGTGATCGCACTTCCCTTCTCCCTAAAGCTACGAGACAAGTAGATGCAGTACAGTAGGTTTTACAGGAGCTTCTTGAAGTTTCCACAAAGTTGTGAACCACTAATATGGCAGCTGTCAGGTTGAATTGAGCCGTTGGTTCCAGAGCTAACAGGGAGGGTAGGTGAAGTTAACTCTTCTCTACAGCATGACTACAACCCGCCAGGATCCTCACCTACCTGATGGCAAGTGGACGACAGCATATAATCTCCATAGGCTTTACTTCCTACTCCTGACCAGCTTTAACTAATTGAGGAGACAACGTGAAAAAGACCCTTCACCACCACGATCTTGGCTGCACCTCAACTTTTCTAACTCTCTCCGTCATGCTGCGCTGCCGTCGTCTGACTTCCGGCGAGATAGTGCAAGTTCTCCGTGTCAGCTCCGGGTTGAGCTCTTGCAAATGAAGTCAACGCTACAGTATTTGACACAGATGTGGAGGAGGAGGAGGGGGGGAGTAAAATATCTTGGGTGTAGTCAAGGGGAATGGGTATGACTTCTAAGTATCTGAAATGTCCTGTCTTAAACACATAATATCCGTAATACTTCCTGACACTTTCTCCTATAACCTCTTATTCTCTGCCAGCTTCTGTGGGGCCCTTTTTTCCCTCTCTGGGCACAGAAGAAAAGCAGTCTATTTTCTTGTCATATTTGGTTGAAAGGCGACTCTCAACTTGGAGTCTAATTTCCTGCACTTTAAAGACGGTCCACATGCAAGGTGCATTACCATGCTATCAAGGTGATGGGAGCAATTTCAAGCTGTCAGTCAGTCATGGAAATATCACAGAGACTTAATGTCTACTGCAACCTGTCAAAGGCTCCTGTGAAGTGGCGGAGAGCGTAATCTGAGTCTTATTCACTCAACACCATTTACTTGTCAGCGGAGCTCACTGTTTTACTCTGGATGGTGGTTCCTAATGATGGTATAGCCATTTAGATAGCTATTTAAATGAGACTGGTCAAACTGTGGCAGCCTTAAAAAAATATATACATATATGGGGGAAAAAAGAAAACGTACTGCTGCTACATATCTGCAGAGTGCAGTTACACTATAAATATCACAGCTTCAGCTTCTCATATGATCTCACAGTTCTTGCTTCACAGACAGTAGTTAGTTAAGGCTGTTAATTTCCCGATAGACGCACCACTCTGGGTGACACACTGGGGCTGTACTTAACTATTATTAATGTGACAGGCCTCAGTGCAAGGCAAATCAATTAAACAGGAGCAATCACCATAGGCTGGATAACGGCCTTTTAAGACTGTTTTCATGTGACAAGGAGGTCCTCGATCCAGGCCTCTGCGCCAGGACCTGACAGGTCAAGAAAGCGGCATGAAACAATAGCACCTTCTAACCATCATCTCCCCTTTTTACCTGTCAGATCCAGTCGGCCTGTCTGGCTGCTGACGTGGCGCGCCCTGTGCCGGCTGCCACAAGGTGAATTTTCATGTCATGTCGAGGGAATTTCTTATTCCATTTGCTCGACATTATAATGCAGCATTTATCGACCGTTCTTTTTTTCTCCCAAAAGCTATATGTCAAGGGCTTTTGCACATGAGTTTTCCCCCAGTAGTTTCAGTTACAGGGCCTTTGTGATGTTTTTGATGTACATGTGCACGTTTACAGAGATCACAATAAGAAGACAGTGACTTACCTTCATGCTGCCCACTGCTGACCCAAAACTTCAAAGCGTCTGGAAATAAAAGCAGATTTCAAAAAACTATTTACTCTTCATTGTGAGGTCAGCTATCACTTCACATAAAGGTGTAGGTTTTGTTTCAACGTTAGAGGGGACACATGAAATAGGGGGTTGGGGTCCTCCCTCAGGAAATTTTGAGTGTCAAACACTTAATTTCCTGCATTCAGGTGAATTTCTATGCACCAATTTGTGCCGTTTCTGCATCAATCTCAGGTTAAAATATCATCAAAATAATCAAAGGAGAAGTCCTCTGCTACTTTCATCTTTTTATTAGAAGGACAAATGCACATTCAAAACATTAAGAGGTATGTGTCCCCTGTGTCCCCCCACCTGAAATGTATGCCAACAATTTCATAGAGCAGATACTAACAAGAGTTCAAAATGTGATTCAATACCAGAATGAACTACAGTATCATATGCATGCATTTGTTTAATCAACCCTATAGGAACATGCAGAGTTAAATTATACAATACATATTATACAATTATACATTATACAACACAGACGTAATAGCAGCTCTTGTCACTGTGACTGTAATTGCCATTTTTTTCAATTTTTAATGAACTCCAATGATACAGTGTAAAGTTGTTTCTCTATATTTCTGCACAGACCAGCACTACTGTACATAAAATCAAGATTGAAAGTTAAACTAAGTGCTGGAGGCAGGTGAAGGATAATCTCACCCACCAATTAAACTCATCTAGATTATATATAAACCTGAAGAAATCCAAAGAAAACACTTTAAGAAGCAAAACTTTATACTTTCAGGAACTGAAGTAGATTCTGGAAGTGATTTATAGTTTTTTTCTGGGGTTTTGTCCAGTGTTTTTGTTTATCATTTTGTATTTTCTTTGGCCAAGGACGAGAGTAAAGATAAGGACAGTCAACGGACCACAGTGTAACATAAGTATAAAAAAACCCAAAATAAAATAGAAAGTTTAAAAGTTTTTTTAAGGATCATTATTGAAAATGTGTCTGTAAACCCCTCTTTTTACATTTTATGAATAGAAATTATTATTTCTTGGGGCTCGGATTGTGGCAGTGTTGGTGAGTAATTACATGAAATTAAATTAGAAAATAAATGTAACAAGTCAGTTAGAGAAAAAAATGTACAGTTACTAATTAAAATGTTAATGATTACAAAGGGGTCACACTTAAATATATTCTTTTCTATAAAACGTTTATTTGTAGAATAAAACATTAATTCTGTGTCTTTGCATCTTTTCACCATGCAGTTGTACCTTCTACAAATACAAAAACTTTACTGTCCACAGTGTGAACATTTTCATTTGGTTTCATCCACCACAACACATCCCATTAAAAGAAAACACATGACAACATACAGGCTACATAAAAGCGGGCATACAAAGCTCTTTTGCCACACATTTTTTCAGCTTTGTTTTCTAGTTTGAAACATGTTTTGGAAAAGTAATCAAAAAGAAATCACATGTAAAAAGCTGCATGCATGAAGTAATTAAAATAGTGGCATTATTTATTCAGCAATATGTTTAACAGGGTAACTAGTAAACTGTAACCTTTAACATTTAAAAAAATAACCTTTCCACCAGTGAATATTGGTAACAAACCGGTCATATATGATCCTACGCTGCAAAAAAGATCCCTTAACTCAGTTAAAAACCCTTTTTTATTTCCGAAATTTAAGTTCTGGCATTTTTTTCCTGAATTTATGAGAAATATGAGCTCTAAGTGACTTTCAAAGAAAAAAAAACACGAATGAATCCTTTAATTATAATATCAACGCTTAATCTTTAAATGCACAGCCCAGGATAGAGGCTTGTGTTGTGTATAATCACCTACCTGCCCACCTCTGCTTGTAAATGGCTGTGTTTGCACGGACTCTGGGTGATTCATAAACGTGTCCTTGTGTGAAATACTAGCAGGAGATTTCGAGCTTTTCTGTTTAAAAGTAATGAATTACGGCGACGAAAAAAATGGGCAGCCATTTAAGGATAAAGCCGAGAATTTGGTGTCTGCCGCGGAGAGCCATCCATCACGTCCACAATAAAGGAGTTTTTGCCTGACGGTCGAAATTTATGGTCGCCCTTCTCTGCCCTAATAACTCAAAGCGCTGTGTCAGAGCCTGACAGCCGTTGCCGAAAACAGCACCCCTGTTATCAATCAAAAAACACTTGCATATGTTTAACTTTCGCCTGATCAGCAAGACATTTATAGGCTATTGAGTAATAAGATAAGTGGGTCTATTTCGATGGGAAGAAATGTGGAAGCTTTGAATGATTAATGGCGCCTACAAAAGTAGCTTTTTAAACGCTCTTGGAATAAAAAGAAAGAATTTTTAGGCTTGAACGTGGCGGAAATGTGGAGGAATATTTTTAATTTGCAGCACACACAAAAAAGGACTTGAAAAATTACATGCTATTAAATGAATGTCTGAAGCAGAATTAGAGCTCTGTAAAAAAAAAATGCCTCAGAGCTTATCTCCAAATCGCAGTTTTGAGTTTTTACCAGAGCAGGGGTACTAACAGGCCTGAATGATGATGGAGGAGTGAGGCAGAGACACATCACTTCTTCACTCCACTTCTCGTGGATTCACTTTACAGTAGTTGACCTGAATATGACTGAAAGGAGGCGCGCACACACACGCGCGCGCAAAAAAATGCAGACAGCTGACAGATAACTGGCGTGCAGGACAGGGAACTGACAGATGACAGGCTGCGTGATTGAGAGGAGAAAGTTGCAGAAAATGTGAAACATGCCGATGGATATCAGTGCGCGTTGGAGGGAATATCTGACCAGAAGGGCCTTTTTCTGTTATTCTAGAGTCAAAAGTTATTAACTAATGTTTCACTTTGGTACAAAAGCTGCGTGCTCCGACAAAAAAAATCTGCAACAGAGACAATCAGATGGGCTTGAATTCATGCTTCCTAAATACAGTGTAGTTTTGCAATGACACTTATTTTGAAATCACAAAAAGGGAGTATAAATACACAAAATTTTGGGCAGAGGTCTCGATTTGTCCCATTATTTCACAATAAAAGCATCGTCAGACTCTGCTTTTTAGGAATAATATGCGTTAATCCATATGTATAGCTTGATATAGCGAGTTTTTGGTCATTTTAATCACCTTGGTCCACCTTCCCCAAAACCACACAGGATGCAGGGGCGGCGCATGCACCCCAGCGCCAATTACGCAAAGACGCATATAAAAACTCCAAGTAAAAAGCGCTCAGTGAGAGAAAATGTGAAATGTGCACCGTGTGAGGAGGAAACGTCACATTCACTCGAGCCTCAGATCACTTCGGGATCTCTTTTTGATTGGGAGGCGGCACATGCTGTGATCTGCGGACTAATTCACATGCTGCTTGTGGAGGAGGGAGGCGGAGTGATCTCTCCTGCCCACTAACGCACGTAAACCGAGTCCGCTCTCGGACCCGCAGCCACACTGTCAGAGCGACGCCGGGGATGAAGCAACGCAGCTGTGACACGCACGGATTCTGCCCTGGCACTGCGCGTCTCTTTTAAGGATTTAACTTTTTTTAAATCACCGCCAAAGGCTATAACCGTCTTGACGTTTGGCTTTATTTTACCCTTACACATGTATTTCTCAACCATTTCCACGAGAATTGGGTCATGATCACATCGCCCACGGTCTCTGTCCTGAGAAATAGCACGAATCCAGCGTGGGAGAGCGGCTCATCGGGGGAGAAGGGCGCAGTGAAGATCAACCGGCCAGCCGTCCACAACTCCGTCCCTCCCGCAGATCCTTCTCGCCAAGCCAGTCGTCTTCCCATAAAGGTTTTGAAAATGCTCACCGCTCGGGCAGGACACATTTTACACCCGGAGTACCTTCAGCCTTTACCGTCCACTCCGATCAGTCCCATCGAGGTAAGAACTGGCGCGGTTTGGGGGGAAATGTTTGCGCACACGAGCATCAATTCGCTAAATTAACAACTGTGTTTTCGCTGTGAAATCACTCCCAACCTGACTATTTTTTTTACGGGACAGATTGGGTAAATAACGGCTGAAATAAAGGACTGTATTTACCTTATATCAATGAAAGAACAGCCCCGTCTTAACACTGCACTAATGATTTTTCGACCTGACAGAGTTGATTTCTGACATTTTCGATGTCAAATTTGGACTCGCTATAAAAATAAATGACCTTGTAGCAAACTCATGCCCATGTTTATAATGTTACTTTCACCGTGTTGTTCAGTATTTCCCTTTATCTCATGCAAATAAGCTCTCTACATGCCTATTACGCTGAGTTGTTTTGAGTTTAATCCCGAGATAAGTTCAGGCGCAATGCGTAAACTGTACGCGGGACATTCATATGTGCTTATTTACCACAAAAATATAGAACAGGAGGATTTTGTTTGTTTCCGTATTTTATTAATTGTGTTTTGATCTATTTCACAGCTGGATGCCAAGAAAAGTCCCCTGGCTCTTTTGGCCCAGACGTGCTCTCAGATCGGTAAACCGGACCCGCCGTCCTCCTCTAAACTGTCCTCTGTGACCGCAAATGGATCTAGTGATAAGGAGACCAAATCCGGCCCGCTGAAAATGAGCGACATCGGAGCCGACGACAAATCCAGCTTCAAGCCGTACTCCAAAACGTCGGAGAAGAAGGACTCGAGCAGCAGCCTCAGTGGAGATAAAACCAGTTTCCGAGTGCCTAGCGCCACCTGCCAGCCGTTCACCCCCAGGACAGGCAGCCCCAGCTCCTGCACCTCCGTCTCTCCACTGCCGGCTGAGGGCAAAGCGGGGGACAAGGAGGAAAAGAAGGAATCTGATAGCAATAAAAGCAATACGACTGAGAGTAACGGCAGCCACAGGATAAGTGGAATTACCTCTGATGTCAGCCAGGAGAACACATCTGGATCCAAGACTGTTACATCAGACTCGCCATCTGTAACCTCATCGTCCTCCTCCGTCCTCGGCTCTGGACTGGTGGCCCCTGTTTCCCCATATAAGCCCGGTCATACAGTTTTCCCCATGCCACCTGCGGGTATTTCCTATCCTGGAAGTTTAGCGGGTGCCTATGCAGGTTACCCGCAGCCGTTCCTCCCTCACGGAATGACCCTTGACCCCACCAAATCCAGCAGCCAGCTGTTGAGCGCACAGTTTGCTGCAGCCAGCTCGCTGGGATGCAGTAAAGCAGGAACGAGTCCCTTAGCTGGAGCGTCCCCGCCGTCTCTAATGTCCGCAAGTCTGTGTCGAGACCCCTACTGCCTGAGCTACCACTGCACGAGCCATTTGTCCGGTGCATCCAGCGCCAACTGCGCACATGACTCTGCGGCTGCTGCTGCTGCGGCCGCCACCGCGCTCAAGTCTGGATACCCGCTCATGTACCCGACGCACCCGTTACACGGCGTGCACTCCTCGGCCCCGTCTTTCAGCGGACATCCGTTATATCCATACGGGTTTATGCTCCCCAACGACCCCCTGCCGCACGTGTGTAACTGGGTGTCTGCTAACGGACCTTGCGATAAGCGCTTTTCCTCCTCCGAGGAGCTGCTCAGCCACTTGCGGACTCACACGGCTTTTGCCGGCACGGAGAAGTTGATATCCGGATACCCGGGGTCATCTTCTCTCGCAAACGCCGCTGCAGCCGCTGCCATGGCGTGTCACATGCATATGCCTCCTAATGGCAGCCCAGGCAGCCCTGGCACGCTGGCCCTCAGGGGCCCGCATCACCCTCTCGGACTGAGCAGCCGCTATCACCCCTATTCAAAGAGCCCGCTGCCTACACCCGGGGCCCCGGTGCCCGTACCCGCGGCCACGGGAGCTTATTACTCCCCGTACGCCTTGTATGGACAAAGACTGACCACAGCCTCGGCCTTAGGATACCAGTAGAGACAAAGAGTTATACATTTATAAAGGAGATTTAGGCCCAATGAGTTTTATATTGTACTTCATGCAGGGACTGGATCCATGTGGGGATCAGTGTATTTATTTGCGATAGCTTCAAGCTGACTAAAATAAAAAATAATATAACTTTGAAGACTCAATGTGCATTATTTCACACAGGAGAGAGGTTTGGGGGGGTTTGTTTACCTGCTGTGCACCAAAAAGCTATTTTTGTGCACATTTCACCGGGACCTTTGTATGGATTTTACTCGTCATGCTGAATCAAGTCTTGCAAAAGTTATTTTAATTCTGCCTCAGTCAGAGGGGTTAGAGGGCCGCCGGTGCTGAGTGATTTGACGGGATGATGGACGTGGAAAATCAATCAGAGCAGCTTCCTCAGAATTGTCATTGATTTATTTTTGTGTGGAGCAAAATGTTTCATGAAGCCTGTTTTTACCTGGATGGCATTTTTTTAAAACTCCAGACAGCTCTGACGCTGTTTACAGAGATTTAAAAAAAAAAATCAAAAAAAAATCACATGTACTATAAAACATTAACTGAGTTTTCAGTTAGGTCAAATCAGGCACTTATTTTATGTAGCTTTTCTTTTCTTTTCTTTTCTTTTCTTATTTTTATTTTTGTTTTAAGGTATTAGTTTGGCTGTAGGCTTCTTAGATGTAACTGTGTTTTTTTCCCAACAAATATTAATTTATTTAATTGGTCCATATATTGTTTTTGAGGCTGTGGCAAACAAAGGCATATTAGCATTATTTACATTTAATTTTATTGTGGACAGTCATGGCAAAATCTAACTCATTTCATATTTGAAGCTTGGTTTCGTCTTTTTGCGTTTTCGGTGTTACCTTGAGGCTGAAAGGGTTTTACAGAGGGGCGTTCAACAGGAGAACAAATTATATAACTGCAAAACCTCTGCATGTTTTTATATTTAACAAGAGATAATAGTGAGGCTTCTGTAGGCGTGCATGTTTTTGTTTTGTTATCTTTACGCTGTAGAGAAGCTAAAACCACTTACAGGCCTTAGTGCCGCAGCTACAGTATGTACAGTGTGTGTGTGTGTGTGTGTGTGTGTGTGTGTGTGTGTGTGTGTGTTCAAATGCATTATCTCCTGGGCTCATCAAAACTTGCTGAATCGTCTCAATCATGAGGTTGTGGATTATCGTTTCATTAACGAAGACAAACGAGCTACTGATATCAGTGAGGAGCTGGCTGAACAAAGATTTACGATGACACCAGATGTGGGACGTTTCCACAGCTTTTGTGATCGCTGTAATGAAGCCGTGAAGCAGAGAGCATGAAATAAAGCGGGGCCTAACTATTTAATCAGCCTCTTTAAAACAAATCAACTAAATCAAGCCAACAGTGTTATTATCCATCCTCAGTAAATCAGGCTGTTCTCCAGCAATAAAATCACCATCATTAACGGTCAGATGTCACATTCATCAAACGCAGCCATCCTTCATGCAGATGAGTCCTAAACATAGCTCAGTGATAGATGGTAATAAAGCCCCTAACCCACAATTCAGCACTGCAACCAGTCAGCCATGAAGCCAGTGGAGATCATACGTGACCCATCTTTCTTCATTTACAGCAGCACATCAACATGATGTAAACAAATGGGATTAAGATCTCTGAACATTAACTTCTTAACATTTAATTGATGTGTGACTCTGCGGTCTTGTGTACGAGCAGACGAACTAGACAATAAATTATTCAACAGATTTGATTTCTTACTATCAGTTACTGGATTATTTTGAATTTAGGTTTGGACATAAAGTCTTTGCACGACAGTAGAGCATCTGAGCTTGTAATGTGGACTGAATTGCTTGGAAATTAACATTTAATTAGCAGTTTTGGGATTTTATAGTGATAACTTGAGTAATAATTATGTTTTTTTTTATTAATTAGCACATTTACATTTTTATTTTGTTTAGCCTTTTTTAAATACCAGAAGTGTCACTGAAATCTTTCCTGAGACCTGAGAGCAAAGTACAAACACACAAGAGGCATGAGAAATTCTCATGAAACAACCATTATACACCAAAAAAAGAGAAATTAAAATTATCACAAATAATTAAAAATATCAGTAAAGCTTGTCAGATGAATATGTGTCTCTGTTACACTTAAACCCTATCCAGCATTTATAGAAAGTTATATAAAAAAAATTAAGAAATGGTTTTTTTTTCATAATGTAGTTTTAAGCAGATATAAATGTTTATTAATTTGTCTACACTTATAAGTTAGCATGAGGACATAAGTGGAGGTTGGTGAATAAACAGACAGTAAATTCTGCTGTGGTAAATACTATTAGGGCTACAACTAATGATTAATTCCATTGTCGATTAATCTGTTACTTTCCAATTAACTGATTAGTTGTTTGCTCTATAAAATATCAGAAAATGGTGAAAAATGTCAATCAGTGTTTCCTTAAACCTAAGGTGACATCCTAAAATGTTTTGTTTTGACCACAAACTAAAGATATTCAGTTAACTGTCACAGTGGAGTGAAGAAACCAGAAAATATTCATATTAAAGAGAATGGAATCAGAGAATATTGATTTGTTATTGTCTTAGAAAATTACTCAAAGGGATTAATCGATTATCAAATTAGTTGGGGATTAATATAAAAGCTGGCAAATAATTGATTAATAGTTGCAGCACAGTGAGTGGGGGATGATTTTTGTCAAATACGTCTACATAGGTAAAAGTAAAATCACTGATAAACACTAATACTAATGCATACTGGAGATATGTTCTTAGCTGCTTACAACAACATTATTGTTTGTTATAAACAATTTATTATATATTTATAAACTGCTTGTACATACTACATAGGGAGTGTTAAAGTGAAGTGTCTCTGAAGTTGAAATGTGTTGCTATTATTTCAGTAGTAAGACGAATAGATGGATAAAAAAAAAAACCTGTTATAATTTGCAGTCATTAGCTTTGAATTCAATCTAAGTGATAAAAACATCTTTAAACATGTCAACTTGGACAGCACACTCTTATAAATGGAAACAAACGGTAGATATGCTGCTGTGGTAAATAGCATTCATTGATAAATCACCAGTAATACCATATGTTGGATTATATATTCTTTTTTTCCTGTTTTAAAAAGGAAAAGCAAGCTAATCTCCGGCACAAGAAATTTGAATTTATGAGCAAGTTCTTTAGCAAGAGTTTTTTTAGCACAGTCTGCTGTCTAACTAGTATTTATGATACTGTACAGTGTCAGTTACATCATGGTTTTGCAATGAGTGAGAGTGAAAGCAACAACAGTTTAACATTCTTTTAATGTCTAAAGCTCAAGTTTAGAAAAAGTTAATTTAATTAAGGAAGTCTTGAGGTCATCTGGGGCAGATGTTGCATCATACGGATTGAGGTAATTGGTACGTCTGTTTAGTACATTAACTGGCCTTCACATATATCTGTCCAACCACGTTAAAGTCTATCAATCATTACGTAGTAATAGAGAATCTCTTTCCCATATGTTAAGAACGTAAAGCACTGTCAGATCATGAGACAGTGGATGACTTTGTGACTCCGTGTTGAATCATGGTGACGGCCCCACCTGTTCTGCTTTGAAGTGCGGCATGAGTAAGACTCATGGCCTTTCACCTGAGGGGGAACAGATCAGCGCAGCGTGGCCCGCTGCAGACACGCTGATGTTAAAAATGGTCACTTTTGCACAGCTGCACGCCATGTGTTACACTGTCTATTATGGTTGAAGGTGGTGGATATCATCACCGCCACGCTGAGCTGATGTTCCTCCTCACAACGCCCACAATCGCGTGTGGAAACTGACTTTTTCAGCACCAAAATACAAACATCAAACAGCTTTCAAACACTTGTTACACATGTTATGGTCATATAATGAATTTAACACCCTTTTGTCAGCAGTATTAATGACCCAATCAAGGGATTTCCCTGTTGTTATATAAACTTTTGCTGCTTTCAATAAATCTCCCTCAGTGCTTATGTACTCTGGAAAGACAGGCGGATCTTTGTTTACATAGGCAAAATGAAAAGAAAAAAAAAAAAGACGATTTTTTGCACGTTCAATCAGCTCAGAAGTGTGTCTTCCATCATCCCGAAAAAACATGGTGGTTTATGTTTGCAGGAGAGAGGCTTTTGCTTCTCCAAACAAGCCCCATATTTATCACCACTCCATCATTTCCTCGGTTTGACAAGCAAAGTAAACGATAGGAATACAGAGTTAAAGCTGCGTTTCACTGAGCCGTTGACCTTTGGAGCTTGTCTTCTTCTACTGAGGCTTCATAAAATACAGGAAGCGGTACACTCAGATTACCCTAATGTGGGTGACTTGCGTGTGTGTATTCTGTATACTCACAATAAAGCGTGTCTTTTTGAGTTACAAGCCGGCCGATGGGAAACGGAGAAAAGGGGAATTTTCCCTCGAAGAGAGTCTGTCAACACACAAAGCAAAGGAAAGAGCAACAGTGAGTTAAACAGTGGGCCCTTGTCTTTCAGCACTCAACATGCCCTATAATTTACACACCACTGACAGGGGCCATTTTGAAGTCTGTCATAGGCGGAAAACTTTTTGTCTCCAAACGTCTTGCTCACAGTGAGTCGACTCCTGCTCGGGTCTGGGTGATTAATGACTTATGGCCTTATTGTGTGGAGGTGGCTAATTACCTACAGGCTGACTGAAGAGACACGCTATGAAAACCCTCCTCTGATAACCCCGGCGTTTTTTTCTCCCCTCCTCTTCTTGGCATGTGGAAGCTCTTACTGACAAATTTGCAAGAAGCAGCCTAACGTTGAGTAAGATGAATGGCCTCTGAGAACAGTAAACAGCCTTTAATTTAACAGTGTTTAAATGTATGACACACTGGCATTGTGCTTCCACGCTGTTCGTGCTCTCTGGTTGGGAAACGGAGCCAAAGTTCCCTCACTGTTGGTTTAAAATTAGGCTTGGCATATTCATGGAGGGAGTTTCTGGATGCTTGGGCTGGCAAACATGTGTTCATTGCCTCTTTAAGTTTTCTGCAGTCCTGTCAGACTGACACTTTGAGACAAAGATAATCAGTTTCTTTAGAAAACTAGACTTAAAGGAACAGCGTGGATGATTGCAGGGTGATTTAGTGGCATCCAGTGGTGAGGACTTCAGATTGCAACCAGCTGAAACTTCTCCCAGTTAGAATTTCTTTGGAGTTCATCGTTGAGAGTGTTTTTACAGGAAGCTAAATTATCCACAGAGGTCTCTTCCTCTCCAAAACAAACAGATCAGGTGATTTAAGCCAGTAAAAACACCAAATAAAGCATTTTCACATTACAAATCAGTGTTTCTCGGACACTGTTAGGCTTGTTGCAGATGGGACGCAGAGTTTTTTTACCATGAGTCAAACTTTCTGCACATTTCTCTTCCTCTCCAAAACAAATGGATCCAGTGATTTAAACCAGTAGAAAAAAAACAGTTTCACATTACAAATCAGCGTTTCTCCACTGGTATTTGGCATGTCGGAGAAGCACCACTAGCCTAGCAGCTGCTAATGTGTGATCGCCTATTTTTTGCTAATAATTTAAGATCCAGACATTCCAGTAGTTTTTCCCGTGAGTCGAATCATCTGAAGAGGTCTCTTTCTCTACAAAACAAACAGACCCACAACCCAGCAGTTTCACATTTTTAAAACAAGTGTTTTTCAAAAGCTGCTTGTCGCGAAAGGGCTGCTAACTATGGTGGCTAAGGCAAAAAAAAAATGCAAAAATGGAAAAATGCAAAAATACATGGCGGTGCAACCACAGACTGCATAAATGATGGGTTGAGCCACGAACATGTTTATTTCTGCTGTGAAATTGGGCATTTTAACATGTGTGTGGATTGACTGGCTTCTGGAGCCAGCCTCAAGTGGTCATTAGAGGAACTGCAGTTTTTGGAATTTAATTTTGGCTTCATTTTTCAGCCCGGGAGGTTGTCGCTTGGGTGCAACATGGCAGGAAAAAGCACTGCTCCCTATATAAATGGCTAATTCTGAGGTAATGAAAACAATGATTCTTATTTCAGGAGACTATACACTGAAGAAAACATACTTATTTTTTAATGTTCTATTTCTGCCAATACATCCCCCAAAATCCTACACACTGGTCCTTTTAATGCACTGAGCAGGCAGCCAGGAAGAATATCTAATAAAGTAATAAACAAATAAAATTCTTTTGTAGAGCCAGCAGAGGAAGAAGACAAAGAAAACATTATGCTGTGCTCTAACTAACAACAAGCCAAAGCCACATAAGCTCTTCTTTAAGGTCAGCGGCTCGTTGCACCAGACACACCAGAGGCCAGAAATTGTGCAGCCATCCCCTCCACTTTATCTCACCCTCCCCATTATTAGGTTTGTTAACATACTGTATTGCCGTGTTTGCAGTCATGTCGACAGGCTAACTTAATCAAGTTACTATCGAACTTGTGTGCCTCGCCCAACGCGACAGTTTTAGTGCCAGAATTATTGCCTTGACCTATGAGAGGAAATTAGCTGTGGACACAACTTGGACTTTTCTTCCTGGTGAGAAAAAATATTTACCAGAACAGTGACAATGATGGAAAATAGCACCGAACAAAAATGTTCTTTCAATAACGTTGCAAATGAAAAATGCCATGTGGACCCAAAGTGGTGCAAAATGCATAATGCCAGCTGGCAGACCATTACAGGTGATGGACATTTCACTTACCTAAGTCAAATATAACAGACTGCTGTTCATTAATATACAGGAGGGCCTGCAGAATCGAGCCTGCCATCTGGTTAAATCGACAGAGTAATCTACAGCTCGTGATTAGGGCTGAGGAGCAGAGTTTCTCTTTAATCTCTCTCAGCTTTCAAAAAAAGAGAAAATTCCATCTGCACCATGTGGCACATCATTTTTCTTTAAGACAAATGGACTGTTTTTGTATGATCCAAAATTAGATCAGCAGAAAACAATCAATCTTGTAACGGGCCTGGGAAAAGAATTGAGATTTGGATTCTGTTTTCCCTCCACTTGTCTTTAGCGTCTCACCTCTCACTTCTCATTGCATGACTGGCTTTACAGCCATCAGCATTCTTCCCATGATGCTCTCTGCCATCACATGGCGTATACCGAGCTCTGGACTAATGATGAATATGAAAATGTGCCTTAATATAGTGATTCCCCTTCAGCTTTGTTCCCCGTGGCGCTCCCCAACAGATGGTGACCTGTGAGAATCTGTGACACCAGAACTAAAATCCACACTGAAGCAAAGACAAAATACTTCAAGTCATCCTGTCTGCAAATTAGTGAGATGACACAACTGTCAGGTGCCAGCCTCCTGTGACAGTCGCCCCCCTCCCCATTACAGGAGCAGCGATGCTTTCACTGCACGACAAAAGGGAAATGGGTGCATGTTTTTTTATAGGAGACCTGTCTGTCAGCTGGCTCTCAAGTCATAACAAATCACCAGCACTCAGCTGAGGCTGAACATTCAGGGCGTCAGGAGGAAGACGGATGACCTGCAGGCCTTTGAAGTGCTCTGGCAGTTCAGATGGCTCAGCGGCGCTGACAGAGAAATATACACAACAGAGCAACCAATAATGAGAACATTAAACATTCCAGCCACCTGACAGGCTGACAAAAACAGCCTGGCCTCACATCAATCATCCGCTGAGACATAACCTTGACAATTAGTCCCCTCTGATACTCCCCATAACCCCTGGGCCTGCACTGCAGTGAGACTCCACTTAAAGAGGAGAAAACCAAAGAGCTTAATCTAATTCCTTAATTCTGATTGATATAGACACAGTAGCGACAGAGACCGCAATATATCGGTTCAACAAATGATGGATTTGGAATCAGTTGGCGAGCTCTTTGTAAAGTAACGACTCTCCAAGGACAGATGCGAAAAGAGAAAAATGCACACACTGTGGTTCAATTATTTTCCTGGCTGCCTCTGAAGATGTTTCGGCTAAGAACACAAAAATGCATCCAGCATATGTTTATGGCTCTGCCTGCTCAAATATGTGTTTTAATGACGCCCCACAGGCATTTGGGAGCTATATAAATACTTGTAGCAGAGCTAACAGTTAAGTTTCAATATAAGGCATAGATCAGCATAAAACATGAAGACTTTTTTTTAATGTGTGCCTAACGAGGTTACATATCGTACATCTGTATCTGTGTAAATATGCGCTAAATGTCAAGTCTGCTATTAAAAAGCTCTATAAATTCTTCCCACTAAAAGACTTAATATCATTAATGTTCGAAAAAAAACTGCTCCAGTCCTTTTTCTTTTTAGCGCACTCCTCATTAGCCACGTACAAAATACTCTTTAGTCTTGCCTCCCCTCCACAATCCAAATCCAGACCTCTGAAAAAAGCGAGGGGCCATGTTGTCATCACTCTATTCACTCTAACTATGTAGTTACCATATGACAAATGAGCCATGTGAAATGACATTTCCCTTTCGCCTTCACACCTGTAGAGAAAAAGCAAAGCATCCGACAGATGGATGGATGGCAGAGCCTCAAAACTACTGTATCTCCCTCTCATTTGGTGAAATGGAAAGAGCCAGGGCCAATGACTGTTTACAAAAAAACTACCTGAGACGGAGCCGCGGAGTTCCAAGCCCTGAGGATGATAAATGGCTTCGCTAACCCTGTGGGACTGCAGACCCAAATGAGGACGGAGCTAATTGCCGTGCGAAATACTTTGGCATGAATGGAAAGAAAACGCAGGCGAGCGGCGGCCAAAAAAGGGCCCGGTTGCTGCTCTGAACTCCGAGTTGGCTTTTGCTTACAAGAGTTCACTTGGTGTCCATAAATCATGGACGGCGTACAGCTGAAACTGCCCTTAGTCATCAACATGCAATAGACTGAGTGACAGATTCCATCCTGACTACATTAGCCCCCAGTTCAAACGAGGCTCCTTTTTTTAAACTCTCCTACCATCTTGAAGCTCACAGGAAATGAAAACCAGATGGCTGCGGATCGCTGTGTATAACATAAAGCTGAGCTCATATGGGAGAGAAGACACAAAGGAGTTAAAAAAAAAAAGTACATACGTTGTTGAAGGAAATGACAGGGGTCAATTTGAGGTATCTGGGCTTTTTGATATCCTTCAAATACTGCCTCAGATATGACTTTATCCTGAGGCTATGGTCTGCAGCACATTAGTCATTTTCAACTGACAGCAGACCTGAAATGTGGTTTCAGTCTGTGTTACTCCCACACAGGTGAAGCAAGTGCAAACTTCACGATCTCTCTTTGCCAAGATGATATCTGAACTCCAATCTTCAACTACAAAGCCCTCAGAGAGCAGATTCCTCCCAAAAGGCTCCAAAAATGATTAATTTATTTTTTATTTTAATGAGAAATGTTTGTTTTTAATTGCATGAAGATTCAGATCTGGATAAAAAAATCATAGTGATAGACAACAGTGGGATACATGTGCCAGATTGTATAATTCAAACTAGAAGGGCACTTGAAGAATGCAGACCTCCACCAAGGCAGTGTTAGCGAAAAGGAAAAATAATTTATGTATCCGCCTCGTGATTCAGATCCGCTCCAAAATTTAATGCATTCTTCCTTGACCCATGCTACACCCTTCCACCAAGTTTTATAAAAATGGGGCCAGTAGATTTTCCCGTACTCCTGCTGAAAAACAAACCAACAAACACATAAACTAAACCAAAATCATAACCTCCTTGGCACAGACAATAAATGATGTAGTCTAGAGTAAAGTACGTGAGTTGGTGCAAATGTTCAAAGGTGCCCTATCTCACTATTACTTCCAAAAATTCCTGGATCTGCACCAAAAGCAAATTACTTTTTACTTGGCCCATTCCCAAACCCTACCCCAACTTTTATTGAAATTAAGTGTGTGCTCCAAGTGAATTTGATGAGGTGTAGCGAGACATTTCATTAAAATAACTTAAAGGATGAAGACGGCTTTATTCTGTATTTAAGTTATTGTCGGCAAATCCCATGAAAAGTCCAAAACAAAATGCCCATTTCTCACTCTCAGTCAGCCTGTCTGTAGTACTTTATAGCACAGGGGAATATGCTACGTATATCAGGCTGTGGCTACACAGGAAATACTTTGGGTCTTTTCATGGGATTTGTTGACAATAAGTTAAAATGTGGAAAATCACCAGACTTATCCTAGATTTATCTTTAGTCCTGTAAGGTTTCATTTTGTGTTTCATGTTTTTTAAATCACAGTGTGCTTTTTATTTAAAGGGTCAGTTCACCCACATTACATATAGTGTAAACTAACTGGGACTACGTTTTGAAAAAGAATTAGTCCCTTTTAATACTGTTCAATAATATTTTTAATGATTTTTGAATCAATATAATTTGAATGCTGAGGTGGAAAGATTTGACCACTTTTAGTCAATGAAAAGGAAATTTTATATGTGTTTAAGGAAAAAAACAAAAGCTGTCATGGGAAAGCAGAAAATGGCAGAGAGTCTGAGGACACACATCTTCAGCAGCTTGAATAGCAACTCAAATTCAGCTAGCCCAGGGCTAACTCCCAGCAAACTTTCTGTTGCTGCCATTACATGGACGATGAAGTTGTATTGTATGGCATGGCATGGTGTGGTATGGTATGGTATGGCATGGTATGATATGGTATGGTATGGTATGGTATGGTATGGTATGGTATCGCAATTCATATCTCATTTGTAGCCTAATAAACAAATAGGGAGAGAAGAACGGGTCAAGGGGGGGCTGAGCGAATCAATGCGCTGTGAGCAGCTCTGCAATTATATAAGATTTTACCCATTTTAAGGAAAAAAATAAATAAATAACAGAAATCAATAAGTGGTGGTCAGTGTTGATATTGTGGTGGTCACCACAAATAAATCAATTTATGGGAAACCACTGCACAGACAGGGAAGTGTATGTTTCAGTCTTTTCCCATGAGTCCAGTGGTTAAAGAGTAAGAAGCAACAAATCTTGATATGAAATGACAATACTTGTAAAGTCACAATTCTTTAAACTCATGATACATAATGAACTGGTGTCCAAGTATCCTCATTGTATCAAATGAGGAGATGAGCATATTGTTCAACCCCTTGTAGATATGACTAGTGAGGAGATGGTAGTGTTCTTTATAATTTGGGTGAACTGGCCCTTTCATGTTTAAAACAAATTATGCAATATGGCTAATTTTAAACTTTTAACTGTATCATAAAACATTATTACTGATTTTTTTAAGATCACAAGTTCTTTTCACAAGGGGACAAAACTATCCCCATGCTCAGTACTAATACAGTAATCTGCATATCTCACATAATAGCACAAATTTATCAAGTGCTTTGTAATCAGTTTGGTCAAAGTCTTTCATTGCCTCCTGAGGATTCTCTTAATGAGTAAGTTTTTAAATATATTTAATTCCTAATAGGTAGAGCTTATAGCTGGTAAATGTTTGCTCATGATCCTAACTACCAGCATGATTAGACCTCTAAAGGATTCCTTTTGTAATCTATAATGTAAAGGCCATGAAGCACATTATGTTCAGCTGGCTAAGTAAACATCAAAGTGAAATAACAAAGAGCCTCATGCTGACATGGAGAGCCGCACTACAACAACAAATGGCTACAATATACTGGAAAGCAATTTACGGTGCAAACTAAGTAAGCCTTTGTTTTTAATAGCAGTGATTTATATATATTTATCCCAGGAATTTCACAACAGATTCCTTATGTGATCTGCAATCAATTATATTTTTCAGATTTTTTTTGCCACCATCAAGCAGACCTATGAAATATTCCCACCTGTCCTTCATGCCATAACATTATTTGTGATGTTATTTTATGAGAAAAGCTGGTGGTGACTCATTTTAATTCAATTGCATGAACCGGAGGCACAATCTGTTTTCCATGTTCTCTGGCTCCGGCTGAAAACACCTGCCCTGTTCTCACAGCTAATACATTAAGCAGTAAGTGCCTGAGCAGATGTTGTGGGGTCAGCAGGGAGTCCAGGGCCTATAGAGCTCTCAATATTTATTGGGCCAGATCAGAAGGCAATGACATGAGCTGTCCGCTCTATTGATAAATCACGTTTTACATACAGGTAAAAGATGGCGCATGCTTTACGTTCCTAGAAACACCTTTTCCAATTTGTTAGCCTCTAAATCAATACAGGCCTGATATCAGCAGGTACAAACCCGATTCCAAAAAAGCTGGGACGCTGTGTCAAACGATAATAACAACAGAATGCAATGGTTTGCAAATCCTTTGACATATATTTAGTTGAATACATTTACAAAAACAAGATGTTTTATATTGTTTTGTTTTTCTATATATACACTCATTCTGAATTTGATGCCTGCAATATGTTACAAAAAAGTTCGGACAAGGGTGTGTTTACTTCAGTGTTACATCACCTTTTCTTTTAATACACTCAGTAAGCGTTTAGGAAATGAGGACACTAGTTGTTTAAGTTTTTAAAGTAAAATTTCTCATTCAAGATTTAAAAACTGTCTGGGTGGAAGAATGGGCCAAAATCCCATCTGAACACTTTGACAAATTATTTTTTTCATACAGGAAGCGTCTTGAAGCTGGCACTGCAAAGACACGTTCCTCCAAGCATTAAATACATTTACATGTTCAATGTATGTGCAGTTTCTGCTTGTTAGATGCATATAGTCTTTTTCAAAATAAACTTACAACAACTTGTATTTGCATTTATTTCCTTATGCAACAGACGCAGAAATCACTGACCAAGCAGCGGTATCTGACAAGCCCAGGATGAGAACGGGCTGAGAAAAAAATATTTTTCTGCTGCTTTCATCGTGGAGGAGCGGAGGCAGACGAAAACGCAAACGGCTCAATCTTGAGCCGGTGTTTGGTTTGTCTGATCTGGACTTCTGTAGCAACATGGCAGTGCAACATGGCAAACTCTGTGGACGAGGACCTGCTCCCTATGTAGATACGAACAGCTCAATCTAAGGTGACAAAAACACAACAAATCTTTTTTTCAGGTAATTATACACAAGAAAAACATTCTCATATTTTATTATATTCCATATCTGCCAATGTATCCCCTAAATCCTACACACTGGACCTTTAATACCAATGTCTGGTCTAAATTTCTCATGAATGGCTGCATAGCAAATATGTGTAATGAAAAACATGTGTGTGTTGAATACTTATTCCCCTCACTGTATGTTAAAAACATAAATTCTGTTTTTATTTACGTTTTATACAGCGTCACAACTTTTTTGGAATCGGGGTTGCATGTCTACCTCTAGAAATGCCAATCAAGGAGAGACCTCTTGGAAAATGTTCGAAAAACAGTTCAACTTTCTCACTGGAAACTGTAACACGCTGGAATCTTTTATTTGTGTTTGCTTTGCAATCATTCACAGAGATCAAAGCTCGTGCTTAAGGCCTCGATGTCAGCGCAAGACATCGATGACATCTCCCATTCACACCGCGTCTTCTCCTCACATCTCACATGCACTCAGTCGTCACATCCCACAACAAAGAGAGACGCCCCGAGTTATCATCCATCAAGCCGAGCCTTTTATGGCCCATCAAAAGACAATGAACTGCCAGAGTGAAAGGAGTGTTTGCAACATGAAGTGACAGCGAATACTCCAGACACAGATTAAACAGCGTTGGAAATGAGAGAACTACATAATGTTTGGGTAATTTGTGAGAATTAGACGTTATGATTCATCTTTATGAAGCGAAGGGAGCTCAGATATAAGCACAGCACGGGCCCCCGCTCTGATAGTTCAGGCATCTCAATTTACTTTGGTTTTGAAGTATAGGCTTCATATGGTTACAGAGTGGAACACTTTGTTTTCAAACATCGTCAAAAGTCTTTTAACGCCTCAGTTCTAAGGTATGAGCTACATGTTAAGATATAAAACAGACCCTCCAGGCTTATTTTCCCTCAAAGGCATCCCATTTATTCTCTCTTCTATCAAAGCGAGGGAGGTTTAAGAATAAAGGGCGCTACTGGCAGTACAGTACATCATTGTGTACAGTACGAGACTTGCAACATAAACCATCAACGGCTCTTTGTATGTTATCTCCCATGGATTATTCCTCTCAAGTCAACCATCAAGCTCTGCGGGTACGGCGACGTATGCATTTGTGAGCCACCACGTGCAGCGTAGATTCTGCTGAAGCATTCGGCAGAGGCTGAGTGAAACAGGACACCCACATGATTATACTGTATCCTGTCTGTTCCTGATTTATTGTGACAGCAGAAACTCCCTGCAGAGCCATGTCGTCAGGTGCTAGGGTTTGTGCTGCGTGGGACACTTGATAGGTTTCGGACATTTAGTCAAGACCTTGTGAGAAAGTCTCCAGAGACGCTGCTGAGAACACTCAAAATCCTCATTACTAAATATACGACTGCATATCTACTAATGGTGAACGGAAACAGAGCAGTCACGTTTGGCTGGAAAAGTAGCAGCTGTGGATTTTTTAAAAATTAGGAATGCTTAAAGGGGTAATCCTCGTGATTGCCATTCTTTACCCTTTTAGTTTTTGGCCCTGTTGTTGTTGTTGTTGTTTTGTGATATAGCAGGATATCTCCAAAACTAGGGAACAGATTTTAATGACATTTAGGGAATGTTGAAGCATGTCATAAGTTTTAAATGCTGATATATTTATTTTCAAGGATTCAACCATCTTAGATAATACATTTTAACTATTTTTTGCCATTAGGGCTGGGCAATAAATCAGTAATATGTCAATAATGAGACTGTAACTCTTATGTATACTTTTTATGCATACCTGGGTACAAACACAGCTTAAATCTTTGTTTTTTTGAAACATGATACAGTTGGCAGGTGTAGTTTGGTAAAAAAAAAAAATAGTTCCTACATGAAACTTCTCACATCAAGGTCTATGGATTATCTTGAGTAAGTGGATGATGATTATTTGGAAAGAGACATTGCTGTTGTGTTTTTTTTTAAGAGAAAACAGACAGATCTCTACGGCCTATATCTCCAACACTCCAAAAAATCACACTAAAACATGCTAAACTAATATTAAATATAAATACTTTGTATTTTGGGGTGAACTGAACATTCTCTTTTTTTTGTGTATTATGGTGAAATCTGGGGACATTTGGACGATTCTATGATTTAGTTCATTACGGCCAGTTTTCAGTGTAAAGATGTCGCCTTTAAAATCTGTCGGAATAGTTTTCCTGTGTAAACCTGTGCATCTGGCCACAAAATGCGAGCCTCTCACTGCAGATGAAGATGATGGTTCGGGGTCGATTGGGGCCTAGCGAGGTGACTTTGGGCCTTGGCGTTCAGTTTGTATTTTAAGATTACTGTCAGCCTCCAGAGGTGCAGATGCACAGCTGTCTGAGACACTTCAGGAGTCTGGACAGAAAGATGACGCTCCACAGCAACTGCATGTAATCCTCCCTTGTGTTGTACACTGGAACATCTTAATCATCGCTTATCACTCCATTGTCTCACATCACGGCACAGCCCTGCGTGATATTTCAGGGACGCCAGCGAACCTTTCGGCATATGTTGCTACTCTTGTTTAGTAATTCTCCGCTCTCTGCTGTGAAAATTACATTAAAATAGTTCTAATTACATCCTCTGCAGTAAATTATTCATGATACTATCTTGGTTTTGATCCCCTTAAGGAATAATTGAAAATATACTTAATTAACACTTTCATTAAAAGCTTCCCTGAATAATGTGCAATTGTTGCTTTTCTTCTGTCAGCCATTACATGTAATTGTTGTAATATATGTTTGTCAAGGGGGGGAAAGGGACTTAAAAAAGAAAATAAAAAAATACAGTTTATAGCGGTATCACCTGAACACAGCACTTTGAGCATGAAGGGAGGCATTATTCAGAATAAATGGATTATCAGGGAAACCAGCATAAATGACTCAATAAAACTGTTAAGCAGCCAGGCAGCCAGTGGTGGCCAACATGATTAATCGCAGGCGTTCCAAGATTGGATTTATTTTGTCTTTTATTTCTCCTTTAATGACTAGCCGCGAACACCACTCTTAATATATCGCCCATGTTTCTAGATTACCGGTGACTAATGAGGATTCAAAATGGCCGTTATCTACATTAATGTCTTTTTATTTGAAAAGTCAATACTGCCCGTGTGCGTGTGGGGGATATATTCTAGCGAGAGCGACTTGCAGTGATCCGTTATAAGTCTCCCAATTAAAAGAGGTTTGGGAGAGCATTAATGTACACTGGCATTTATATGAGTACACAGGTTCATCGTATTTGTAATTTTCTACATCTCTTGATATTATTCATTCAAATAACTACAAGATTTTGCTTCTACATTCATCAACCAGATTCACTTATCAGTATATTTACAATCCCTCCAGATGAATCTGAATTATTAAAGCCTACAAGAGTACTTTGCCACCTATTTTCTCCACAGAGGATCAATGTTCTGCATTTGTGGGATAAATTAAGCTATACTTTACATGTTGCTGTTTTCAAAGTGGTTTCACCCCATGGAGGTACAGTATATTCTTGGTGGAGGGCTCTCTGAAGGCCGTGGTTTGACGCAGGAGATATAGCTCAATTTAATGAAAGAGTCTGGCTCAGTAATGACCTCAGTGATTCATATATTCGTAAAGGAAATCAATCCCACATCAGCTAAGTGCAGAAACAGGATCTTCTGCAGCCTTAAATCTTGGCATTGGGTAATATACGCTAAACTGTAGGTTACATTAAACTGGAACATGTCACTGATGTACAGAATAAGACAGATGAAGTTCATTACGGAGCTGAAAACAGGTATGAAGACAAAACATTGACTCCAATAACGGGGCTGTAGAGAGAATGTAAACTGCAGGCCCAAGGCAGTGCTTTGTCAGGCTGGACCGTTGTGCCACCAGACTGTTGTTCTTTCCATCTATGATTTAACACAGCCGAGCGCGGCTAGATGGCACCCTGGAGACGACTTGATTTTCATGTTTGCCAATCTTCCTCTATACCTGCCCGTGGTGACCATAAATACACTTTTATGCCTCCCGGAGAAATGCTTAAAGAAGCAGTTTGTCCAAGTCCTGTATGGACTCTGCATGGCAATATTCTTGATTGATGACGGCGGCAAAAGTTTAGAAGACGCCCCGGAGAGTTTTCCAATCTCGTTTGTTTGGGAGTTTTACATTTGAGCATAATTCCCCCTCCGCTGTATTTATGTGGGTTTGGACTCGTCCGCTCTGAGTCTTTTGTTCCCACAGTTCACTAATGAGGCAGAGAACCACCAGTGGCCATGGTCATCTCAAAAGGGCATTTTGTGGAGGTCTGAGATGTGGTCACCCCTGAACAGCAGAGTGTTTAAAACAATTTTAAAAAGATCTCCAGGAAACCTTTAACATGCTTGGCCAGCTGGTAATAGGCAGATAAATTGCTCTTGGTCAGTTAACCCTTTTCAAGATCACTGATGGATTTAAGCGGCATTTCATCAAGGTTAGGCAAGACTGGGGCCGCAATTTGTATTTTTTAAATGATCATTTAATTTTAAACTTAATTTTTTGGCTTATGTAAAATTTTTGTATACTTGTAATTTTTGTGCGGTTGATTCTGAGTGCTGATCTGTACTGTGTATTTTAAAAAATTGTGAGTCAGCGTTTGCATTTAAAAAAAAAAAAACCTACCAGGAAATATTTTATGTTTACACATGAAAATAAATTAAACTGCCGAGCAAGCGCCCACTTATAAAATTATTGCTCTGTAGGTTTACACGTTGTCAAATTAATTGGCAACTCTTCTGATCACTGAGTATATATGTATTTTTTTATCTTTAATTTTATTTTCATTTATCTCAAATGCAAAACACCCCATGTTCTATGTTTGTTTGTTTCAGGGTTTTTTCTACATTGTAAAAGAACAAAATGATGGTTCACTCTGTAAACGTACCTCACTAATGATGACTGTGTGACTGTGGCTGGTAAGTAAAAACAAATAAAAAGAGAAAATGTCAACAAAGACTGTTTTAGTCATCTTTGAAGCAAAAAAAAGCCAAACATTTGCTGGTTTCATTTGCTTCGTAAATGTCAGAATTTGTTGCATTTCTGTATTGTACATAAACACATATAAACTGAATGGCTTTGGATTTTTGGACTGATGTTTGGATAAAACATAGCATGTGAAGATGTAACCTTGGGCTCTTTGCTATTTTCTGACATTTTATTGACAAAATGATTCATTTTTTAATCAAGTAAATAATGATTATAATAATCAACAGTGAAAGTAACTGTTAGTTACAGCCCTAATTGCTTTTAATAGAAAGCATTTTTTTAATTAAAAAACTAGGATTACTGGGAGTGTTGTTACCACCTCACCACCTGCTTAACCCCTCTCCAGAAGGCACTAAACAAAGACTGACCAGCTGGGAGGTCTGTGTACTAAATGGAACGACACTACGCCAAAAAAAACCCAGCAGTCCAGCTATACATAGAGAAGTGGCCCTTTAGCTTTTTCTGGGATTGATATATGGCAGCAGCATGACGGAGTGACGCAGTCCCACCCAGCATCATAAATACCTCCCATCACAGAGCAGGGTGGGTCAGCGCTGGAATTGGTCAGTATTATTTTAATACCACACGCTCTTCCTTTAAATGTGCCATATGTCATTTCCGCCGCTAGGGGTCTCTCAGTCAAAAATACTTTTAAAAAGACAGACTCAAATGACATTGTGAAGTAGCGTCTTCACTGTTAAACAACCAACATTGCAAACTTAAATCTGTCGGATGTTATAGATATCATATTTACTGGCAAGACAACGTATATAAGTTTTGTTTTAGTAATGTTTAGTCACCATTATTTGCATCATGTCATTTCATTCTAATGCCGTTAAGTAATATTAGCCAATAAAACTAACTTGCCAACTAACCATTACAGAAGTCAACAACCCAAAAAGCTACTGTAGCTAATGTTTTCTCAAATTTAACTGTGGGCTAGCCCAGCGCTGTTATTTTTTGTCAAAACAGTCATACACAACAACTTTACCTTACGTATAAACACAAACAAAAACACACCTACAAAGATCAGTACTGATATATATTATTTGTGGAGCCCCATTAAGGTTTGAGAAATTCGTAATTTTGAATGATTTAAAATTGTATAATGACTATATATTCCGAAAAATATATATTATTCGTATCTATTTATCCTATTTTTATAGATTTTTTCATTGACTTCTAATATACACACATTTCTATATGTTGATATTTTAACTTAAGAAATAAATATATCAATAAATAAGTTCTATACTGGATTACTGTGTTGCAAAATGGCAAGCATTTAAAAACAATGTGCTGTGTGGCAGAAAAAAAGCCCAGAGGGCGTAAAGGGGATATGACGCTACTGACAGATGACCATATGAAGCGCACAGTTTCTTGTATAAAATAATTATTCACTGGGTTTGAACATTGTTGGAAACATTTAGTATAATTTTAGTAATCTTCACAAAACATATGGCATGGGTCCAGTGTTTTTTTAGACATTATAATGCAGAATTTTTAAATATTATATCTTGAATATTACTGTTGATTAATGATATGATCAGAACAGACATCATTTCACAAAATTCAACACAATTTTTTGAATTCTGTGAAACAATATAATCATTTAATGATCCGAAGCAAATTGAAATCAAAAAATAATAAAACAAGTCATTGAAGTTTTTGTTTTACTTGTGTCAAGAGTTGGTCTGCACAGCAATAATTTGACGACCTTGTGCCTGATTTTCAAAGTTTCCATGTTGTGGCAGATTTCACAATCGCCAAAGTATTTTTATTAATGCGGATATACTGATTTGAACTACAGCACTGACACCTAGTTTCACATTAAGTCTCACATTTTCATTTATCAAACAGGACTATGACACTCTCGCCACCAATTTAGGCCTTGATGTCATCACTCTATTCTTATATGAATGATATGTTGATCATGAGGTGACACAAACTGGGCTATTTTAATACACAGGATTAAATTCATTAATTGCTGTCATCACATCAATCCAAGGCCACGCTAAAGGAGATGACAACCAGACAGAATTAACAGCTTTCAACAAATACTGTTTGAACAATGTCATTTCTAAAACAAGTGAACGGCTGTTGGAGGGTGAGATCTTAGTGATGAATATATTGTAATGTAGTTTAATGACAGACAAATTGGACGAATGTGGCGGTGTCTGAATTTAAGTATTGGTAAGTTAATCTTTTATTGCACGTTGTTTCCCTGACTGGGACATAATTAAAATAATTAACAGTCCACACTAAGAATATATTGAGCTCATAACAGAGAGAGGAAAAGTGGCTGGAGACACCAGTTCATTTGGCTGACCCATGTGTTTCTAAAAGCAGCGGGATGCCAAATATTCAGGTATGCGGATATTAAAATCCATGTTCAGCAGGAATATAAACACACAAACAGGTTGTGTTTACTTTTCCTGCCTTGTGTCACATTAACACTGCAGGTTGAGATTTAGAGTATGTGAAACCGTGAAAACTAGTTAGCGAGTGGGCAGAGAAGTCAAAATAAATGGATAACTGATGGATAAATTGCTGAACAGTACAAAACAAACTGGATAAAAAAAAAAAAGAAAAAAGGGAGGCCAAACTTCAGTATTGCCAATTTCAGGATCAACATGTCTTTTATAAAAAAAAAAAATAGTGTTTTATAGGGTTGGGCTATAATAAAGTAAATGATAATAATGGAAATTGTGTCCATTTGAGATTTTGGCAATGCTTTTTTTACCCATCAGCTGATGCCGTTCAGTAGCGTACCATAGGGATGCAAAAGGTGGCCATTGGTGTCTGAATCTTATGCCAAAATCACTGCAATAGCAGAAGTATTTGACAACTTTGGAATGGCTGAATATTCCACAAAAGAAGATTTTGTCCAAATTTCCTACCCTTAGTTTAACAATATCCAGTTTTATATAATTAACATTGACAACTGGGGTCCATCCGGATGACTGGTATCAGTGAGGGGCTATTTGAGCTCATCTTACAGAGCTACGATGGAGGTACATTAGACAAAGAAGGATAGGAACCACTTGAGATTAGAAAAGCTGTTCAAAACCTACAGAACTATAGTTATTTTCAAAACGAATAGCTGCCCCTCCGACTTGATATTTCCACAATTAATGACATAATTGACACACCCAACGCCTGTTGGGTGATCAGGAGTAGAAACTGGCGGTGGTGCTCTGAGCCGAATGAACAAGACTGCATCAGACTGAATAACCGGCCCACATGGTTACCCAGATAGATCCACCGTAACGTAGCATTTAGAGTCACATTACAGCGCCTTGTGCTTTCCCAGTCAATAACAAAATGATTGGCTGGCAGTGGCATGTCTAGTTAGCGGGACATTGTTGCGCTTGACATTTATCATAGCTGCGGGGTCGTGAACTTGAAGCTAAACAGCAATTGAATCATTAAATGTGAGCGGCTGCAACTTCGCCGTCTCCGAGGCACTGACATAAGTGTTTTCATGCTGAAATGAGTGACTAACTTCCGCTAAGCTAAACACGTCTTTGTTCAAACTGGGACATTATGTGCTAAGAGGGACATATATAGTCCAGGGTTGGCGAGACAATGGCGGCTTTAACAAGAAGAATATTTGCTGTATTTGATATTAATACTAATTACTATTATAGATGGATGTCTTCCTGTAAGTCATGTGTTTTGTCCAGAGAGGCCAAGACAGAACAATCATTCCCATTTAGATGGGATACATTCACTTCTTGTGACTGTAATGTGCATTACGACTGCACAACACCAGCAAACAATTGGCATAAAGATCAAATTGTCTTCAACTATATAAAACAATTGCTGCAATGGCCTTTCAAGGAGCTCGTTTACCTCGGCTTTGCAAACATTTGGACTCCGATACCACACGTTTTTATAGCAACATCTCCGTCATGTTTTAGCTCTCTACATTTGAGAAGATTTCCACTGTGTGAATGGAAATGAAACAACAAGAAGGCTCTGTTATCAGCTTCAACAATGAGATTATTTTCTGTGTTTTCTATTAATACCAATTACTATTACAGATGGATGTCTTCCAATAAATTAAGTCATGTGTTTTGTCAGGAGAGGCCAAGACAGAACAATCATTCCTATTTAGACTGTATACATTCAGCATACTCGCTGATTGTGAGCGTAATATAGAGGAGCACGATGCCAGCAAACAATTGGCATAAAGATCAAATTGCCCTCAACTATGTAAAACTATTGCAGCAATAGCCTTTCAAGGAGCTCATTTACCTCCACTCGGCAAACATTTGGACCCCAACACTGCAGATTCCTAATAACAACATCTCTGTCATGTTTTGCAACTTTAAATTTGAAAGCATTTCCACTGTGAAATTAAACAAACAGACAGCTCCCTTATCAGATAAATTAATTTGGAGTGCTGAATCTGTAGCTCAATAAAACAATCCAAATAGCTCAATTTCCACTCTGAAGCTTAAAGCAAATAGGATGCTCAATAAAAACATTGCAGTGGCCCTCTCTGTTAAAAAAATCAATAGCTAGAGGACAAAGAACCTATAGCCATCACTTAATTCTCTTATCAGCGTGATTTAGGGGACAAGCATGATGTTAAATAACTGTAAATCCTTATCTTTGACTTTGTGGGTGGTTTATGGCAGTTTCAACAGCAGTTCAGAGACACAATGTCCATACCTTCTGCCGGATACACGATTTATAGCTTTATTACTCTTTGTCTAAAAGAGCAGAGAAACATATAATTGAAAGGAAGAGATAGCAGCGAGCGGGTGGGGAAGCCGGAGAGGGGGCATGCAGGAGCTGAGAATCATCATTGCCGGAGACATATCACAGCGACAGTTTTATGGCTAAGGAGCCGGCCCTCTGTATTTTGGGGGGGCTCGTTTTTATGAAACAAGCGAGATCCAATTTTCTGATTCATCTGCAAACGGTCCAGATTGAGTTTAGTATTCTGACGCCAGGCTTCAAACTGGCCCACATGAGCATCGAGGTCACCGAGAGGGCTCGAGGAGTCGGAGTCATGAGTTTATGCTCACACTGTCACAGGCCCCCTCATATTTTTGCCCTCAGTGACAACAAGCCTATTGTTCTCCCTGATAAGGCTTCAGTGTGCACAGTAATGGGAATTAAGCAGGGCATAAGTCACGGAGAAATTGGGTGACAGCAGATCAATAGATAGTGGTGAAGCCTCGGGGACCATTAGTGAAGAGGACCCCTTTGTTTGTCCACTGGTGGAGAGAGTTAGTGGATGTTCAGTTCTGAATTAACTGTCGAAACTAAGAATACATAGAGCTCATAAGAGAAGGGGGAAGGGTTTTTGGTGACACGAGTTCATTAGCCTGACCCATGTGGTTTTGGAAAACAGCGGGATGTCATCATGAGGTCACATTAAAAAAAAACGCCTTTTAAAAAGATGTATAGATACTGTATTTACAGGCTGCAGTGCAACAAAGATTATTTCCTTTATCGATAAATCTGTCAATGACATTTTTGACTAAAGGGTCAGTTCATCAAAAACACACAAGAAAATGAGTCCAGGGTTTATTTGCCTCGTCTCTGACGATTTTCCACCAACACCTCAACATAATTCACCTTCATCGTGTTAGGGGGGACGCACAAATCTCAGAAAATGTAGGAAAGAGACATTCCTGCAAACTACAAACGTCAGATTTGCATTTTTCAATTCACACGTATCATATCAATGTTTCTAATGTGACGTCATAGACAGATATGAGCCAATTGGTGGAACGGATGGTGGTGCTGCAGTGCACTGTTGGAGACCAACGAAAAAATTATTTTTCGGCTCGATTGGTGGGACTTCAGATTTGCAGCTGATTTTATTTTGTTTTACTATTTATATTTTATAAGGAAACTCACTCTGAGTCACTGTTTTTATTTACAAACTAAAGAACTGAGATAATATTAGTTTAGTTTTTAGTGAATAATAATGGAAAACTGTTATGTTTATTTAGCATTATTATTGCAGAAATACCCTGAAATATTGTGATATTATTTTAGGGCCACACTGCCCACCCATAATTCTGTGTTTATTGTCTTTTGTCCGGCTGCACCGAGGCAAGTTACAAACATGTTTTATTGTGATGGTGACAAAATTGAAATAGAGATCATCCTGGACAAATAAAACCAGAGTATCTGCATGGCTAGACAGAACTAGAAGTAAAGGAAAATATGCTTTATTAAAATTTGGATGAACAGACCCATATTGTTCATAAAAGTCTATATAATATGACACGTGGTTTAATCAAATTACTTGTTTTGTCTAATAACAACCCAACCAATCTAAATATATTCAATTTACAATTATATAAAACCAATGAAATGAGAAAATTCTTACATTTGAGCAACCAGAACAAGCAAAAATTAGATTTTTTTGCATGAAAAATAACTGAAACAATGATTTTTTCCTGCAAAATTGTGGTCGATTAATTACTCAAACAGATTTTTTAGCACTACAACCATTTTAGTGAATAATTGTAAAATTAAAGATCAAATATCTGCTTTGAAAGCAATGCTGTTTTAAGTTTCAGTTGTCCTTTGTCTACAGGATGAAACGTGTTTCTGAGAGCATGTGTGGCACATGTGTTTGTGGACGTTAGGAAAAGTGTACGGCACGATTAGAGACGCCCTGCAGCCCTACGCGGGAGCTCGAGGATGGGAATGCATTAGCCCTAATCTTTACAGTGTTCAAAATGATTAGCCAGAACGTGACAACTCCGATAAAACAGATTCCCCCATTAAGTTCTTCAGGCAAATGCATATTGTGGCCATCACTCCGAGACATTCCCACTTAAATGCACTGATAATTTGTTGTTGCATTGCATTATTCCTGCCCCATAACCAGACCCCAGCTGAGTGAGCAATGTGCCAATGATAACTGAAGATATTAATTAGTATATCACGATGGCGGCACATGCATTTTCACTATTAATAAATTCCAAGCCATCGGGTTGTGATTTAATTATGAATTATGTAAATGGTTGCCATGAATCATTTAGGTCTATGCATTTTATTAGCTAAATGGGAGAGCAGAATGTAGGCATATCACAATGATGAGGATTTACACACTCGGGTGATGACAGCACTAGTACAAGAATATTTAGTGACTTGATCACAACTTCATGTTGGCCCCCTGCTAATGGCAGAAACATTTCACATTGATGAATAATTGACTAAGGATGTTTTTTAATGGCTATTAAAGGGTCATGTTTACCCAGAGGCCTTAGGTTTTAAAAGTTCTTTGCTGTGTACATTAAGCACTGCGTGATACATTATTAACAAAATAATTCACATCAGAAATTCTATCTATTTAAGTTCCATGCAGTGCAATTTGACATTGTTGCACCAGCAAGGAGAGGAACTGTTTTGATTTTTATACATCATTTGCTAAAATTGTAATACTGAAGTTGTTATTTCAATCATTTTTGAAGCAAAAGTACTATCTTTCTTGAGCTTCTAAACTGTAAATATTGGTTGCTTGTATCTGTTTTTAATATAACTGCAAATTGAATAAATTTGGTTTTTGGGGCTTTTGGTTGTATAAAGCAAGTATTTGAATAAGTCTCCTTGAGCTCTGGAAACATCTGATGGGTGGGCTAGCCTTGTTCCAAATGTCTGTTTTGTTGTCAGTTAATTTATTTATTTTTATGACATTCATGTTTTCCAAGAACCCGCAGTATCATTTCCAAATGTCTTATTTTATCTGACAGAAAAACCAAAACCAAAACATATTCAGCTTACTATGATAGAGGGGGAAGAAACCCGCAAAATATCCACATCTGGAGAGCACAAACAAAGATATTTTTTTTTTATCTTTGCGTAAAAATCAAATTAACAGTTCCTGATAAATTTTTTGTCAATTAACTTATCCATTGACTTATCACTACAACTCTCTTCCGAACAGCTAACCACATCTCTAATTTTATCAAAAATTCAAACGAGTCTCATGTATAGCATATGGAGGGCTGTTCCCTGCTTGGGGAAGCAATCAGTCAATCTGAAATTTGGCGACGAAATGAGGAAACCGCTGTACAGTGCTGGAGGCAGTAAAACACAAACACCCAAGAACAGTGTCTGGTTTTCAAGACATTTTAAAAAGTGGCCAAACGTGGAATTACAACACCCAGGTCCATCACATGATGCCATGGGGCCCAAGAAGACTTATAGACTCGCATTGTGAGCAAGACGTCTGTAAGACAGTGGAGAAATTTTGAGCATCACAACTCTCAATAATGACTTGTTTGACTCTGCCTAGTAACATTTCTAGTCTAAGTCTAGATGAGCCACATGATTAAATCATTTTCATTCCCATTCAAGTGAATGGAGGGCTAACTGGAAAATTAGCTGTTAACATTTCTAGTGTGTTTGCTCTTTGAGTCCCATGATGCTTAAGATCCAGGTAATTCCATACTGAAAAAAATAGTTGTTTGGTTTTTGTTTTTGCTTCATGCACCACTAAGTAACTTTTTTTTTTTTTTTTTTTTTTTTTTACAGGAATGAACAGGGCCCTGCCTCAAATGCTGTATCGAGTCGTCTTTATACAGCCATGAAAAATTAACTACACAAAAATGTCCAAAAATAATAAAAATCAAGGCATGTATGAGATCCATGAATCTGCAAATACTGCTATAGGTAAGTTTACAAAGATAAACTAATGAATGAGTAAATGTACTAAACTGTAAATAACTCTAATCATCAGACTAGTTTTTTTTTGACTAATCAATTGATTCCAAACATAATCAATACATTAACCATTAATGGACGGGTGGTTACAGCTCTAAAACAACATAAGAGATAAGATAGTATTTCAATCACTTTCAGACGGGCACAATGACTGCGTAGTGGCATAAATGACAGACGAATGATGGGAGAACTAAACACTGGGTGACACCGCTGTGCATATGGACATTTATTTCTATTATTTCATAGTGAAATCTATATCAGAGAATAGATATCTACATCTTTTTTTCTTTTTTTTTTGTACCACTTTTCTTCTTGTCAAGTTGATGTAGTGCCAGGAACAAGGAGTATATTTGGTTTGAAGAGGGCTGTCAAATCGAACTGTCAGGCTGCACTTTTTGATGGAGCCGTATCGCTCGCTCATCTGTCAGTCAAAGAGAAAGACTGCTGCCAAAGTCAAATTCCACGAGTTAAGAGGAGCGGACTTACATGGCATTTCATTGTCTGGGAGAGCAGAGAAGTCTGACGAGCACAGTTCAGCTCTGATTTAAAATTTTGTAGGGCGTGTTTGCTAAGTAATAACGGGTGGTAGCGAATAACCAGGTGGATGATTGAAACAGAAGGTCACTTAAAGCTTCACAAGTGCTACATATAGACGGATAATAGACTCGTAAAGTTCCCCGCGGTCTGCGATAAAAACTGAATATTGCCTCATCACACATACAAAGAAGGCCTACACATTTCAGAGCACATTAATCATCCCGGCATCATAAAACACTTCTTCACATAGACAGTGGACTCGAGTCCAAGCCGGCCTATAAAATTCAATCATCACAACAGTGTCAGACATTGTTCTGGCATACCAGAAAATTCCCCGACCCGGGGAGCGTGTCTCTCTGCTGGATTGTTATGGTGTTTACTCACACAAGAGGCTTACCCCGAGGCGAGCTCCACACCTCAGCTGCCCAGCTGGAAGCGTCCCAGCCCCCTGGAGGAATGCTCTACCCTCCCCTGCTGTCCAGACTCTGTCAGTGAGAAGCAGCAGCGGTGGCGGCGGGGCCAGCAGTCGGAGCTTCCTGGGAACTGGAGATCAGTGAGAACAGAGAATACAGACTGTGAGCTATCCATCAGGTAGAACAGGTACAAGGAGGGGTAGGTGATCTTAGTCCCTGTGAGAGTGAATACTAAACTCTGCACACCGTCATTACCAAACAGGAACCTGTGCTATCACCGTGGCTTTCACATGCACTGGATTTGTTGCCACTGTTTGTTTATGAATAGTTTCTCTCATATTGTTGAGAAATATTAATGTACTGTTCAGAAGTCATCGAGGACCTGCTGGTGCTCATTTCCTCCCTCTAGAGGAGGCATCTCTACCTGCATCTTCTATTCAGATTGAAGACAGGGAAATAACGAAAACAGACCAGTGGAAACTGCATTACTGACACAGTGTCTAGATTATTTTTGCCACAATGCTGTGCATGCAGGACTGAAACACTACATTTACTTTACCTTTAATGCATGTCAACTAAATTTGAGAGATATATGTGGTATGTACCCTGATTGATGCTGTACTTAATACTACTATACTAATTTTAGTATATGCAATTTTAAAAAAAATATTTATTTATGGCCCTTAGCAAGTCAAATAACTTAAATTCTTTTTTAAACATATGTTTTTATTATTTATGTTGTTATTCATATTAATATTATTATTTGTTTTGACACTGCCATACATTTCCTTTGGGGAAAAGTTCAGATGTTTGTACATCATGTTGTATGTTTAAATGTATAACTGCATAAAAGTGATAAACATATGTTTAAAAAAAAATTTAAGATATTTGGAAGCTCTTTTCAACTGTTTACATTGTAGTGCCATTTCCCAATCACCAGGTTGTTGACCCCAAAATAGTTGTATACAATTGTATTTAATAATTATGTTTGTATCTCTTTGTTGTTTTGAGGTATCATAAATTTAAATTGCCTCGTAAAGATGCACCAAGGACCTTAAGAATAACTGTAAATCATTTTATTGCCAGACAGCCAAAGCTAATACTTTTAACTAAATGAGATGTTAGAAAAAAAAGGTATAAGGGAAAAAAAATGATTAAAAATCTGAATAAAACTATTTCTGGGACTGAAAGTACATCCGTCCACTACAGTGGACACAGTGTGCCTATGGTATAAAAACTGAGTCAGTGGAACTCAATATTAGTCCAAAAAATGATCAATTTGTTATTTAATGTTCTCATAAGTCTTCGTGCCATTAGCTCTAAGTAAATGTTTTTAAAATGTATGTTTTTCTTACTTTTATTGAGTTCCATTAAATCACTTTTAGTGCCACTGATGCGTGGTGTCCACTGCAGTGGACAGATATGCAACTAAAAAAAAATCCATTATTTTTCTCTTGTTTAAAAGGTAATAATAATAATAATAATAATAATAATAATAATAATAATAATATTAAATTCTGTTTATTCCTTGCAACTAATGCCTACCACATATTTGTATAGAGTTATTCAATGTTATATCTTATCCCTATATTTTAATATTTTAACTTTCACTGCTTTATGCATTAGATTAACTCTCTCTCTTTCTGTCTTTTTTTTCATTTGAGGTTTTTTTTTTTAATTGCATTGTTGGAAGGAGCCTAAGGCCAAAAGTTTTCAATAGCAGCAACTGCTCTTGTATTTGGACATCTGAAAATAAATAACTTTGAACGTTTCTAAATTAAGACCCTTCAAACCAGATTATCCACATGCAAATAAATTGAATGCTTGACTAACAGACCAAGAAAAATATTGGAAATGGGCACAAAATGTTGATTATGATGTAGTTTTCAACTAGAAAATTCAATTTATCAGACAAGCTCTAAACTTTATGATCTCGATACTACCTCATGGAGACCCAAGTGTAACATCAGTGTAAGGGGGCCTCACTTCCTTGACAACACTGACCCTCACTGTCTGAACACCAAACTAACCTACACGTCTTCACCTTAAACTGTCTTATTGTGCATTTCATTACATACAGTCAGGGTAAGTCCCATACTGCTTGTTGTCTGCAAAGTCAGCTCTATCACACTAATTATGATATTATTTATTATCTAGGTAAAATAATTCTTATTCAATCATGTGTTGTAAAAGTTGTAAATGATGTCTTAAATTAAATGTGGGAAAAAAATCCTAACTGGAGCTCTTTGGGGTGTTTGGATCTATTTGTTTCACCTTTGCCAAAGTTGCCAAAAAGTGCAAAAATGCGTCATCTAAGTTCAAAACAAAAGGTCAATCCTTGTGTCATAACAACAGTCAATGATTACAAAAAGTCAGATTAAGTGACTTCCATCTCTCAGGTTTTTCTATTTTTTTTTTTGGAAAGGACCTAAATCCATTCTGCTGCCACTGAACATGACGTACCTTGCCGAATTGTAGATTATTTTTGTAAATAAGTCTGGAAAGTTTTA
The DNA here is from genome assembly GCF_008729295.1 of Plectropomus leopardus. Classification (NCBI taxonomy): domain Eukaryota; kingdom Metazoa; phylum Chordata; class Actinopteri; order Perciformes; family Serranidae; genus Plectropomus; species Plectropomus leopardus. The sequence continues at coordinate 11,470,362 of NC_056481.1, forward strand.
GTGTCACTAGATGGTCTAAATGCAGATTCAAATATTTGCTATCAGATAAGCGTAAAACTATTCAATCAGAAATTACATTCAGCTATCAGGTAACTCCCAGACCGTTTTCTTCTGTCTATCAGTACGAAAGCTCACTCAACGTCCTAACCAAAACTCTTCAAAGCCACTAACTGTATTATAGGTGAATATGTAAAATAAACAGTTACTTAATTTACCCCGCTGTTCATCCCTTGCAGGGAGTGTAATATATTTAAAACTAGCAATCTGTTTAACGCTTTTAATACCATTTTGATCTTCCGTTTCATTGTGACAAAAGTCCTTCATTCAATGAGAAGAACATACAAATGAGTCTATTTTACAGTCAACTAATGATTAATAAATGATAAAAACAGAAGGTGGAAAAAAAAAATCATAAATGATAAGAACTTGTATTTTTGAGGATATATTTGGTTAAGCAATTCATTTAGTTGAGTTGTTAAATGGATTTGGGCAGAAATCAATAAATATTATCTATTATTAAGTTTCAATTTTGATGCAACATTATGTGTTGATCTTCACGACTTTGCAGAAAGAGAAATTTTACATTTTCCACTACAATTAATCTCACAGCTGTAGATAGTGTGGGCGGATTACTGAACAGGCCTTCCAGGCACAGCCCCAGGAGCCCAAAGTGTCATTGGGCCACCTGACCTTCACTTACAAAATGTCAAATGTCAAATTAACTCATACTGACCAGGAAGAGATACAAAATGACCACAAAGAAATACACAAAAGACCATAAAGAGATACAAAGGAATGCAAAGAGACGCAAAATAACATGAAAACATGAACAAAATCACCTCAAAGAGACCCAAACGACTACACAAAACAAAACAAAAAAAACCACAAAAAGATGCATAATGACTACAAAAGGCACAAAACCACCACAAAGTCTGAGTTTTTAAGGAAAATTGTCTCACAATCAACCCATGGTAACTTGGATGATTAAATATTTTCATCCCTAGACTATATTATGACTGAATGTTGTTTACATGTTATTGCATGTGTAATAATATTAATCCAATAATATTCTGCATATAACAACAAAAACTGAATAGGACCATTCTGTATGAAGAGTCACTTTAGGTACTTGAAGTATATTTTGCTGATATTTCCTTTTTTCTTACTAAATTTTGACTGCGGAGCTTTTACTGGTAGAATAATGTCAGGCGGTGGTATTGATGCAGTTCAGCTGCACATACAACAATCACTGTAATATTTCCTGACAACATCCAGGCAGCTGACATAAACTTGCATGCAGCAGTGATTCCTCACAATGGGCGTTTATTGTGAAACCCTATCATGAGAGCTGCAGCAGGTCATATGACCGTTATTATCTCTGCATGACTGAACGAATCCATAAGAGTCGTTTGAGCAGGAATTCATTTAGGCGCTCTCTCTGACACCAGAGGCCACCCCTCCTAGACGCAACTTTGTGGTGAGTTGATATTTCAAACGGTTAACAGCTACATGTGGGTTTCATGTCATGTCTCCAGTCTTAGCTCGGCAACCTAACTGTCTTGATCTATGTGCATTTGGGGATTTATTAGATATGCATTAGACTTTATTATATATTCTGTGTTAAGTCGCAGTCGCCACAGTTTAGTTTCCTCATCTCATCCTCGCTAATCCTGGTAGTCACATGATGGATGTAGCATGACTCACAATGCCGATAGTAACGCAATAAGAAGTCTGCAATGCTAAAGCGTCAAAGGGCTTTACGCACAACGGAGCTTCGCGTCTATTCGCAGTATTACGGTAGAGCACTAACCCAACACGGAAGCGGTTTGGATCAGATTAACTCATAATTGTGTGCAGTTGTCGGTCAAGAAATGTCTTTTCGTAATATTTCCAAAGAGGCACTGGCTGGATCCATCACACTGGGAGTTGTTTTAGTCGCTGGTTATTTATTAGGTAAGAGCGAAGGCGATCAAGCGTAAAGACTAGATATTAAAGCGTAATAACGTCGCTACGACACAAGATAACCACGAAGGTAACCGGCAGCAGTGAAAGTGGGTGAGGGTGTTTGACCCGGGAGAGGGCAGTGTGAAATAACGGCCTTTGGACTCATATATTTAAATTTAGTGTTTTTAATGTTTAATTTAATCTGCACAGAGGTGCAAAAGTATCTTAGACACTATACGCGTATTTTTCAAATAGCATATACGTTTAAATAAAACAGTTTTAAGTGTAAATCTGAGTTTATGTGATCTGGACGAGAGTTGTTAGTTTTGTATTTTCATTCGTTTTTTTTTTTTTTTTTTTATTTTTTTTTTTTTTTTTCATTTCAGTCTGTTTCAAAACTGCTCGTTTCACTTTCATTTTTATTGTTTGAAAATGTTTAGTTTTTAATAGTTTTTAGGGATGAGAATCACCATATTATGAAATAATATTATTTTGATTTTTTATGTTTCTGCAATATGCTGAGTATTGTGATAACAAGCAGTTTATTACATTTTTTCAAATACAATTAATGTCCCCAAAGGAAAACTTTGTCAACATCTATTTTATGTAATAATATTTAGGTTATAGTCTGTTTATCACAGCAAATAATTTTTATTGCAGCAAAATGTATCTAATGGACTGAAGAAGAAATTGATTTAATTATGCTAGTGGGCTACCAAGAGGTTTAATTTGTATTTGCAATATTAATAATTTATATTATTAAAAAAATTACTTGGCATCTGTATCAATACAGTATTGCCACACATAATATCATGATACTATGCTGTAATGATTTTTTTCTTGCAAAATTTAAAAAGTTCAAAATTGTTAAACTTGTTTTGTTGAGAAATTTGACCACATGGAGAAAGACCTAAACTTAAGAGGTCTCCAGTGTGTTTTTATTGAATTTTACTTACTTAAAGTACACAATATTGTTTCAGTAGTTTTCATTTTATTCTAAAATCTAGCTATTTTTATTTCATTTAATTGCTTTTTTGGCACCTAATTTTAGTTTTTACAATAGTTTTAGTTTACCATAATAACCCTGGTCTGGACAGAGGGGAAACAAGTCTTTTTTTTTGTTCTTTTTTTTAAAAAAAAAAAAAAAGAAATCTGATAGAAAAAAAAAGAATTAGGCAGTAAATATGCTCTATCAGATTTGTGTCTGTGTGCAAATACAGCTATCATTGTGGCTTTCTTTATACTTTGAACTTTTCAGTTTGGGGATTGTGTTAATTATTTCTAGGTTTCTAGGTTATTTCTAGGTCATTTCTAGGTTTTTGAATAAGTTACCTAAACTTGAGTCTGACCTCATGCTTCCAGCTATGTGACTTTGATGCGACATTAAAGCACCTTTCACGTTTCATTACTTAATATATGATTTACTCATTCAACCCTGTACACTACCACTGTGTTACATGGATAGAAAAACATAAACAAATGTACTTATAAGTAGTTGAACTAAAAACAGTGTGCATGATCATGTCCCATCTTATTTTTCACCTCATACTGTACGGTCTGTTTTCCAGAGACACAGAGTTGACAGAGTTGTACAGATAAAACCCAGTTTGGCATCGCTCAGTAAACAGTCCCATTCTACTCATTCATTCAATTCCCCTTTCAGCATCTATTGACACTTATAATACTAAACACAAAACTGCAACGCCTTCGAAAAACCTGGAGTATCTCGTGATGTACATACAGCAAAAACATTGGGAAACAGATGTAACCAGAATGTTTCAGTCTGGATTAATTCATTGTATTTCCCTGAAAATGTAAAGCTTCACCGTCTTACTATTACCAGTCTTCATTTCTATATCTGGATCTGTTGCTGCTTGTGCAATAATTACATTTCCCCAATGAGATCATTTAAGTTTTATCTAATCTATCTAATCTATATCAAATAATTACTGTATATCCACTAGACCAGACTCCAGTTTTCTCAAAGACGTATGCGCTGGACGGTAGGTTGAATGTCATCATCATGCTATTAAGATCCTCCTAATTGCTTCATGGTTCGTCATGTTTGCCCTCAGGGAAAAAGAGATCTCCCAGGATGAGCATCTTCAAAAGTCACGGCGAGGGAAAAGACAACCCGCTGATGCAGTATGTCCTCAATAACTCCTTGAGGGAGCATCCGGTTCTGAAGAAACTAAGACTGGTACGTACATCTAAGTATCCGGAATATAGATATGCTTTGGCACAACGAGGCACTCTGATGGTGATGTGATCTTGTTTCACGGAGTAATTTGTGAATCTAATGCACCTGGTTTCCGTTCATTGCTTTCAGAGGACACTGGAGGAGTCAGCGAGCATCATGATGGTCGCCTGTGAGCAGTCGCAGTTCATGGCCAATCTGGCAAAACTAATTAAAACCAAGAAAGCCTTAGAGATTGGTAAGACTTGACATTACATCTAATCTCTAAAGCACGTACACCCTCATGACTGAGATTCAACAATCCAAAAGCTGTTCAGACACCAGTTGCTTTACATGCACACAAGAGGAGCAATTAGGTTTCACAGGAAGTGAATGTATATTCGCTATAAGGCAAGACAGCGCAGCTCTATCGATATTGCGTATTTCAAAGATGGAGGCAGTTAGCGCTCCACATCAGCAAAGATGAGCATTAGAATGACATTCAAAAGCAAGTGCAATAAACACCAGAATACAATCAATGAAGACAAAATAAATGTTTTGTTTTTAAAAATTACTCCAGATACTATCAAATCCACTTGAACATACAGCCGCTTGGTGTTTCAGTAGACTTTCTCCTCACCCCAAGTGTATTTTGGCACCTTCTTTACTTGTTTTAAGTGTATCGATGATACTGATTGCTTCCTTACTTTTTTAGCTGAGCATTTTGACTGACCACAAGAGGACAGGCTCTGTCGTGAGAAATGGACAGCGCATTTTTTTTCTGAAAGCGTGAACTTTATAAATAAGTTAGTAAACTGCTCAGTGATGGAAAATGACTTATTCATACTTATAGAGGATAATTGGTGCCAGTTTTAGTCTGACTTTGAGGTCGTAGCCAATGGGAGCGCCACTTAAAAACTATGTTACAAAAGGCAGCAACATGACGAGCAAGGCTGGACATTAGCACCATGCAGTGGGTCAGTTTTGTCCCGTCTGTTGTCATTCATCATGCTGAATTCAGCGCCCTCTCGTTGCAGGAGTCTACACCGGTTACAACACGATGAACATTGCACTGACTTTGCCTGACGATGGAGCCATCGTGGCATGTGATGTCAGTGAAGCCTACACCAACATCGGCAAACCATTCTGGAAAGAGGTACCATTCAGATCTATGTATAAGTATTTGTCAAGACACTGTATTTTGGGAGGGTTCAGTGTGTGATGTGTAATACTGCTGTATTGTTCCCACTGCTGATTGCTCATCAGTGCAGAGGATTTTCATACAGGTAATAGACGTCCTGCAGAGCTTTTTGATTCAAGTCTGTGCACCTGCATGTGGAGCAGACTTCAGTCTCTGTCTGTCATTTGTATGATAAAGACGATTACTGAACAAGTCTGCTACGTCTTTTAAATAAAAAATGAACGTATTCATTGAAAAGTTATCTCTAAAATGATATGCATTTGCACCACCTCCAGAATTTCTCATTACAGGGTTAAGATTTTTTGGTAAATCTATTTAAATGCTGGTTTATATACATTCTTGTATGTAAGAGTAATTTTTTAAAAGATATTTTAAATTATGTACAATAACTAAACCTACAGTCAGCTGTATGCAGGCTGATAGCTATATCTTATTTTGATTACACCAGAAAATAACAAAACCAGATTATCTGAAACAACGGCATGTTTGCAAAACCAAAAAGCAACTATTGTCACGCATGTAAATACACACATAAAGACATCTTGATATAGTAGAATGCATTATTTATCATTTTTCAACAACGTATCTGCTGCATTTTAAAAACATTCTTGTTCCTTTTTGTTTACAGGCTGGAGTCGACAAAAAAATCGATCTACGCATCCAGCCAGCACTGAAAACTCTAGGTACAGTAATGCATGTCTTTTCTTACAGGTCCAGTGTGCAGATTTTAGGGGGATATACTGGCAGAAATTGAATAAAATAAGTATGTTTTCTGCAGTGTATAATCACCTCAAAACAAGTATCGGCATGATTTCATTACCTTAGAATGAGCCCTTTGTATCTACATCGCGAGCGGGTCGTCGTCCATGGTGCGCCGTCACATTTCTACAGAGGCAGAAACAGACAAAACAAACACTTACTCAAACATTTGTATTTTCACATTGGCCACCGTAGTTAGTAAATGCTCAACAACAAGCTAAATAGTGTTAGAAAAAAATTATTTTAAAGGTGAAGCTGTTTTGTTAAGTGTTTTTACCCATTTAAAACACCAAACTTGAATCTAGCCTTTGTGTTGAGTGTCTATTGAAGTTTGCTCACAGATGTGTAATGTAATGATTGTTGCTTCTTGTGGCCGGAGGAGGAAAAACACCAACTAAAACTGTAGTTCTCACCATAGACATTTATGCGTAGACGCCACATTGATGCTGCAATATGTCAACGCGTCAGTGCGTCAGCCACAGGTCTGCCCTGTAAACAAATACAAGTAGAAGTAAAAACTGTGAGTTTTCTGAGTAAAAAGCATTAATGTTGACATTTAACCGATATTGATTAATCGTTTTTATATTCAATGATACATACACATTTTAAGCACTTATATTGACAATCCAGTGAGACAAGAAAATGAAAAAAGTCAAAATAAGACACTGTCTCTGGCAGTGAGTTTGCTTATATTCTTTTAGCAGTGAAGTGAAATACTCCATGACAGAACATTATCAACCTTTATGTTATTGTGTACAATAACAAAGTAAAATATATAAACTTGCAGTGTGCTACTTTAATAAATATGCACAATATATTATGCAAAGTCAGTTATATGTATTCTGTTTGATCAATATCATCTGAGGACTAATGGTTGTTGTTGTTGTTGTCGTCATTAAACTTGATTTGACAGCAAATGCACGACGCCGTTTAGAAAACACAGGTTGACTACTGACACAAAAGTGACATCTATGCTTTGCCTTTAACGTAATTAAATCTTTAGCTACACTACACACAAAAGTTACGCTCGATACGTTGTTCTAGTGTTTTTTCTGAAACGATTTCCCCCACAATTAGCGGTATAATTGCTGAACTGTATATTCTGAATCAGTTGCCATTTAGCCCAATAAACTGGCGACCAGCTGCATCTTTGCGAAAACTTTTCAGCTAAGCTAGCCAGATGCTAAATAACACCGCTTTTTGACCGTAAATATAACATAGTGAGCTACCAGACCGTAGCATTGACGATGGCAGCTAACGGCTACCTGACGTTACGTATCGGTAACTTACCTGAACTCCAGGTGTCGCGTCAAAAAGACCCACGTGCTGCTTTTCTCTTTATTCTTCCCAGTCCATTAAACTGAAGTGTGAATATCCAAATTTCCGAGTTAGCCGTATGCGTTTTGTTTTAGCATTTAAGCTCTGTTTCTGAAGTTCCTTCCACGTGAGCCAAACACTCAAATGCGGAGTGACCGTGACCACGTAAAGTGACGTAACGAGGACGTTATCTGGATCACGTGACTTTTTTTTTTTTTTTTTACCTGCAGATTTTATTTTTCTCACAAAAACACAATATATTAGTAAAAATACAAACCAGTTGACATTGCCAATTTAGTACGAATAATTTTTACTTGTTTATCATTTTTTATCATAAAAAAATCAAATAAAACTGTATTTCATTAAATGGTATCGCCAAAAAATCTGCATTTGCCCTTTCCTTTGGGGAAAACTGCTCTAAAATTGGGTTTGTTTATTGTTTTTGAATTGTGAAATTAAATTTCTCCTGACAGTGACATTTTGTACACTAAAATTCCTCCTTCTGTCCATTTTGATTTACAAAATAATAAGAAGAAACTCTTTTCATAAAGCACATTTAAAAGCAAAACAGAGGCAAGAAACTCCAGAAGATATTTAACAATGGAAGCCAAATGATCAAGCTGAAGTAGAATTAAACAAGAGATGAGAGGCAAAAATATATTAGTAACATACAATAACAAAATAAAAGCAATAAACACAGAATATTAACAATATTAATAATAAGTTGGATCAGGGCAGACTGAAAAGATAAATTAATAGAGAAATTAAAAGAATATTTTCATATTTTCATTGCTTTCTCAATGAGTTATCATTTTGGACATTTGTTTAATTGACCTTGTTTTACATTATTAGCTATTAGAACATGAGACAAACTTTCCAAATGAGTTTCTTATTTAGCAGTGGGAATAATGTTGACTAGGAGGAGATAGATGTTTGTGGCAGTTAGGTGCATTATGATGGATGTTAAATATGTCTTTATATCTTTTCTCTCTGTTGTGTTCTGTTTCTTTCAGATGATCTCTTGTCAGACGGCCAGGCTGAAACATTCGACTTTGTCTTCATTGATGCAGACAAAGTAAACTATGACAACTACTACGAAAAGTCTCTGCAGCTGTTGAGGAAAGGGGGCATCATTGCTATTGACAACGTAAGGACTTCACTGTAGACAAATATAGAAGTTTGAGTTCTTGTAGTGGAATATTTAATAGTAATAATAATAGCTTTCAAGAGACCCAAGGACACCGAGTAAAATAACAACATATATTTAAACCAGCTAATTGCCTGAAACTGTTTTTTCTCATCCTGCAGGTGTTGTGGGGTGGAAGTGTGGTGAATCCTAGACCTGGAGATTTAGACACCATCGCCATCGACAAGCTGAACAAGAAGTTGCATCGAGATGCTCGAATCAACCTGAGCATGCTCACAGTGGGAGACGGGCTCACAATAGCCATCAAATTATAAGACAGAAGTCTGATAAGTGCAAAACTTCATAGGCTAAGGAAGGTAATTCAGGGACATTGTATGTCCTAGGTCATCTAGGAGTTAGGTCATCTGCTGTGATGGTAGCTGCTAAAATATATACCATCTGGACTTGGGTCACTACAAGTTAATGTGGAAATTTTGGAACAGTTTATTAAGTAATTTCAATGCCAGATTTATTACTCAATCTGTACTTTCTCAATTTTACAGTTACGAAAGAAAGTGTGGTGTTTGAATTAAAATTGCGAATAAATTTGATTTTTCAAAAAAACTGCACATGCCTTTTGTTTTTATTCTGCGTTATCATTTTTTTCCCCAAACTGCTTTCATACTGAACCCCAAACTGTGTAATTGTGTATTGCCAAATTACAGGAGAGGATAAAGATTGACTTCCGGACTTTATTGCAAAGGTTAGACACACGCCAACACACAAATCACTTCCTGATTAGTGTCACAGTCCTCAAAAATGGGAAGAAAAGTGGATGATTCACTCAGATATTCTTTCACACGAGTCACACTGAGGAAAAAATAAACCCATTTAGCATTGTCTTGCAATTTAGAAGCAGGTAATTAAGGTAGCTGAGGTCTCAAACTCATCACAGCATGATTAAGCCTCACTAGAAAGATAAGTGAAGACCAGCCGCTAAATTGGCGTGGATCTCGATAAGCATATTTTGTTGGAGTAAACCATCCAACAGGTTGAACATCACTACTTAAATACAAATAAAATGTGCAAATAAAAGGAGAAAGAGCTTAAATTAAGATATATTCTACTGTGCAAATTAACAGCTCAGGTTTACATTCTACATTATCACACTTCAGCAAAATAACAAGGTTTTGAAACCATTCCTGGACATGGTGCACCCTATCACTATTGAGGATATATTGGCAGAAGGAGTAAATGATAAATACATGTGATTGAAACATGACTAGTTATTGTACCCACAATAAAAAGGAGGCTGGTGGAAAGGTCTCCATTTTAACAGTGCTTTAGAACTGGGCTCTGGTTTTGTTTTGGCTTCTTCTCTTTAAAATATCTGTTGCTGACCAGAAGGGAACGCTCGGGATCAGTTTCAGCCGATGTTTCTCTTTTTCTCATAAAACGACAGAGCAGATCCTCATGCCTCCAACTCCAGGCCCAGACCAAGTTTGTGACCACCAGCATTGATGTTCTTCCCGTCCACCAGTGCAGAGAGGATTAGTTTCATTCCTGATATACAAAAACACATTTACAGTTGTTCAGTTAGTGAAAAGAGGTCTGCTGTGTTTTTAGTTGTATATTTATAAAATGAGAGGTGGTTCTTACCAGGCCGGAGAGTCTGGGTGTATCCAATTCCTACCAGGCTGGCATTATTCACCTTAGCCTGCAGAAAAAAAAAACATTAGATCATTTAACTAACATTCAGACTGTCAGAATAAGAACCAGAATCACAATGAGGTTTACTGTCACGCAAGTTTTTAAGACACAAGGACTTTGCCTTCATGTTTGGTGCATACAATAAACATATAAAGAGGAATAATAATAGACGCAAGTACTGCAAAAGTCAAGAAACATAAAAATAAAGTACAAAAACATACAATAAAAATCTTAAAGGATTATAGAAATATGAAAAACCTACTGCAAAAATCTCATAAGGCTGCTCAATTAATCAAAAATATTACCAAGATCACAGTATAGCCAGGTGCGCTATCCAAATCGTGAATTATGAATGAAGTGTAAAAATTACCTACTAAAATTGCAAAAGGATTATTTTTTTGCAAATCATACAGCCATTTTCTTATTTTATTTTACTTATCTGACTTTCATTTTTTTCCATATATCATGTATTATTTTATCTTTTGTTATGAGGATTTTTTTTCTTATTATTTTATGTTGTTAGCAAAATTTTATTTTTTCCTCGTATTTTTTATTTTATTTTATCTTACGTTATCTGAATGATATTTTTTCACCTTATTTATTTCTTTATTTATTTTTGATTTTACATTATTTATGTATTTTTTAAGATTATTTTTTGTTTTTTTCCCCTTTATTGATAGGACAGCTGAAGAATGACAGGAAATGTGGGAGAGAGAGGGGGGAAAGCAAAGGGCCACAGGCTGGATTCGAACCTGGGCCGCTGCAAAGGCCTCAGTATATGGGACACACACTCTAGCAGATGAGCTAGAGTGTGTGTCCCATTTTCCTTTTTTTGGTTTCTTGGTATGCAATGTGTGTGAATGAGGCTCCTGGGTATGTGGGTGGTGGGCAGGGACCAGGAACTGGTGTGGGTGGGAATGGTCTGGAGTTGGGTTGCCAATGGATAACCATAACAGACTTTTAAGACTACTGCCAGTTGCGTATGTTTTTCCATTTCTGTGAGATTTGGGAAAAAATAATTCCTTTACACCTCAGTTCCTTGTTCCTTGGCTCATGGCCTCATTTCTAACAAAATTTAATGGAAGCTATAACACATTTTTGAGCTGCTGACAAACATGAGGTAAAAACATAACTTCCAAAGACACTTACTGATATGGAGGCGCTGGAGTCTAACTGGTATTTGGCAGCGATACCAAAGCGAGTGCCGTTGCTGCCTGCTGTCCACGCAAGATTCACAGCAGTCTCCAGCTGGTCATTTACCTTCTGGTAAATAGATCCACCAAACTCTGAGCCATCATTTCTGAGAGGAAAAAAAAAGGCAAGAAGTTAGAAACATCACTTGGAGATATTTGTTTCACTCTGCGGTAAAATCTCACATGGTTAAAATATTTGTCGAGCCTGAAACATACATATTGGTGTGGAGCTGGAAGTCTCCGGTCTTGTAACCAACTGCAAAGTTACTCTGGGTCATTTTTGATTTGGCCGAGTCAAAGGTCATCTGGTAGCCAGCCAGCCAGCCCTCGTAGCCAGCCACTCCTGCTCCGTGGATCGTAGGACCGGCGAAATCTAAATCTACATCAACACCCACATTCAGGTATTCTCTTTTGTAGGCTGTCTTGACCTTGCCGCTCTTCTTGCTGTGAAATTAGAAAAACAAATTAAAAAGTGATGAAGTTAGAAGTTAGTGATTGCACGTCATGATTTTACAACTAACATATATCATCTGCAGCTTACCCAGTATTTGGTGAGAATGTGGTGTCAAAAGTGAGTTTCAGCCCTTTGGTGATCTAAAGGAGATCGCTCCATTAGTCACACATCATTTTGAGCTTTTGCATTAGTGAGATGATTATTAACATGGCACAGTTTTCAGCTTTACCTGATCCTCAACACAAACTTCAGTTCCAAGTGTGTTTTCAGTGGTCCACTTCTCAGTGAACGTCAACCCATACTCGGCCCACTTGTACTTGGTTTCCAAGGTTCCCGTGACTTTGCTGGTGTCTACGTTGGATGAGCCCGATGTTTTAAACTCCTAGATTGGATACAAGAGGAAAGTAATCATACCTGGAAACAGTACAGCAGATTAGAGCAGTTCATCCACTACAGACAAGAAAGTAAAAGTCAGACATGAATACTGACACAGATAGTTCGAAAAGATATTATATCGGCTGATACTAAAATATAAAATTAAAACAAACATTTTTTTGATAATTATCCCTATAAAGGGAAACCTCAGTATTTTAGACCTAACCATATGTTATATCTAAGCAACTAATGGAGACAACAGTTCTTAAAATGGGTCTTATATTGACAGAAATCGCAGCAGTGTCCATTAAAAGCACTTGTTTTTATCACCGACAGGCTCCAATTATTTTTAGTAATGCCTGCTAACATTGCAGACAGGACCCCACAAAGGAATTAAACGCCGGCTGCAGCAGCGAGGACACAACCTCTGTACACGGTGTCCGCTCTACTAGGTGAGCTTTTAGGCATCCCATGAGAGGAGACTTTTTGCAGGAAAAACAACAGTGCAAATGTTGTAAGTTGGAGAACAGAGTGCCATAAAGTTTGCTGTGATTGAGTAGAGAAAGCAAAGCCTTTGTGCTTCCTAAAATATTTTTAATGACATGGCTGATTACAAATATGACTTTGAAAAAGAGATTTACACACTAACAAACAGACTGGGTCGGCGAAAGGTAAAGGAAAGTGTTTCATTTCTCTATAGGTTCTTTATTAAGTCATATTGTCAGACAAATACAATAACAGTCTGAGCCTGTCAGAGGCAAAAACACTTTCGGTGGATGTATATGACAGTGCACAAATGCACATAGGAATTACATTTCAGTCTGTTTTGCTGCTGCAGTGTCTCTCAATACCGGATCAATTTAAAAAAAAGTTTTCTCCATTAGTCACTTAAACACAAAAACGTGGGAAAATCGGGTCCAGGTTTAAAAAGCACCTTCTCTTTAAATGTTGTTATTAAAAATCTGATTGACAAACATTTTTTTTCTGAATGAGCTTAGACAAGCGTTTGGCATTTTGGTGCTTCACTTTCTTGATACTAATCGACCAGCATATGCCCTGATAACATTATATCTGTGAAAACCTAAAACCTGCTAAAATATCTGCAATGCATCGCTGTATTTTTATAATAACCGCTGAACTCACCACTCCACTTGAAGACTTTGTCTTCACATCAAGCTTGACCAGTCCAAAACCTGCAATGACAAAGACAACGAGGAGCTATTTACTGCGTCTGGTTATGCATTTCAAGCAGCCGTCCCGTCCTCTGAGGGTCAGTAAATACACACTTATAAAACTGCCTTTTATCTTGCTTCCAGTTACCATATCCTTTATTGAAGATGTCCTTCGCTGATTTTCCCAGGTCTGCATATGCTGGAGGAACTGCCATTTTGCCTGTCACAAAAAGGACATTTCAGAGAGTGTAAGTGCGGAAAAATAACCATAAATGCACCTGAGGATCACAACATTCACGTGTACAGAAATGTTAGAAATATATGGATTTGTAACCTGTAAAAGGAACAATATAGCCACCGTAAGAGTTTTTGTAAGTACAATCCACTATGCTTTAGACTCTATTTAATTAAAAGTGTGTTGGATTAAATGGTATTTAGCAGTAAGACTGTGGAATTAAAATGTCTCTCATGTGCTAAGCATGTGGACAACTATAGTGGCTGACACAAAAACGCAAATGGTGTTTTGATTTGTCCATTCTGGGCTACTGTAGAAACAGCGGTAGATTCTGTGGAAGAGGGCCCCTTCGAGGATTCTTATTTTTAGGCAGACAATCTGCTTAAAAGCCCAAACACAATCTATAAATACACATTTCAAATGACTTCAATTTAAGTGGATAATGAGGACATTAGTAACTCCAACCCTGCTAAATAAATTCAATCCTAATACTCCAGACACGTGTGGTAAATGTGGAACAAAGGGCCCAAATATTCAGGCTTTTTGGGAAGAGGTTTAGGATATCCTGTCACATGCCACAGGCCATAAAGTTAATTGTATGCCCCAAACTATGTTATTTGGTATTTTTCCTGTAAATTGTAAACTAAGCAAGGCAGATAACGACTATCTACTGTTTAATACACGCAAAACAAACCATATTCAAATCCTGGAAATCTCCTACAAGACTGAGCTTACAAGCCTGGCTTGCAGGTCTGTCCCACTCTACTGCCCTAAAAAAAAACATTGTTACCATTACCATTGTTTTTGTGGCTGGTAAATGAAGCAAAACTAGCCGCCACTTGCATATTTTACCAGCATTTGGCTGGTGCTAATTTCCAACCCTGATTACGAATAAATATTTTACGTTTATTAAGATATAGGGGCATTTATAAAATTTATAAAAGGGGAGTGGGCTATTTAAGTCTTCTTGTCTTAGCTGTGGTAAGAGCATAATTATGTATATTTCTATTTTTTGTTTCTCTTTTTATATCTTCCAGACCACCAATAATTTTATAAGTAGCATTTGCATTCCCTGATTGTTTATTTTAGACTTTAAAAAACACTAAATGTGATGTTCTGTCTTATTAGATTTATGAATATAATACCTTGCTACGGATGTTTTGTACTACAATAATATAATACTTGTTAAAAAAAAAATGGAACAATGATTACACAATAAAAATTAGAAGGGTTATAAGAGAAATAGAAATTGACAATATTTCTCAAATCTTGGCTGTAGCTTTAAGAACAATTATTCATTGACTTTGAGTAATATTTACGCACCAACATCACATATATTTTGAATAGCTAAAACGTGCTGTCACTGGCTGACACCTGTACCACTGGACTCAGCCATACGGTCTCCATACGTCTCAGATTGTGTTGTCACGTCTCCTGATTTTCAAGGTTAGACCGGAGGCTTTTCTGAAATTAGCTGCTTACAGTAACCACGAACACGACGGTAAAATTAGAACTAAAGTTGTGACAGCGTACCGGGCAAAACACCATCCACTGTGCGCCCTTTATTTACCATTATAAGTATAATTCTGCATGACTATAATGATTAATAGAATAACATTTTAGAAAAAATGAGGTATAATGGTGCCACTTCATATAAATTAGACAGATTTTCAGTGACTTTACATAGTTGAGGATTACTCGTTGGTAATTTTTACTGTAGAAATAGCAAATTATGAGAAATAGTACACTGTCATTGGCGCCTGCTGCGGTATTTTGAAGGAGTTTTGAACACACGAGGGTGGTAGGGAGCGTTTTTTAGCTAGCAAAATGGGACGTTTGATAACCACCTTGCCGACATTCAAACAAAATACAACTTTAGCAACCTAGATAATTACACGACCCGTTACCTACCGAGTGTTACTGCTGTTATTAGTGTTGCTGTCAACTTGAGAGATAAGAAAAGCGGCAGAAAAGCGGCAGAAAAGCGGCAGAGACCGGTGTAGGACGATATGGAGGAGACACCGCAACACCCTGCTGACCTCGGCACCGCAGGACCCCAAATATAGCTGTTTGTTTTGTGCCTGTCTGAAATGGAAAGAAGATGAGAATCTTGTTCGCATTATTGGGCTGTTAATTTATTTATCTTATAGTTTGGCTAGTGCGAATGTAATTCTTGTCATTTGTAAAAGTTTACACTTTTCATGCCAAATTAGTGCTACCGGCACACAGGCAAATGTAAGGCCTCTAAATCACCATGGTAACCCATACGTTAATACTGAGCAAAAGGGAAAAAAAGAATTATATATAAAGTTTTTTTTAATTTCATAATTTAGAAATAGCTTAATTGTAATAAATAATAAATAATTTGTATATTATAAAGTTACTTTTAAATTTACCCTGAGTTAGTCATGGGGTCAGCAGTCCACAGTTATTCTTAATAAAAAATAAACTGAAAAATTTTTTTTCATGTTAATATGATTATGATATCATTAAATGAATAATCTTTTTTCATTTTTCACTTAAAAACATATATAAATATATCTACAATCTACAATATATACACAAAATATATCTTGATGTTTAGGTCTTATGTTTTTTTAGTTGCAGGTTTTATTCACACCTTATTTTTTTACGGTTTCATATTCATTTTTAGATCTCTTTTTTTTTTACAATTTGGGTTTTTTTATTCAATTCGATTGTATTGTTTCAGTTTCAGATTTTTTGCTTTAATCTTCTGTGGGAGACACAGAATCATGAGTGACAGCACAAAAAAGGAGGCTGAGTATGTATCTTACTGCTCGTAAAACACACTAAAAATTTTGTAGTTCAGTCTTTCACCTTATAAAATGGTCATCTTATGTTATTAGTATTATTTGTGTGTTTTCAAAAAGCACATATGATAACAAAATACATATCGTGTCCTTTTCTGGCCAAAATCAACAAAATACACAACTCATGTTCCAAAGCTGGTTATTGGATAAAATTTGCAGTAAACATAAGCTTTCAAAAATGTTATCAACTAACAGTTTCTGATGCTGAAGACTTTATATAGTATGTCTTTTTATAATGCACATTAATTATGCGATTGTGCATTGAGTGGGAAATAAAGATAACAAACTGGTCTTTGATTTCAGCTCTTTAATAATGGAAATGACTGAACGAGACATGAAACAAGTAACGTGGCTTCGCATGAGCAAATGAACACAACAGCATCACTCCTCGATGAACGGATGTGTCGTCGACTGTCAACTCCATTTAGAAAAACAAACGTCTCCAACATGCTGTAACGGCCACATCAATTACAACATCTCTCTTAAAACAATTTCACTCGATGAAACGTAGAGGCCAATCTGAAATCAACATTACACTTAAAAAGCACATTGTGTTTCAAATAAATAGTTCAGAGCAACTGTAAACATATTTCTCCATGTGCATGTTGCCGTAACATTGTATATGAAATATAAAAATACCTATTGACTGTTACAAAATGAAATAAATTAATATAAACAAATACATACAAATTTGAGGATATTTTTGAAGAACTATTACTACAGGTTAATGTCAAAGGATTATTATCATTTACACTGTATGATTATTTCAAAAAAGACATTATACAACTATCCAACAGTAAACATGAAAGATTTGGGACATTTCTACACAGAGAAAACTATCATAACACTCAAGGTAATTGGCAACTGGAATTATATTTAAGACAGCTGGAAATAAATCTTTGATTCCTTGTTTTTGGCTGATAATGACATTATCATACATCTTTTCAAGAGCCATGAATTAATCTGTTAATATTTAGTAACATCGTCAAAACATAATTTCAAGGAATGAAAAGACTCTCAATGGCAAAAAAGTGACATCTGTTTCTCAATACATTTTGCTGTACAAGAAAAAAAGCAAATGTAGCATAGATCTTTACATATTGCTTTAACAGTGGTCCGTAGAGCTTTGATAAATTACAAAGTGGGAGGTAAGACAAAACTTTCAGTCAGTAATCTTTAAAATGATCATGTATTTAAATTGCACAGAAAATGGTTAACTGCTGTGAAGGGTTAGTTACACTGCTGCCTGAGATTTTTTTAATGTGGTTTCTTTTTATCATGTGCCAACTAAATATTTTCAAAAGAAAAAGGTTTTTGAAGTAGGGTTGTATAAAGTATTTATACAGTAGACGGCGGTCAGCGCACCCCCAGTTTGGAGAAGCAGGCAGCAGTATCGCCACTGAAGATAAGCAATGCATTGCTATGGATGGGGGCCGCAGCAAAACATATTTTGGCCACCTCCAAAAATCAATATTAGCTTATAGCAATATTATATAGCTTTTCTGCCTTAAAATAGCAGTCTCAAAGTTGATCTGATAGTACACCGACTTTTAACAGAGAGAATGGCATCTAATTCTCACAGAGCACTCCAGTTAAACGTAAAGAAAGAACTGCAAGAAATAAAAGAAAGGACCTTCTGTTGGCGCCGAAGCGCACAGAACTGAATTGCTACATATTGTGGTTTTAAGTGTACGCGATATTTAGAATATTTCCACGACTTTACCTTCCCATCAGCCCATTACAACGAGGAACTAAAGCCATTAATTCGCTCTCTTCAAAGTCTCCAGACACCTTCAACAAAAACAGTAATTATACCTTGCAGAACACAGGAGTTGCTGGTCAGTTCGTTAGTTTGCGTTTTCGTGTGACTTTGGTGAGGCTGAAATAAAACACTAAAGTCACCAAATAACACAAAATAAATAACCAATCGAGGCAGAGGTGGCCCAGCAACTCCTGCGTTCTGCATGGTAAAATTATTATTTTTGTCTGGTGGGTTTTAAGAGTTCGATCAAACAGCTTTAGTTCCCTGCTGGAAAGGGCTGACGGCAAGTTACAGCGATAAAAGTCAGAGATTCGAATCAGTCAGAAACCGCTGCCACACTGAACGTCCTGCTGAGCCCTGATTAAACTTTATAACTTACATGGAAAAACAAAATCATCAAATATTTGTACATAACGTCAAAATCTAATTTCACTGACATAATTCAGAGTCAAGAACAGCCCTAGAAAATATTCAGAATATAGCGTACACTTTAACTAATCTTTGCATGTTGGCTTTTTTTAGGTTACATTTTTCCGCAGCCCTCTCCCACAGCAGTGCATCGCTAAGCTTCTGTACTGTTACTCCTGCCTGATTTTCTAAACTGCTAATGTGCAGACTGTCATCTCCTTTAGGTAACATACTGACTGTAGATAAGTACCTTATACAACCCAACTTCAAAAAAATTGAGCCATCCCTTTAGGTTGGGAGGTGCTGATAAAAGCAGTTCATGCTACATGAAATGACTTCCCTTTAGAGGAAAAATAAGCAACTGAATAAATGAGACATATCTCCACTGTGTTCGCTTTGCAAAACCAAGCTAACACTGTTGATGGGGCTTTTAAGAAACTGTGAGGTTTTGTGGATTTTGTTTAATCCGCCTAAAAGTGGTGACAGGGGAGGCAGGTTTGAAGATAAGTCCCGGTATATAAGAAGTTATGGCTCCGTCTATCCCATCAGGCCTCAGTGCTAACAGGATCACAACAGCTGTTTTTGTTGATGAAGATATCGCACACCGCCTCGGTTGGCAACTTGACAAAGCAGACTAAACAGCACAGGCTAAGAAGTGTCTGACAGTACCGCCGCCGCTGCTGTTGATTATCCAATAAGCCTCCTCATTACTGCAGGTCTCAAGAAGGGCCAGCAGTACTCGTTGGGGACGGGCCCGTTGACATTGCACTCAAAGAAGGAGAACATGGGGAACCAGATGCGAGCTCGTCGACTCTGCTGGTAGGCCCGGGTGTTGGCTAGAGTGTGGTAGTACAGGAAGAGTCTGGTAGTGATGTAGAACGCTATGAAGACGTCGATGGAGTAGTGTTCGTGCGCAGCCAAGATGAAGAAGATGCCGAAGAGATTCAGGACCCAGGACAACGTGTGAATGAAGTTCCAGCTTCTTGGGGTGTCTGTTTGTGAAATGAATAGAAAGAAAAGTTTACGATACATACAAAGATTATATTTTATTAGGAATCTAATCATATCCTTCGGTGACAGATTATTTCTGCCCGTTTCAGAGTGAGGACTAGTTTTTATTTCAGTGGTAATACCAGTGAAGGACACTAGATGGCAACAAAGGGACAATGTTGACTAATATGGCCACTTTGTTTCTCTATCTTCATGCGTCTTCCTCATGATTTACTTTAACCCTCTGATCTCACAGATTTTAATTACGGCTCATTATTTATCATGATTTCCATGAATGAATGCTGCAACTACGATAACAATATTAAATGGAGATGTTTGTAAGTCTCAACACAAAGTAAAAACTGATTATTCGTAGTACAAAATCATGTTTGAGTTTCTTGTGTTTAACACAAAAGACTATTTTAGTATTTTGAGATATATATTTAACAGGATATAAAACTGCACATTGCGCATTAAAATTACAGGCTGAAAATTACATTTAGACCTTCAATAGAAATGATGATGCCGAATAATAACCGAAATTGTTGTTGAAAAACTTTTTTAGATGGTAGGAAAACACTGATCACGAGCAGACAAACATCCCCCGAAAAGCTTAAAAAAAAAGCCTTGAGCATCACATAATCAACTTTAAAGGAGCAAATTAGCAAGTTTTATTGCCATTTTCTCAATGGAGTCTGGCTTTGAAGACAGGTTAGTTTTAGTTGACTTCCCTGTAATTTCAAAAAAAAAAAAGGGGAGCATACCATTGGATAAATGAGATTTCCCTTATAATGTATGAGTTTTGTGAGAATTTGTAAACAGATTGTTGTTAAACATAGACCCATGACTTCAATTCATCAAGAATTTTGTTTTTTTTTTATGAAGTTTACATAACGCAGGGTGAGTAAGTGATGAACGAATGGTCATTTGAGGGGTGAAGGATTACTTTATGTAGTTCTCTTCTTTACTGCATGTGACACAAATTTACAAAAACAACCTAAGACATAAAAGATACTCACACTCTGTGACAAAGAAGTTGAGCAAGGTAATGACCACCGTGTGGCCGCTGAACATGTAGTCACCACATGTATGCACTCCTGTCAGGGTCATCCCAAAACCGCTCCAGATGGCCACGGCTCTCTTCAGTTTGGCCCACATGTCACCGTACATCTAGATGGACAAAAGAAGTGAAACCATCAGCACTGTGCTGTTTCAAAGCGTCACAGATGGAGCGTTTAAGATACTCAGAAAACTCATTTTGTGTTACCTTTCCTGAGCATTGCAGGTGCTGTCCCGGCACAGACAGGGAGGTGACAAACATGGTGATGCAGCGCAGCATGAACACCGTCCCCATGAGGCTGCACATGCGCCGTAAAAGGATAGACCTGAAAGTCAAAGGAGACGGTTAACCCAGATCTTCCGCGGCGTTGATATAAGGGACAAGCTGTAGGTGTCAAACGGCACAATCCCAACAGTGATCACGATGTAGTGATGTGAAAGACTGTCAGGACGTTACCTGTGTTTATGGAGCAGCAGAACCAGCAACCAGACATTACAGAGGATCACTCCACATGCTTCAGCCATCGCAAAGGCCCAAGGTATTCTAGGCACGCTGTCGAAAAGAGGGAGAGAAGTGTCGCTTATTAGTTGTTTCGCAAAATATATATATATGTATATATTGGCAACTATTAGCCTCCATTTATTGATTCAAGTCATTTATCAATACAAAAACTTTGGTCATATCTCTAAAATGTGAGGATTTTCTGCTTTTATCTGCTTCATGTCATTACATTTGTTTTGTTTTTTTGACAATTATTTGGGGAAAAAAAACATTTTTTTTACTTTTTAAAGTATTGATAGAAAAAAAATGACTTATTTTCACATTAAAGACCTTTTTTTTTAAATCTGGCTTTTAATTTGGAAATATGCTACAGCTTTAGTTTTAATAATAGATTTTCACTTTATTTTATCCCTGGAGTTTATTATATTCTATAGACTTTTATTTAGTGGGTTTTAATATTTTATAATTGCAATTTTCTAGTCTTGCAAAACTTTATTTATGGTTGTTTATTTTATTCTTTTTTTTGTCTGCGTTGTTAGTTTTGTTTCGAGAAGCACTTTGGGCGGCATTTTTGCATGCGAGGTGCAATATAAAGCTGAGCCGAGTTGAACTGAGTAGTCTCAGCCCTAAAAAGACCCTTGACACATCATCATAAATATGATAAACTTATTCCTGTGTTCAAAGTTTCTAACACCATGACCGATTTTATATCAAAAATATGGACCCTAAATCCGCTAAATGGTACGTCCCCATGTGTTATCAAGCCAAATACACATCGGTGTTTCCCCGAAATCACCTCCCCTAATAAACATAAAAAGAAATTCCATTCAAAGCTCAAAGCTGGTCATAAACAACAGTTCACGCTTCAAAGTAGGTCACTTAAGAAAAAAAAAAGCACTCAAAGGTCTCTTTGAACCAAAGCTAGCCCGTCAGGAATATGTGAGGACAATAATAGAAACACGCTACAAGGAAGTAGGGCAATTATACTGTCCGACCATCTGGTGTGATATTCTGACAGCTGAAAAATAATGACTATCTTTGGCATTTTACAGCTGACTAATGGCTTTTTTTTTTTGGTTATGTAGTTCCCCAGGTTATAAAAATAAGACTTAAAAAATGTCTTTGTGGACACACACCCACCTGTCTAGGAAAATATCTGGCAGTGGAGGGTATGTGCGCATGTCAGGCACCCTCTCGTGCACTATGACCATGACAAATGACGTGAACCCGAACACAAACACCACATAGATGGCGCTAAGAGCCGTCTTCCAGTACTCCGGATCCAGGCGCCTCGTCTGCTGCTTGTACTTCCCATTAGTGTACTGGTGATACTCCTCTCCAACTGGCGCCGTGTCAGTGCTGTCACAGTCTCTGCCTGGGTCTCCATTGCACAGCCAGTCCAAACTGCCTCCGGAGCCTGTCGGAGAGTGGCCATCGAAGGGAAGACCCAGCTCCTCCAACACATCAATGTTCTGTTTCTGTAGTTTGCGGATGGACACCATCAGCCGCTTGATGTCCCCCAGCACCTTGAGCTCCAGAGGAGGCGAGCGGAGGTCGTACTCGCTGAGGGCGAGCAGGCTGGTGCCGTCCAGCCGGTGCTTGTTGCACAGCAGGTCCACATAGTCACAAAAGCCCTCTTCCCTCAGCCACTTGGCGACGTGTTTGGGCGTCCAGCGGCGGACGCTCAGCTGGGTCATTTCCTCCTCACTCTGATGGCTAGAAAAAAGTACAAAATTTCAACATAAACCAGTGAGCTCTCCTTCACTGTCAGAATAACTTCCTATCCACGAAATAAAGGAATATTAAGGAGAAGTAAGTGTTCTTTATTTTCTCTGAATCAGCAATACTAATTCTCAACAAACCATGAAATACTGCCACGTAGACAGAAAATAGCTTCACTGTGAGAGAAAATTAGAAGTGATAAACAAGTTTAAGACAATCCCTGAGCTACACAAGCAAACTGAGCAGCCACAGCCTGAGCAAACATATGAGGCAAGACTTTGCTAGGTTTGCACAGACACACACCCTAGAAATGTGGGTGAAGGAGCAGACATCCTTCCCAGGCGAGACAGTAGCTTTTGACATAGTCATGGAGAGTAATTTGTTAGCAGTACTGTAATGTAAGCACTAATACTTTGTTACAGTACTTTTGGGAGTATTTGTACTTTAATATTTCTTTCAACTTTTACTTTAGTACATTTTCTAAGTAAAATGTACACTTTTACTCCATTACATGTACTCTGAGCATTTTAGTTACTAAAAACAAAAAAGGGAAGGACGGTAGGGAGGGATGAGCGAACTATTTGTTTAAAGTTTAAATTTTTATACAGAAAAAATGTGTATACACATACATATACCTTGCTTGTTTGTTTTTCTTTTCTTTTCTTGCTTGTGCATATGTATTATTTTGTTTGTTTTTTGAAAATTTCTTGCTTCTTCATGGTAAATCGCTCATTGCATTCCTCCCTTGTTTTTGAAAGAAATCAAGCCCCTTTGCTCAGGTTTCAAAGGGTTAACAGCATCCCTGCAGCTAAGGGCATGGTAAATTAAAGAGTTTTTAAGACTTTTTTTATGCCCCTGGGATAGGTTTAAGACCGCTTTTCTTATTAACTAAATTAAAGCAAACATTTTGCCTAAATGGTAATTGTAACATAAAAGATTACCTTTATTTGCCTCGCAAATTATCTATCATATGCTGACACACACAAAAAAATGTTTTAGAGCTGATACATTTAATTTCAGAAACTTACTTTTGATACTTAAGAAAAGTAAATATCAAATAATTGAAGATTTTACTCAGGTAATATTCAAACTGATGACTTCAACTTCTACCAGTCATTTTCTGGTAAGAAATCTGTACTTTTACTCAAGTATACCTTTCACTTATTTTTTTTTTTTTGACTATTATGTCCAACCACTATCCTCCACACCAAACTGAGTAATCCTTGTTTAAATAGTAAGTGGCAGCAAACCATATCTTTAAAGTGTGTTACCAGGATTGCCAAGGTGTTCATACCATGCTAGCATCTTTGCCTGTAGATGGATTACATGATATGAAAGCACTGTGGCTTATATTGTGTGCAGAGCAGCTTTATGTGTACAGAAGGTCAGTAACTTTGCCCAGTAAAAACCACCCACCTGCACTGACCCACATCACTAGCTATCTATAAGGTGGGGCCAGAGGCTAATACCACTAACTCCTAGCAGTATACTGTTAAATAACTAACCAACCTGGTTTTTGACTGTGTATTTAAGCACAAATATGCCCGAGTTAGACATGAAATCAAGCGACAGCATCCTCTCATTTATCACAACAACTCTTCCCAAGCAGGCTAATTCAGCTGTGGCTAACGTAGCAAGCTATTAGCTGCTAGCTTGATCGGTGCGTGTGCTTCACGCTCACTCACCCGGACTGAGATGTGACAGAAGACGACACGGAAACGTATTTATTCAGCTAGCTAGCTAAACGGCATCTCACGAGGATCTGGAGAAGTCGTATTAGCGCTTGTTGCAATAACACGGGGTTGGTGGAAATCATTTCGCCCTGACTTCGCGCTGGTTAGCATTATGTTGACAACACAAGGCGGTAATGACCAGAGTAGCTGCGCATGTAAAATCTGCTTAGCGTAGGCCTGACTCCAGCGGGCCAACAGCGACACCCACCGGTGACAAGAGGTTACTGCAGCGTCTTTATCCCTTTAGAGAAACCTGAGCAAATTGATTTGATTTCTTTCTCAAACATGAAAAGGAGGCAATGAGCAACGGAAAATAACCCAAATATTAGCAAGATATTGTAAATAAAAAAAATAAAAAAAAAAGACAATTAGCACAAAAGTATCAGGAACAGTAAATAACCTGAAAAATGTGCCAAATTAAAAGAAAAATAATAAATATAAAAATAATGTTAAATATCTTTTTTTTCTCTAGCCTAATTTTAAATATGTAATTGTATCATTTTAAATATAACTTCTGGGCATTTTCCTCTAGGCTTTTTAAATCTAATTTTTTTTATTGATTTTCTTACTCCCTCTCTCTCTCCATATATATATTTAGCTTTTTTAAAAAACAAAATATAACTATTTTTCAGCTTTTGAATTAACATATAAGAGACTTACAATTGTATATGAAAAACACAAATGTTTTGAATAAACAACAAACTAACAACAAGAATATCATCTCTGGCAACAACAATTATTATTATTAATTATTATGATAATAAAAATTTTAAATAATAACAACAACAACAACAACAACACAGGTAAGATGATGTAGTAAGAAAAACAACTGATAACTGTAAAAATAAGAGAGAATGTGTAGACAGCAATAAGGACTATAACAATAAAGACAAATATAAAACACACATTAATAAAAATAAATATATTTCTGAATAAGATAATAATACTTACAATTGATAAACATTGCCAGAAGGAATTCTTAAAGAGTAACAAAATAAAAAATAAATAAATGAATTATATATAATATAATCATTTATTACAATTTCCAGTACATTTTATGCCAATTTGCTGATTGCCTGTTTTTGAAAGAAATCAAACCTTCTCAGATTTTAAAGGTTCGAAAGCTTGTGAAAGGTCAAAACGCAGCACAAAAGAACTGATGATGATCCAGGTTTTGAAGGGTTAAATCCTTCTAGAGCATCATTACTTTTACCACAATAGGTTAACTCAACTATTTGGTAAATTATGGTTTCAGACAGAAATTTTTTTTTCTTTTTCACAGTATATATAAAAGAAAACAATAAATGTTTCATTTCTCAACAATGAAAGTTCATTTATATCTGAGAAAATAGTCAGTTTTAATTTCATTAGCTTAGCTTTCTTACTTCTGCCATAAAAGGCCATATCAACTGTTTGGTGGAGCATGCTTTTTTTTAAAAAAAAAAAAAAAAAAAAAAAAAGATATGACCCTTAATATATTTTTATTTTTATATAGTTACATAAATCTGTTCAGTTAGACAGCTGAAACTATAAAAAGTCGAATAAACACGCCAACCTTTGAAAATCCCACCAAACAGAGCCCTTATGTCTGTTTGATTAAGATATAGTGACTCAAAATGTGCTTTACCAAATGGCTAAATAGGATGTTGAAGGCATATTACTAAAAGAAAGAAAGAAAACATTTATGCAATTAAAAGCTACAAAATACCACAATAACCAACAATGACCGACATTTAGATTAAGACTCTCTAATTTAATTTTAGACCAAGGACACCTGTCCTTGTCAGTACCAACATGGCTGTAGTAAAGCCTCAACAGAAAATAAATGGAAGAAGAAATCACACAAACTGGTAGTTTAAGAGCAGCAGGCAAATAGAAAGTCAACAATGAGCGATATTTCACCTGCCACTCCGTCAGTAAAAGACTTGGTGAAGGTTTTGTATGGAGGGAAAAGGTTTGGTAATCATGTGGATGAAGTTTGGCCCAACCTGTTCATTGGTGACATGTAAGTTTTTGCTCTTGGCAGCTTATAACATACAAGTAACTCTTAGTCTTTGCAGTTTTTATCCCTT
This sequence comes from Plectropomus leopardus, assembly GCF_008729295.1. Taxonomy (NCBI): domain Eukaryota; kingdom Metazoa; phylum Chordata; class Actinopteri; order Perciformes; family Serranidae; genus Plectropomus; species Plectropomus leopardus. The sequence continues at coordinate 11,497,103 of NC_056481.1, forward strand.
TTTTTCCCTTGTCCGCAGGTCGGTGGCCAATGATCGCTACAGTCTGTGGAAGCTGGGAATCACTCATGTTGTGAACGCAGCTCATGGGAGGATGCACTGTCAGGGGAGTCATGACTTCTACGGCTCCACTGTGGATTATTATGGAGTGCCTGCAGATGACTCACCGTCCTTTGACCTCTCTCGCTATTTCTTTCCCTCTGCTGAGTACATTCAAAGTGCACTCGATACAGCTGGTGGTAAATACACATCGTGCTGCTTTACTGTCACTCACTTCGTCTCTGCAAGTCACTCCACAATAAAATCCCAGTAATCTTTTGTTTTTCTTCACCAGCTCGGGTTTTTGTCCACTGTGCAGTTGGAGTGAGCAGGTCTGCCTCTCTTGTCCTGGCCTATCTAATGATCCAGCACCGTTACACCCTGCTCGAGGCCATCAATAAGGTCAAAGAGCACAGATGGATTTTCCCAAACAGAGGATTCCTCAAACAGCTTCGTGCGTTGGACATGAAACTGCGCAAGACATCATGAGTGACCCAAACAACCTCGAAAACAAACTGACTTTTTAGATTGCAGAACCTCAAATGCCATTTTTTGTCAATATAAATGAACAATTCAACATCTGCCAGAGATACTGTACTTAGGCTTTAATCAGTTAATTTAAGAGTAGTACTGAATCTATTGACCCTGCCGCTGTGTTTAACGCAGACTGAATCCATTTAACTTTTGTGTTATGTTGAAAAAAATATGTTGTGTTGCATATTCACTTTAAAACAACATAAACAATCAATAGATTGTTTATAACAGTATTTTTTTTAGTTCTGAGCAGAGTTTAAGTGCATTTTAAAGTGATGATCAACGTAATTGTCAACATTTACCTCCTCATACAAAGCATCAGTTTGTTAGCAAATGTAATAAAAGCAATTGTTTTATCCATAATTTTAAAATAATAAATCTCACTATTCAGAAAAAAACAGGGCAGTTTTGCTTCTGTGAATTTGTACATGAGTATTAACAGTTAAAGCTTCACGCTGCAAGGATTTGATAAAGTGTCTAATCTAGTATCATTTAAGATGAAGAGTTGACAAATACGTGAATTTACTACATTGAAAACGTGATGTCTTTCAGGAATATTTGATAAAAGTTTTCAATGACGCTTTGAAACAGCATTTACACCCAAAAAAAGTCACGAGAACTTCATTTGAAAAAACACATTTTGTATTTTTATATAACTTATAAATAATTGTAATTCTTTTGCTGCTGTCTCGAAAATCTCTTGGATGTGTTGAGTTGTACTGGTAGAATTTGTACTCACGAACTCTGGATTTTTAAAATTATAATGAAGTTTGTTAGATCATGAAAACTCAGTAATCAGTGTGGTCTGCAGTCAATGTGCAATATATCAATATTACATTGATATCGTGATTTCAGACGAGATTTCGTCTGAGATGTTGGGTATTGTAATACCACAGGTGTTGTCTTTTCCTGGTTTTAAAGGCTGAATTACAGTAACGTGATGTCATTTCCCGAGGGTACCAGACTCTTATAGCTGTTTTATTATGTGCTTTTAACTGCTTATGCTGCACACAGAATCAGGGAGACCGTTTACAGCAGAGAGACAGCACCTCCTGGACAGCAGAGGAAAGACATTAACAGAGCGACGGCGTGGCAGGACGATGTAACGAAACATGCATGACGATATGTTGTGATGGTGATGCCGTAATGTTGACAAAGAATGGAATAAATTATATTAAATACGGCAGTTTTGTTTCTTATTTTATGTTAAGTTTCTTAGTAATGTCCAGATCGCCCGTGTTTTTGCCTTAAAACATTCGGTTTTAAATCCCGTCAAAAGCTGAAAATTTAAATATTTTAACATTACTGCTGCTGGTTTTCTCCTCTTGTGTCAACTTATTTTGCTCTCGTCCACTAAAACGATATCCAGTTTGCTGTTTACCATCTCCTAGATTTCCTGTAATCTGGTGATTATACACACATTACTGATGATTATTTGTCAAAAACCTAATAATGTAAATATTTTTGCGAAAGCACTGATAGTCAGCGACTATTGTCACAATGTTGATATCGAGGTATTTGGCCAAAAATATGATAACTGATCTTCTGTACAAGTGAAATTTCAATGTTTTAACTGCCAAAATCTCAGTTGATCTTCGTTATAACGCTGCGCCTGCATACTGAGCAGAACGATGCACAATACATCTTTAAGTTTGATTTTTTTCCCTGAATTTAACACATGTATTGTCAGTTTTAATGTCCTCTCAACTTCTGTAAAGTGGTTGATTAGATTTTAGTCAATTTTATATTGGTGAGTCAAATACTAAAAAAAAAAATGACAATATGCCTCAGCTTTCAATGTGACCGATGTGGCAAGAATTCAGAGATCTGGAATTCAGTGAATATATCTATCATTAATATTTCTGATCCATACTTGGATAAGTTTCTCTTCACAACTACAGCTGCATCTGGATCGCACCAGAATCACACAGATATGGATTTTATTTTTATGCATGAATCATGTGGGATTTGGTCCTACCACACACACACACACCACTGCAGATGCATCAATAAGCAGAAGCTGCACTTTAAATAATCGATCAATAACTGTCTCCAGGTTTAAAATGACCCGGAGACATTTATTGACTGATGTTGTGTACAACATCAGTACTGACTTTTCACAACACCTCACTGCGCCTGCATTTTGCGTACACATTCATGACACCGAATGAAGTGAGGTCATTACATTTCATGAAGGTTAATTATGTTTTTCTTCAATTTGAAAGCTGGAATGGGTGAAATTGACCCGCGACATAATAGGAGAGCTAAAAGAGACACTTGCAGCGGTGTGAGGGCTGTTTGATGTCATGTGCAGCCAGCGGCAAAGCTTAATTTTTTTCAGCCAATTTGCTTTCACAAGATATTTATGTCAGAGCGGTAAACTAGCTGCGCGAAGCTGTTGCAGCATTTCGGCTCCATAAATGCTGCATTACGTTGGACTCTCTGTCATCCAGTGTAAGCAATGCACTTAAACATTTTCTGTCCATAATTGCATCCAATTATCACTGCTTTATGGGATGATTCATCTCTGTTTGAGGCTTATTAAATTAGAGTCCCACCGCTGTGTGAAAAGCAGAGCTCGGGCTGCTCTGTTTGTTATTCTGCCCTCCGCACGAGTAAGACTACACGCTAGGTTAAGTACTAAATTGGGTAACTGTCCAGTGACAGCAGACAAACACCTGCTCGTACACATCATCCTGAGCCGGAGTTGACGCGAACGGCTTTGATACAACAAACATTTGGACCAGCAATCGATCCAAGAGGTGGGGATTTGGACTTAAAATGTCAATCTTGAAAGGAAAGAAAAAGGAATATTTAAGTGTGAAGGATTTGCAGAAGGTTTTGGATTCATGTAAACTACATCTAAGCCAGGTGGATGAAGTCTGGCCAAACATATACATAGGAAATGTGTAAGTATACAATTTATTTCACTCTTGGCTCACTATTTGTTTTAATTAACTCTCACAAATAATTGTGTTTCTCTGGTGCAAATACATTGTGCTGTGTTGCTTATAGCCTTCACATATGTCTTGAACTTCTTTCTGTCTCTTTGTGTTGCTAGGGCAGTAGCCCAAAACAAGGCTGCCTTGCAGAAATTAGGTATAACTCATGTATTAAACGCTGCTCACTCCAAGCAAGGCTGCATAGGGAACCAAAGCTTTTATGGCAACAGCTTTGTGTATTGTGGCATTCCAGCAGATGACTCGACGCACTTTGATCTGGATGTTTACTTCAAGCCTGCAGCTGATTTCATTCACAAAGCTCTGAAGTCACCTGATGGTAAGACTCCTCTTCTTTTTCACATGACTTGTCACATTACTGCACTGTAAGTTATAATTGCTAAAAAATATGTTCCTTTTTTTTTTTTTTTGAAGTCCTGCACATCACATCCTTTATTTCACTCCTTAATAAACCCACAAATTCTCCCATCACGCCGCCTTTTCAATGTCACCTGTCGCCACAATGTAACACAACTTGTAATGGTAGTGTATTTTTCAGCCAGCAGTAGTAATAAGGGTCTTACCTTGCAGAATTTAAGTCTATAATGTGACCATGGCTCCTTTCAAAGAAGCTATCAAGCAGAGGACAAGTTGGGATTAAAGAGACAGTCGGGCCCGGCCTGCAAAGGGACCTTAAATGAACAAAGGCGATGAATTGTGGGCACTATTTTTAGCTCACAGCAGGCAGAAAGAAAGACCACAGCGTGAGACGGGCAGTCATGTATGATATTAATAAGACTGAGGCCTCTCACTAATCCTTCCTTCACACCCCCACCTCTCTCCCTTCATCTTGTCTGTTCTTCAGGGAAAGTTCTGGTGCACTGCATCATGGGAATGAGCCGGTCATCGACCTTGGTGTTAGCGTACCTTATGATCTACCATCACCTCCCGCTCAAACAGGCTCTGCAGAAGCTGATCCAGAAGAGAGCCATTTACCCCAACAGGAATTTCCTGGCTCTGCTGTTGGATCTGGATCTCCAGCTGACGAGGAAAAAGAAAAAAACGTGTCATATCCTGTAATCAAGAGAAAATTACACTTTTTCTTTTTTTTTAAACCATACAGCTGCGTGCTGTCTCGGGATGGTGATGCCGATCAGTCTGCTGATTCTGACTGAAATATTTCTAAGGGACTGTTATGAAATTTGATTCAATTGATGACTGAATGCTAATACATCATATTAGCATGTTAAGTGTTAAAGGTCTAGTGTGTAAGATTAAGTGGCATCTAGTGGTGAGACTGAAGATTGCACCCAACTGAAACATGTTGAGGAAAACTACTGTGGCCAATGCAAAAACGTGAAATTGCAAAAGGCCTCATCGAGAGCCAGTCTTTAGTTTGTCCAATCTGGGCTACTGTTGATAAAACATGGCTGACTCTGCGGAAGTGGACCTGTATGGAGATAAAATGGGCTCAATCAAGCACTCAAACACACTTTGTAGTCTCAAGAATGAAAACTTTTCCTCCGTAATCATCGATCACACTGTCAGTTAGCAGAAAAATAACTAACACGTATGATGCTTCGGTGCAGTTTTTTTGGTCTACTGGTGTTAACCAACCAGCTGAGCTCATACAGCATTAGATAATAACTGCAAGCACTGTCATTCTTGGCTTCCTAGTCAAAAATGTTTTAATATTGTTTCATATAATAATTCACTATTGTCTTCTCCTCTTAATTTTAAGTACTAATTTCAAGAATTTTTTAAAGCTATTTCAGTACTTATATTTCTGAGTGCCAAATTCAAGTACTTCCCTGATAACATATTAATATTAACATTTCAGTTAATGGAAGAAGGAAAAATCTGCAAACTCATACCTTAATGTTTTCATATGCAATACACATGATTAATGTTTCACCAAATATTGCCTTCTTCGGGTTATTCTGAATATTAGCATGTTACATCAACATGTTAAACATTAACAGACTAAACATTATTTGCTAAACATTAGCCAATGCACATGCTGATGTAGGCATCTAAAAATCCCATTAGCATGCTAACAGTAAACACTTAGCATGTCAACATTTATTATGTTAGCATGCTAACATAAAAACCGTAGGGCTGAGTAGATTAAATAAATGTTAGTGTGCAGCTTTCCCATTTGTTTTTGTTTGTTTTACAGAATCATGCTAACATGATATATTGTTAACAGCACGTTAGCATCCAGTAAGCTAGTTAACATCAGTGGAAGCAAAATAGCAGTAAGTTAGCACACTTACAAATGTTAGCATTCAGCTCAGTGCTCAGCTGAGCCTGCGAAGGTCTGCAGTCGTCAAACTAAGAGGAAGCTGCACCAAAATCGTAGAGATGTGACGGTGACGTCTTCCACTAGTAACAGCGGCGCCTTTCCTCTGGCGCCACCCTAAGGTCAAGCTATACAAAGCTTGCGCCACCAGTATTAAAGTATAATAATGAACTTGAACAGTTTTCTCTCTATTAGAATCCAATTTTGTTGTCGGTTTTTTTTTAATGAACTGCATTAGGCTACATTTTCATGGACCTGTTAAGGTGATTAAGGACTTTCTTGTGTTATTTTTCTTTTTTCTATGTTTTTGCAGACAGCGATGTTAAAAACAGAATTTCTTAACAAAATGACAGTTTGGAAACTTAATGCAACATGGTGTGAAAATGACTGAACAATGAATGGAAATGATAAGGAGATCTGATGACTGTCTTTCAGCTACCTTTTATTCTTGTCGGATTTCTTTTGTCTTCAGCTCCTCACTTTGTATTACAACAGAATGGACCAAATGTCTCACTGTAAATGTTTTTAAAAAGCATCTTTTTTTGTTTTTGTAAAATCTGTGGATGACTCAGAAAAGGGTTACATGTTTCTGCAATTCAACATTCAAACTCAAAATGGGAATCAATCTCATCCGTCTCTTCAAAAAGAAAAAAAAGCGATCAGTGTTCACAGTACGGTATTCCTTTGGTGTATTCATCGAGTCAGTTGAGCTGATCATCACAGTACCTCAAAAGGTTTCAGATCATTGATTGTCCATGAAATCATTGTGCGTCAAACAAAAAAAGACACTCGCATCTACTATGTAGTAGTTTGGCAGCACTGATTTTAAGACGGTTGCTTGAGAAATAATAAATCAATGATTCAACTTTACTGTATTTTATGAAATGTGACTAATAGAACTGATTGATAATTTATTTCTCAACCTCACTGCATCACACACATATTACAGACTGAATTGTATGGCACGGTGTTGAGTCACAGGTTAAATATCAGTGTAATTTATCATTTACGGATCATGTATTTGGGTACAAGAAACATAATGCATTTTGCAAATAGTAAACTTTACATGATATAAATAAATGTTTGTATCATTTGTACAAGTGTTCATCTTTTTCTTGTGTAATTCTCTTGGTGTATTATTTTTATGTTTTAGGCCTTAGGGTTTTGAATGTCCGTAAGGAATTTTTTAGTGTAAACCTTTAATCAGTTTTTTGTGCTTTCAATTAAATATGATGTAAAAAAGATCAGAAACTCCTGACCAAACGTCCAGATGTTGATTTAACACACATTTCACTGTGGAGCAGAATCTCAGTAGAGACTGTGTCAGCCGCACTGATCTAATTCTCTCGCTATTGAAAAAGCCGTGTCCTATCCTCCCTCCTGTGCTGCCTGGTAGCTCGGGTAACCTTAAAGGAATGCAGAAGATGATGCCAGAATTATTTTGGGCTGAGATTCAGATGTTAAAATAGCAAAAAAGGTTGCAGGGTAGATTACCAAGGAGAACTCAGACAGTTGTGCTGTCGACCTACATGTAGCTCTTGTACAGAGAGACCTTGAAAAGCAACGTTTCCAGCCAAGGCAAGTGTCTGCTAACAATGTGTTGTTGCAAATTTGTTGCAGATATTTGTTGGGAAATATTTACTAGACTGTAGTGTGTGAATTTACAGCACTGTATAGGTGAACATGTTTTATAAAGCACTTTAATAAACGAAGATGTACTGTGATGCATTGCCTGATGGATTACCACACTTTCTGCTTTTATTAATTTGCTCACAAATCCAGACGAACCACATCCGAAAGGCTAAAGAGGGAAGTGTAATTCATAAAACCACCAAGAAGAGGCCCTGAGGAGGTAAAAAAAAAAAAAAAAATCCGTTTTTATTTGCCCTCCATGTTAACCGTGGGCACTTTCCCATACATAGCATCTTTAATTACACAGAAGTAGAGCAGGAAGGACAGGTTAGCCTAAGGGGGGAGGCTATGAAAGCAGCGCTGCAGCTCAACATGCGCACCAGGGAAATCAGTTCTCTGCCCTGACTGTGGGAGGGAGGGAAGGGTTGTACTTATAGATCAATGAGGAGAAAGAAGAGCCTCCAGGTACCGCGGGCACATGTTGTACTTCAGCAAAGACACACTTTGCTCGATGCATGGAGCATATGCCAGGTCAGGTGCAGCTTTTTTTCTTGCATACACATGCAACCACGCAGACATGGATAAAGCCATCATGATGTTTGAGTGCAACTCCATACGCCGCGGCAGCTTAACAAAAGGTCACTGAAACAGAGTCGGTCTCAACGACTCATCCCTGCGGACGCGACAATACGTCTCCAAACCCTGAGTGCCACATTATGTCTCCGCACAGCAGCAGAATGCAAATAAGAAGTCGCTGCCATCGGTTTCTTTACTGTAACAATGCACACACATCGTTTGTACGTCCTCAGCCCGGAGCAGAATCACACAGCTGCCTAAATGGATGCTAATGTATACAGTATGCACAGTATAAGTCTCACACAGTGTGTAAATTGTAAATGCACAGGTTGGACTTGCCTGTAGGAAATGAAAAGCTGATGTTTATAGGCCTTGAATACCAATTTTCTGTATCTCTGGAGATAAATAAACCTAAGTGCTGCTGAACTGTAGATAAAATAATGAGAGCATCATAAGGTCAACTTACAATTATGTGTTCTTGTGGTCCTTTGCTGCTGTGGAGTGCATTTATTGGCATAATTACAGTCTATATTTCAAGGCCTCGATACCTGATGTTCCAATTAACGATCCTCAGTGTGATCCCACATTGTGTTTCTCTTTCAGCGTTACCTCTTTTCAATAAAGCCTGTTAGTCGTCACGAGTTATTAGGCATTCAAAGGAGATCAGATAGTGTCTGAAACTGTATCTGCACTTTCTTGCTTCAACTGAAAATTACTTTGGTGACTTTCTTAGCATCTTGATTATGAACATTTCTGTTGGTTCAACATACCTGCTGCTTAAACTCCCAGCTGATATCATTTGTGGTGCTTCTGTGCGACAGGTTATAGAAGCAGAGGTGGCGTATCCAGACATGCCCAGAGGCCTCAGCTGCTTGGCGAGCCCGGAGGGGGCAGACGGCAGGTATGAGACCCCCCCAGCTTCAGAGCTCCACAGGCTGATGTGGACAAAGAAAGGGAGCAGCAACCATCTGGATGAGGTTCAGCCCAGGATCTATATTGGAGACATGTGAGACCAAGCATGCTTTAAAAGGATATACAAAGTGTCAAGAAAGGTTTAGAAAACAATTAACTATAAGGAATTAATGGTTAAAGTCAGCCCAGTCGACAGAATGAAAAGTTGGCATTGTAGTTTCTGCAAACCATGTTAAAGTGACATAAGTTTTAGAGTTGCTGATCTGAAGTAGAGGATGATATTGGATGGAGTGACACATGGCAATACGGCTGCAAAACAGCAGGAAGCAGCAGACCGCCAACAAAAAACAAAAGCAGATCATTTTGCAGACAGTCGACACATTTCCAGTTGGGTTTTTGGCGACAAAAGTGGTTATTTTTAACAAAACGTCTGGACATCTCCAACCATTTTCATGGCGGTAAAATCCGGTATTTTTTAATGTTGCGTCAGGACGTTTCCAACGTCCTGACATTTGTGGCAATAAACCTGGTTAACTGTGGACAAATTCGTACATTTCCAGCCCTGTTTAAGATGGCAAAATTAGGTATTTTTTAATGACACACCATGACATTTCCAGCCATGTTTGCGGCAACAAAACCGTCTTTTTTATGACAACACATCAGGACGTTTCCAGCCTTGTTTGGTTTAAACAGTCTATTTCTATTTTAATCTGGTTGGCATACATAACACTCCAAATACACGCTGTTGGCTCATGCCAGCTTAGTGAATTATTTTTGCTAACATGTTCTCCATATTGTCAGTGTTCAAAGCTTGTTTCTGTTGCCACCTAACGGCAAAAAATTGTAATTGCAAATTTTATGATGATGTACCATTCTTCAGTATTTAGTGAGCACACCTTGTTATGCAGTACTTTTGGGTTGCCAGGTTTGCTAAACATTAGCATGTTGCCATGTCAACTTTGTAACTGTTACCACTGTAACATCAACAGTAAGCTATACACTAAACATAGACTGTGTGTAAAGAATATGTATAAACACACACACATATACAGTAAATAAATATATATATACACACACACATATACAATCTATGACACTAAACATTAGCTCATTTAGCTGCTCAGTTTACACAACTTGGCCACAAATGAAGCATTAGCACATGAACTTGCTAACAAGCCAACTTGCTAAATAAAAAATGTTTATTGTCGATGCACCAAAATGTTAATGTTGCTGTTAATGTTTTATTTGCCCTGGTTGTCTGGCTATCACCACCCAGATACAACAGAGGCGAAATGAATTTAGTTTGCAGTTTTTTAAGTGAAGAAAAGAAACTAAATAGCCACTCATCTTTGTAGTAACATCTGTTTTTGTGTATAATCCATAAACCTCCCTGCCAGGATTTTTTTTTGTACATCTATGGGGAAAGGTTGATCAATTATTTATTTATTCTTTTATCGTTGTTGTTGTTATTTGGATGAACAGAGAGAGCTACTGTGTTACACTGACTAAAAGGTCTCTTAAATGTAGGTCCAATTTGGCAACACAAACACTGTTTTAATTTATGCATTTAAGAGCTTATTAATTATCTATAAAGCATTAGTAAATGTTAAATCACGCCAACTTCTAAATAATTTATAGGCATTCCTTATTGCGCAATGGTCACATGTGTACTCACAGAAATGACATACCCTTCTTTCACTATGGCCTCTGATCGATAATTACGCTTTTTTCTCTTTAGGTATGCAGCCAAAGACAAGAGGACCCTTCAGGCTCACCACATCACGCATGTGCTTAACGCTGCCGATGGGAAGTTCAGTGTGAACACGGGCCCCAGCTTCTACCGAGACACCAAAATCACTTATCATGGAGTGGAAGCTTTTGACATGGAATCCTTTAACCTGAGTCCCTTCTTTTACCCAGCTGCCAATTTTATCAAGAACGCTTTGAGCTCGCCCACAGGTGAGGAGCTCTCGCCGGGCTCAAGGTATTTCTCATCATTTCTACACATTAACTTAAGGGAGACATTTTTTTTACAGAAACATTTGTCAGTCAATTCCCATTACAGCAGCCCCCAGTTGTATTAGTCATTAAAATGCAAATCAAACACTAAACATAATATCAAGCTAATATCTTTCCCCCACGGTAATCTTCTCATAAGCTCAGACCTTGGCCAGGAAAATTGGTTTTAAATGGATTGCCCTGGTAATTTGTAAGCAACACTTTTATTGGACATGGAAATTACACAATTATGTTTGTGGCCTGTGCCTGCCTGGCCTGTTATGCAAAGTGAAGTCGGTATCTGACATGACAGTAATAAGATGAGGCCTCCTCATTCACATGCTGGCTGATCGGGGGCTCCAGTGTGTGGCGGGGCCTACAGTAATCCCCAGCAGAAATACACACACGCCAAGACAGTTCAATTACGTGCTCCTATGCGCCCTAATCCTCGGGCCTGATAAGGAAGCGGGGATTACCGCGTGTAGAAACATTTGTTGCAATATTGTTGAAAACTTTTAGCCAGGAGTTAGAAGTACTCCTCTCTGTGATGTGCATGGTTTTTAATCCACAGAGGAGTAACTAATTAGACAGTTGGAATAAAGTTCACCACAATAATCCAGTCGTTGCAGGGTTGTAAATACAGACACAGAGCCGGGAGAGGATGGCTGAGCTCTGAAGAGATCCGCAGGGAGTGATGTTAAGTTTTTGTTTCTGGCAGGTAAAGTGTTTGTTCACTGCGCGATGGGTCTCAGCCGCTCGTCCACCTTGGTTCTGGCCTACCTGATGATCCACGAGAACATGACACTGGTGGATGCCATCAAAGCTGTCAGCGCCAATAGGAACATCTCACCTAATGCTGGTTTCCTGGAGCAGCTTCGAGAGCTGGACCAAAAGCTGCACTGCCAGGGATCATCGAGGAGCTGGAGCGCCAACAGGTGGACTTGAGATAAAACCCATCAGTCCATAAATTTGGATTATCTTGTTGAGTTTGAAGTAGATATTACAGCGAAGATATGAACAATGATCTAACTGTCTTGTCTTTGTAAGAAATATTCCATTTTGTGAAGAAATTAAACTGATTTAGAAACTCTGAATGATTTTTATTGTAATTATTAAATACTAACAAGACCAACAATGACTTAACATTGACATTGGCGTCACATTGCTGCCACCTCACCTAGCAGGAGTTTTCACTATTCTCTACTGGAAGAGATGTCTGTTCACTTCCCTAAAATCTGAGATTCAAACGTACATTGTAGAAGCTAAATAAGGTATGTCACCGTTAGAAAAAGCAAGCACTGTCCAATACGAGAGAAATATTGGTGGGGCAACAGACTTCAACAAAATACCGTTGTGGAGCTGAAGACTGTCTCCCTGTTGAAATGCATTTCCTCTGTCTAAACCTGACCCAAAGCCTTGGTTTTTATGGTTTGGTACTCATTACTTCTTGGTTTTATTATAATACCAGGTGTGTTTTAATTATTTAAGCACTTATTTTTACTTTAAGCACTTACATAATTCTATCTTAAATTATTAATATATTCAATTTATATATTTTCCTTATTTTAAATCAATTTTTACATATTTATTTTGCTATTTTTGTAATATTTCCTCTTCTATATTCTACCTCTCTTTTGAGAAAATAATAATTTGACATTTTACATTACATGCTTTATTTTGTATTATTCAACCTGTCATTTTAACACCAAAATTCAAGTCAAACTTTTTCTCCTAGACATTTTCCTCAAGCTTTTAAAAAGTAATTTTCGAAATTTGTTCAATCAATTTGTGGACCATTTTTTTAACAGGCTGCCTATTGCCTTTTTTCATGTTTTTGACAGAAATCCCATCTATTTTTTCAAGTCAAGCACAAGGAAACTGATGTCCCTCCAAGTTTCAAAGGGATTCATAATTTTTTTACTCACTTAGTCCTCCTACACCTGTGTCCCCCCCTACACCTGTGTCCCTCCTGCACCTGTGTCCCTCCCAAACCTATCACACTAAGACACTAAAATACAACACTGGCAAAGAAACCTGAGACCTGCAGCATAAACTGGGCTTGTCAGAGAGCGACAGTTAGCATTAGCAAAGTGAAAGTTTAGACGGTAAACAAGGTAGAGTGTGCCGTTTCTGGGTGTAAATCAGACACTGGAGTGTCCTTCATCTACAAAGATACCATTTATTTTTATATTTCACAGCCACTATCATCGTGTCAGCCACTGCCCGTTAGCTTACAAGCTAACAAGCTAACAAACGACATAAACAAATAAAGATGCTAACTGCACTTACCATTCTGATGCACCTGCTAGTCGACGTTTTTTGGTGCAAAACAGGCTCTTTGTCTGAGTTAAGTTGCGACTGAGATTTAAACATGTTTGGCTCAATCTGTCCGTTGTTTTCTCTGAGGCTAAAGTTAGCCATTTTAACGCGCACTGCTCTTTCACCGGTCAACTAGCGCGGCAGCGACGAGAAAGAGAAACCTACGGAAGCCGCGGTGGGCGGAGAGGACAGAAAAAATAGATCTGCTGCACGCCCCCCACTTTTTTAAAATACTTTTTATTTGGGGGAAAAAATGTTCAACATTTTAATCATAGAGTATTTTATTTATTTATTTATTTATTTTTACATAGCCTGTATATTTGGATAACAATTTTAGCCCTTTGAAACCTGAACAAATAATTTTGATTACTTTCAAAATGACAAGGGAAGGCAACAAGCTACATGGCAAGACATAGCCCAAAAAAGAACAGAAAAGTAGTATTAAAAAAGTTAAAACAAAAAAAAAAAATCTTGAAAGCCCTAACATCCAAAGCTGTTTTGAAAAACATCACCATGTTTTTAGTCATACTTTGTCCCACAGTTTAGCCATATCCCACACGAGGAGTTACAGGCCACCACACAAATTTACATACAATACAATTTGTTTTTATTATTATTATTTCAGTTTTTTTCACGTGCAATTCCTTTTTCCTGTGAAGCGGATTGTGAAACTTCATCTGACCTTTCATTGGCATGGGGGTGAGTAGCGAGCTTAACTAAACGTTCAGTGTTTCAGTGTAATAAGTAAGACTTCACGCAGTCATAGCTCCAGTAAACCCCTGAACAATTTGAACAAAACCTTTGTACAAATCTTTTTAATGAACAGATTCCAGTGATTCAGCACACTGAGAAGAACTGTTTCAAATCACTATCACTTCCTCAGCATGTTTTATATCACTTAGACTATTACAACTGTAATCAGTGCTGTGGTTGTGTAGTTAAAGTTGTCACAACACGAGCAGCCTGGCTTCTGTCACAGTCATCTGAGGAATAAATAGTCCACATTGCTCCTGCCCCACACTCTGGCATCTTCAGCTGTCTCGTTCCAGCGGGGCTTAGCCTCTAAACAACACTGATACTCTGCTCAGATGGCAAACAGAGTGAGCTGCACCAATAAGGTTAGAGTTTACTGTGGTTCCTTTCCAAATGCCTACAGGAAGAAAAACTAGCACGGCGGCAGCAGTAACTTCTCTAATTTTCCATCCAAGAACATCAAGTATTTGGGGAAAGTATCAAACTGTTATCTAAGTGTTGAGCTGAATATATTCTGTGATAATTATACAGCAACACTGAAGTGAAAGATGAAGATATGAGCCCAGAGGAGGAGCCAGAGTATCAGACACCGCCCACCTGCGATCTGCTCAGCCGTCTGCTGAAGAACAGACGCCCCACTGGAGCTGTCAACGAGGTTTGGCCCAACCTCTACATCGGAGACGCGTAAGTGACATTCTCACTTTGGGGCCCCACAGAAATATGGTGATCTGATTGTGAGACTGTTGCTGCAAACAAGTCCAGTATTTGGCCAACTCATGGGACAAATATAAAATCTGTACATTTGAGTCACCAGTGATGCATTTGCAAACATACGCTAACAGAGCTGGCTACAGGCGAGAGAAACCACAGAGGGCTGCACTTGCTGTATCATGTCTTGTGTTGTTAACAGGGCCACAGCTCAGCACAAGACCCTGTTAGTGGATCTGGGAATAACACATGTGGTGAATGCTGCAGATGGCCCCCAGCACATTGACACAGGGCCACATTTCTACAAAGACACCAACATACAATACCATGGCGTGGAAGCACCAGACTGTAAAGACTTTGACTTGAGCCCATTCTTCACTGAGACGGCTGATTTCATTCATGGTGCTCTGAATCAGAAAGGTACCACTTAAGTCTATTTAACGGATAGAAAACAAAAGAAAAACAATGGTTTAGGGTTGCATGGCAGAAATATTGTGGTATAGAGAAACTTGACAAGATGCATCTTCTAGCTAAAAATCTAATTGTAATATTAAGCAATTTAATTATTGTTTTAATTTAGTTTTATGTGCATAAAAATCCCCCTTTTCATTTAAGAGAATACATTTTTTGCACTTTGCACTAAAATCTTTGTGAAAAACAATGACAAAAAAAGTGTGAATGGAGCAACTTGACACTTTGTTTTTCATTCAGGATGTTAACCCTTGAGCTGACTGTCTTGTTACATTCCTGAATTAGGAAAATGAATATAAAAACAAAAGTGATACGTTATTTGCAGCTAGACCCATTCTGATAATTATCTAGCTATATGAGATATGGTGTGCATGCCTTATATAGAAACATTTAAAGTTACTTTTTCCTCTTGTCTGTGTAGGTAAGGTGCTCGTCCACTGTGCACGAGGAATCAGCCGCTCAGCGACTTTAACGCTGGCCTTCCTCATGATCAAAGAAAGACTTAACCTCGTAGAGGCTGTGGAGGCCGTTCGCAGGCACAGAAACATCCTTCCAAATGTTGGATTTCTGAATCAGCTCTGTCAGCTGGACTCTTCTTTGGCTCTGCAGAGGAAACAACACAACATCAAGGAGTGAAGAAATATCTATCTATCTAGCTATCAATCCAGCATTGCTTCTGACTTGACTTGAACTGTCTCAAATGACCTTTGACTTTACTTGATGTAATCTTGAATGACTTGTGTCTTGACTTGGACTTGTCTCAAATGACTTGACATGAAAAAAACCCCACAAATCTACTGTGAGCTGGTTTTCATATTGAACAGAAAGATTTGAAACCACTGGCTGTTTGCAATGTCGGGAAAAACAGATCAAATAAATGTGTACAGCATGTGAAAAACAGTCAGCAAAAATGCAAAGTACACGTGAATTGTAGTTAAGGAGTTGAAACATACAGAAACACTGCTGTGGTCACAAACACAGCACAATCGATATCACAGAGGCCATTAAAACAAATGTAGCATGACTCCCCCCCCCACTGCTCTTGAACATCACAAAGACAGTGTACACCTATAAATAAACAATGCTCCACTTATATATTCACATTTCTCAAAATACTGCGTCTTAACTGCTGCAATCCAGCGCGGTACAGTTAAAACTGTGATGTCTAAAGAGGCTTGATACGAGATGATAAAAATATGCCGGCATGGTTCTGAGTGTGTATACAGATTCAGGTCAGACTTTGAAAAGAGATGAAACGCTGAAGCCATCTTAATAAGAGATGCTCTCCAGAGCACACTGGGAGAAAAAGAGATAGAGAGAGAGAGAGAGAGAGAGAGAGATGCTGTCAAAATAAAAGGAATTGGATATCACAGGTTTAATGATTTCACTGTCAGAATGAATGATGGCAGAGTATGAAGATATGAGGGAAAAATAAAGGAGTCTGATGGTGTGAAAACTCTGTCTGACATGTTAGCAGCTTCATCCAGCCATTCTGCAATACAGTCATCATCACACTCTCACTTTGGGGGCTCGCATTTAGATCGCTGAATGGACCATGCATATCATATAACCACGAATCAAAGACATGTGCCATCCTGTGAAAAACCTCATCTGTCTAACAGTCTGACACATTTCAGCTCTCTTTTGGCCCCACGAGGCTCCAGAAAATGCAGAACATCCTTAACGGGTGTTGTGAGGCAGCGCTTACACGTTTTCTCCCGGCGTCTGAAGACGCGCAGAAAGGCTAAAAGAGACTGACACAATTTCAAGGAGTCGCTCATACCGCTCAGAGTGTTCACTCCAGTGAATTTGGGTATCCTTTGGCAAGTGTAAAGTTTGGGTAAGCACAGCTTCCTGCCAGCAGTGGAGATTAAAGTTGTGTGTTTAGAAGTGGATGGCAGGGACTGGCTGGGTGGAAGTTTTCCCCACAGGCAGGGAACGTGGCAGCTAAGGTCAGAGGCCCGCCACATCACAGCCCTAAAAATATCCTCAGCATTTGATGCCCGTCACAGAGCGGTTATACAATCTGTGCCCTCGCTTGAGCCTGCCAGAATTAAACCTAACCATGTTCTGCCTTTAAGGACTGCGTCACAACAAGCTGTCCGAATCATGAAAACAAAATTTCCAAGCAAGAGGGACTTCAGTTTGTTGGTGAGTGGTGTTGGAGATGCATGTGAGAAACAAAACTGTATTTTGTCATGATTGCAGAGGGAGAAAAGTGGAGAGAGAAAGAGAAAAAAAGCAAGTGTGGTATTTCTTTTCCCCCCTTAAGCTAATAAATCATGTGTGAAAGGAAGCCACAGTGAGAAAATGGCTTCTCACAACTCAAAGACTGGCACAAAGATAAATGTTGCAAAGGCAGCGGAGGAATCCAGTCCAGTGGATGAATATGTCACACCTGGGGGCTATGAGCTGGAGAAAATCCTCAATCGTGGGAGTGTGGCTTACACTCATGTCAACGAGGTCTGGCCTAATGTCTACATCGGGGACGAGTGAGTAAAAATGTGTTAAATTAATAAACTGAATAAAATAACGGAGGATTAAAATAATATCCATGACCATTTTTTTGCAGGGAGACTGCAAAGGACAAGTATAAACTGAAGAGGATGGGGATTACGCACATTTTCAACGCAGCGGAGGGTACGTGGAACAACGTGGACACCGGAGCTGGTTACTACAGCGACATGGACGTCGTCTACTATGGAGTGGTCGCAGAGGACGTCGCAACCTTTGACCTCAGCCAGTATTTCTTCTCTGCTGCAAAGTTTATAGAAAAAACACTGAGCAATCCCCAGAGTAAGAAAACACACAAAGTAATCGCTAAAGGGTCATTTCAGCCACATCACAGAAATAAGTTAGCTGTTTCTAATCTTTATCGTTTTTCACCCCGTTTACACTTGGTTTTAAAATCCGCCTTGATTGGATCACAAAGGGACAGCACAAAATACGTTCAGTATTAATAAGTGTAAAAGACCACCTCATTGTCATATAGTCAGTCAAACCACCTGTCAAGCCAAATTGCCGGACAAAATGCTGGCGTTGTATGTTTCTGCAAACCATGGATAGATTAAATTTGTACATTATTATGTAGCGGTTATGTTGAAACTGAAGTTAACATGTGCTTAGGCACAAAAGAAAAAGATCATGTTTTGGCTTAAAATACTCAGTTTTAGTGCTCTATCTTGGCAGGACACACAGCGATGTCTCGATTAAAAAAACAGCCTATTTTTCTCACTAAAAAGCAACTGGTTTCATTGTCTGTTAGATTATAGACTCAGTCACTTCAGAAATGGTGATATTATACCTGTGAAATGTGCAAATGTAACAAATCCATGGTTTGCATTAACATATAAGACCAAGATTTGCTTCTGGGCAGAGGTGGTTTGGATTGCTTTTAAACACTAATGCATCCTGATGGATGTAACAGGAAAGCAACGTCATCAATGCAAGATGTGGTGGTTGTTTTGGTGACAGCTATCACTACTCAATCCATACCGCAAACCCAATATGTTCAGATTCTATCCCCTGTCCTAATCCTAACCATTCCACGTCAATACCTCAACAGATTGGGTTTCTAGTGCAGATTGGGCAGCGAAAACTGTGCAACAACGCTCTATAATTTCCCTTTCCCACTGAACAAAAAAGCCCACTGATAACTGACTTTTGTATTTATGGGAAAGGCAACAATCAGCATTAATTTTCTGGACAAATGACTACAATAATCATGGGCACTCATTGGCAGTTATGTAAATATGACACCATATGCACCTCTCTGGTTCCCAAGTGTAAACCGGGTCTTTGTTGTAAAGACTTTGAGATATTTGTGCAGAAACATCCACTACAACTGAGTACGTAGGGTGATGAAGGTTGGTTATGGTGCTTAAAGATAAAAAAAAAGTCTTTCAGATGTAATTCTTCACTGCTTTGAGAACCAAAGCTGAAATCTATTTCACTATCATTTGTTTTGAAGATAATTGCCCTTAAACTTCAGTTATTATTCTTGTATGTTGAACATAGAGGGAATTTTCATTTGTGGAGATAAAAGACATGAAAAAATACATTTTTTATTTTTTAGACACAACTTTGTAGTTTCTAAGAATTATATACAGAATTTAGTTTTTCACAGGTACTTTTGACAGTGAAAGCTGTGGATTATCTACGTGGAAATGGCAGGAATCTCAGTCATGGATATTTCTAAACCAAAACTTTCTGCATGGTTAATAAAGACATGAAAGATTATGTGATTTGAGTGAATTGACCCTTTTTAAATTGCCAAAAAAATAAGAATAAATGTGTACTATAGCCATTGCCTGAGTGTGTGATTCATGCGTCTACAGATAAACTGCTGGTGCACTGTGTGATGGGAAGGAGTCGGTCCGCCACCCTTTTCCTCGCCTACCTCATGATCTGCGAGCACATGACGGTGGTCGACGCCATCGAGCATGTGAAGAAACGCAGGAGGATCGTCCCCAACTGGGGTTTCCTGAAGCAGCTGAGAGAGCTCGACATGCTGCTCCTGGAGAAAAGAGAAGACTCGACAGAGCAGAGCAGATGTTAGCACTCGGGGGCAAGTTGAGACTCAGGTCGAGCCTGAAGTCACTGGAGACGAGTTCAAGTCGAGTGCCAAGTAATTTGAGACAAAGCAATTAATGTAATTTAGGTCGCTGGTCATTCAAGTCCAAATCACATCACAAGCCATTCAGTACAAGTTAAATAAAAGTACTTTGAGACATGATCAAGTTAAAACTCAAGTCAGAAGTCCAGGTCAAGTAAAAAGTCATTTGAGACAACTTAGACTTAAATCTCAAGTCATTAAAGACAAGTCAAAATTTTATTAAAGCGAATTTAAAGCCAAGTCTCATGTCATTCAAGACAAGTCCAATTAAAGTTTCACGTAATCCGAGACAATTCCGAGACGAGTCTCAAGTAATTTGTGAAAGGTCAAGTCTCAAGCCGAGTCTCAAGTCATATGAGACTAATCTAAGTCAGGTCAAAAGTAATTTGATACGAGACCAAGCTGAGGCTCAAGTAATTTGACAAAAATTCAAGCCAAATCTCAACTAATTTCATACAAGTCCAAGTCAAGTGCCAGGTCTACAGAGACAAGTCTTAGTTATTCAAGACAAGTCCAATTTAGGTCTCAAGTAATTTCAAACAAGTCCAAGTTTAGTCCCACCTAATTTGTGAAAAAGCCAAGTTTCAAGTCAAGTTTCAAGTCATTTAAAACAAATCTGAGTCAGGTCAAAGGCATTTTTCTAAACTTTCAACCTGAAAGTCTTGCAATCTGTGACAAGTTCACATCAAATCCCAAGCCAATTGATACAAGTCTGAGTCAAGTGCCAGGTCTATCACAGCGAGCAATTAATTTAAGACAAGTCCAGGTCTCTAGTAATATGTTAAAAAGTAAAGTCTCAAGACAAGATTCAAGTCACTGAAGAGAAGTCAACTGAAAGCAATGTTAGAAAAATCCAGATTAAGTATTCAGTCTACTGGTGTCTATCTGATCAACTCTCAAGTCATTTTACAAGTCCAAATTGTAAGATAAGTTACAATATTTCAGGTGCTGAATGCTGTTGGTGTGCATTTTAAGTTGTGTACACAGTTTTTTTCCCCAAGAAAATCAAGTCTGAATCAAGGGCGGTCAAGTTTCTGCAGAGTAAACGGCTGCCTGGATGACCACAAACTCATATCTATGATTGCCTTCTCATTCTGTGATACGCCTCAGGCTATTAAATGTTTCAAATTAAAGGAGAACAATCAAGTACATGGTCAATCATAATTTATTCTTATGCTAAAATGTACAGCATTTTAAGTGACTGACAAAAGGAGAAAAGTCATAAATACAAGAATGTCATTCTGTCCGATTTTTGTGCACATAGCCAGGTATTTCCCCCCTGTTCTTACCAGCAACTCTGTACAGGTACAAAGGCTACAAAAGAGCAATATAAACAAAAACACAAGTACAAGTTGCGTTTTACATGCAATCCATTAGCTTAGTTTGGTCTATTCACAGGCTCTATTCTTCTACACTTCGGTAAAATATAAATCCAACATTTTATAAAGATAGAAAACAAATCTACAGATGGAATGAAAACGTAGCTTTAAAGGCATTATGTAAAATATCAACTTTGGACTAAATTTATATTTTCTTTATTGTTATTCATCGTTATAATCATTTAGTTCTTTTAAATTCTGCCACATTTCTGGACATTTTGAAATGTTTTAGAATTTTTCAGGGTACAAACACTGAGATATGCTTTGTTATTTTTGACAGAAATCAGTCTGCTTTATTAAACAGAAAGCTGCCTCAAGGAGATCTGTTACAAAAGACTTCAGAATTATACATACATAGCAATAAAACCTCTCAAACCGAACAGAAAACAGGACTAAGTTTACATTTTTTTTTTACATTATTAGAATTAACAAAATATAGTTTCATCTTTCTCCCTGTGGAGGGAAACCTAATAAAGGCCAGATATCTTTAAAATGGCTTGCTATTAAGCACAACACTTGTACAGTACTACTCAATGCACTGTCACTAACAGAGACTGAAGCATGCTAGTTGTCACTTTACAAAATAAGTACAATAATTTAAATATACAAAGGCATGAGTATAGTACAAACTAATTGTCAGCACTGTTAGACAGGTACACTGAACAGGTTCAAACAGCCACTAACTCCACTTGTAGCAGGCACATTAAATGGCTTCATTTGAGGCTGCTACACGACTGCAAGACCACTGATGAAATCTCTACTGCTGAGCTCTGAACCCGCCTGCTCTAAAGACACATCAGAGACACTAACACTAATTAAATAGATTTTCATCATAATGATGTAAGGCTTCCCATTTGGAGAAACAAAAATACTTTTTAACATTAGCTTCAAAGTTTACTCATTGATGAAAATTTTTGCATTCTTTCCAAGTGCTGCTGCTGGTTTTTAAGTCATAAACAATAATAAAAAGACACCAAAAAAAAAAAAAGGGGAAAAAAGGCCAGATCAGTGCATCTTCAAACAGCAAAATGCACGTGAGAAGGACCAGCTCAGTCCTGCGGAGAGTTACCGCCTGATGAAAGGCCCTTTCAGGGACTGCTTGGACATGCCTGTGTTCATGTAACCATGGTGACCAGCTGGAGTGTACACCATGTTGCCATGTGGTGGAGCCTGCATGGGCTGCTGGGGGTATGGCTGTGTTCCCATCATGCCCATCTGCATAGAGTACTGGGGTGACTGGTTCATATAGGCATGGTTGCCATGGTAGCCGCTGTTCATCATGGGCTGGCTCATGCTGTAGCCATTCATGGCGTTGAGGGAGGGCATGTTCATGGAGTTGACGTTGTAGGCCGGCGCCGGCATGATATTCACGCTCATGTTCATGCGCGGCATGGCGGCCAGCGTCCTGGATGGCGCCTGCATGGCCACAGTCTGCGTCGGCCGGGCATACATCTGCTGCTGGTGGTGCGACAGCGGGGCGGACTTGGAGCGTGCCGAGATGTGACTCTTGGAGGCCATTTGGGGCTGGATCCGCTGCGAGGGCGGGATGCCCATGTTGCGCTGCAGCATCATTGGTGGCGGGGAGCTGAGATTTGGGGGCGGGGTCATGGTGGCCTGCACCTGTGGGTTAGGGACTCGATGCGGGGTCTGGGACAAGGAGACCAGGCTGGAGTGCTGAGATGACAGCGACGGGGTGTTTGCATAAGATGTGATGGGGTGTGAGGCCGAGTGGTTGAAAGGCAGCGAGTGAGGGTGGTCAATGAACGTGTTGGTGAACTGCTGCAGCTTGGCCAGACTGAGGCCAGATGACTGGGAGTAGTGCCCGCTGCCGTACTCCCCCTGGTGGTTGATCCGCTCATAGAGGGCGAAATTTGGGTTGCCAGATTCAGGGATGTCCGCCAGCTGCATGGTGGTGGTGAAGTTGGTGGGGATGGCACACTGTGCCATGGGCTGCTGCTGGCCGTGCTGACTGTGTTGATTGTGAAGGCTATGCTGAGCGTGCTGATTGTGCTGGCTGAGCTGATTGTGCTGCAGGTGGTGATTGTGGTGGTGACTATGCTGGTTGTGGGGATTGTGTTGACTGTGCTGGCTTAGCTGATTGTGAGGACCATGCTGATTGTGTTGGCTGTGCTGATTGTGTGGGCCGTGCCTGCTGTGGGAGTTGTGTTGACTGTGTTGGCTGCGCTGGCTGTGTTGACTGTGCTGGCTGTGTTGACTATGCTGGCTGTTGCTGGGAGGCCTCTCCACCACCACGCAGCCCTGCGGCGACTTGACGTTGCAGTGCGGCGGTGAGCTCAGGCTGTTTTGCTGAATCATCCCGCAGCTGCCAGGGTTCACAGCGGCCATTTGCTGGCTCACGGCGCAGCTGCTCTGGGCCAGGCCGCTGGGGGGGATGCTGCCGTAGGAGCAGCTGTTCTGGGAGGGGCCTGCCCCACAGATGCTGCCCCCCATGGTGGAGTCATAGCTGCTGGGGTTCTCGTAGTTCTCCGTGGTGCTCTCGATGCTGCCCAGATCGCTGAAGCCGCTGTCCACCACCTGCTGCGAGTGGTCCGACACCGACGGCACATCCATCATGGGGCTCGTCTCCATGTTGTGGAGCGAGGGCACTGAGATGGCACTGTGGTCAGGGCTGATCTGAGTGTAGCCGCTCTCCAGGATGGAGACCGCCGGGCTGTTAACGGAGCGTACTGACTGGCTGGGATGGGACTGCGCGGAGGAAAGGGGACTGCTGTGGTCTGACTGGGGGCAGTCATCCAGCGAGGTGAGCTGGGGGCTCTGGGCCACGTGGGCGTAGGTCTGCAGGGGCCTGCAGGGCTCCTGGCTCTCCACACAGTCCTGGAAAACATTCTCCCTCTC
The DNA here is from genome assembly GCF_008729295.1 of Plectropomus leopardus. NCBI lineage: Eukaryota > Metazoa > Chordata > Actinopteri > Perciformes > Serranidae > Plectropomus > Plectropomus leopardus. The sequence goes on from NC_056481.1 coordinate 11,521,133, forward strand.
AGTCTCCTGCGTCAGGGACTGAACTGCTTGGGCCGTCTCTGAGTCAATCTCTGTGCAGATTGGGGGATCCTCCCTCAGCACGGGACTGAGCGCTGGCCTCTCCGCAGGCTGAGGAGGCGGGTGATCCGGACAAGGACTTGATGTGCTCTCCTCCTCTGACTCAGAGTCTACAGGATTATCAGAGTCTACAGCTGCTACTGAAGCGACTGCTACTGCTTCAGGTGGTGGTGTTGCTACTGTCGTTTCCGTCGCTGCCTCCTGGGTGCTTTCTGCAGCGGTAGCTGGTTCCTCTTCACTACACGGCACTGTAGAAACCTGCTGACTCAACTCAGAGTCATTGTCTTCTTTTGGATCTAAAAAAGCTGGGGTGCATTCCGGTTCTTCTTTCGAACTCTCTTCCAACTCTGCTTTACCGCTCTCAGGTTCTGCTGTCTTACTCTGACTGTCATCTTCATCATCTGCATCGCGATCCTCGACTTGAGTTCTCTGCTCGTCCTCCTCCTCCTCCTCTGCGTTGTCATTCTCCAGTGATTCAGCACCCGCTGCGCTCTGTTCCACATCTTTGGCTGGGGAGTCCTGCCCGTGTTCACTCTCCTGCTGGTCGTCTTCGGGTGGCTCTGGGGAATCACCTCTGTCCTCAGGCCTGGGGGTCGTGGCTACAGGTGAGGCGGCAGGCGAGCACACTGGAGACGCCACAGGCGATCCTTCAGGGGAGCTCGACTTCTGGGAGACATGATCAACTGGACTCGGGGGGTCGGAGAGGAGCCTGTCTAGCGTTACATCAGGACTTGCTGAGCCTCTGCCTGCTTTGCTGCCCTCATCTGCGCTGATAATATCCTGGTCTGGTTCCTCTTTTGCTTCTTCAGTGTGAATATGGTGCTGCTCCGCCTCCATTGGGGTTTCAGGGGGGGTGTAAAGGTTGAGTTTGAAACCCATCTTTCGTTCGTTCTTGAGTCGCCATTTAGGAGGGCCACGTTTCACTCCTTTCGGCCAGCCTTTCTTCCGTTTCACTGGACGGGGTCTGCTGGGTCTCTTAGAGAGGATGTCAGCTCCTACAGGTCAGAAATGAAAATACACTTTAATGTTCTGCCAGAGAAATACAACACACTGCTGTTTAACTATTTAATGAGAGATAATGTGTATTTATGACAGTCAGGATGCAAATACCTTCACTCCAGTGCTCATGATTGTCTTTCTGTGCATTTTTCTCCAGCCTCGGGCGACCTCTCCGCCTTTTCATTGGTGTAATTGGTGTCTTGTCCTCCTGTTCCTCCTCCTCATCTTCTTCTTCTTCCTCCATCTCGCCCACTCTGCAGGTGCGCTCCAGCAGGGGCATAGGACGCTCGTCCTCCGAGTTATCGAACGGCTCGTTCAGCACCTCCGTCGTCTCTGAGATGGTTTCTGTTGTTACACTGCTGTTTATTCTCTTTCTTTTACGCCCTCTCTTCTTGAGCACAATGGTTCTCTGCAAAAACAAAAGAGGAGTCAATGGAATCAAAAGAAAAGCTCCATCAGAGTCGTATAAAAAAAACTGAAAACAAGGGCACTAGGTGGATGACCTCCATGCGGAAATAGCAGAAATTCATTCAGGTTTTTGTGTTAAATGTAAAATGTTGAAACCACACTGTGAGACTAAATGTTTGAGCGACGCAGCCTGGTGTGGAAAACCACAAATGAGACGGGCAGAGTAAGCAGAAACCACAGTCTATATTTTACATTCCCCAGTTGTTTCCCACTGGCTGCCTACGACTCGACCGCTTTCCTCTCCGAAATCCTCCACAAGAAGAATGTGAAATCAATACTGTAACTAATGCACTAAATAAACTCCGACAGCCAGCGTCCTTCTTTTCTGGTTTCCATACTGTTTTGTTTTTTTAAAAAGGTCTCCCTGACATCATGCAGCCGGCTGTAATATTATCTCCAGCACAAGGGGGCAGTGCCATATAGACAGAACAGATGTGAGAAGCACAGAGGAGGGCAGTAAATTAACCATGACCATTGACAATAGTACAAGGTTTAGCCTGCACAGTCTCGACACCAGCAGTGAAAACACAATCTATTATCTACAGCTGCAGGCACACGGGGAGGCTCCAGATGACAGGAGGAAGCCACCGAACCCTCCACTGAATTCATGAATATTTATCAAACCTTTCCATCTCACCAGAGTACACAACACGGCCTCTAATGAAGGAAAATATCTAATGATATACATTCAATTCCACTTTGTCCGGGAATAAAACTCCACATAATCAATGAGATAATCCCACTTGGGGGAAAAAAAGGACTTGTGGTGATGCAAATGCAGTGATTCACACCAACAAACAATAAAAGTCACCTTTCTCTTTGCTGCAAGCATCGCATGAGCTTTTGTTAGGATGGGTGGTGAGCCATCGGAGTCGTCATCGTCATCGTCGTCTTCATCGGCTTCATCATCACTCACTTCCTGCGCCTGCTGGATGCGCCTGGTCCATGACATTGCGGGGCGGCGTTCGTAGGTCCTGTAGGGAACCTTACAGTGGACCTTCGTGAGAGGTTGCCTGCTGCCGTGAGTCATCATGAAGCCCTCTCTCTCCTCCTTCTCCCAGCAACTGGCCTGCTCCTTCAGTCGCTCAGCCTGGTAATTAAACAGACAAGACGCATTATCTCTGGGAAAGGCGCACGCACGTCTCCCAACATCTGAGCAATGAGGCTAATGGGAAAACAAGAGATTGGAATTAACATCATGACAAATGAATCATTGCAGGTTCCTCCTGATAATAAGAGCAGCGTCCTGATTGGATGTCTGCCCGTCATGGAGGAAACGTTCCCCCGTTAAGCAACCCTGGAAAGATTGCATTTCATGGAATATTCAGCACTATCAATTATGTAGTGAACTGATTTAGGGCAATTTTGCACAACATTAGATGCCTGCTGACAGCGATAATGCTTTTCCCATTAATGGCCTCTATTTGAACTCTCCAGCTAATCAAACAAACATCCAATAACAGCGTTGCGGGCAAGTGTAAACAAATAACAAGTGATGAGCGAGGAGGCTTACATCCATCTCCGCCTCCCTCTCCTCCTCAGACAGGACGGCGTTAGGAGTCGTCGAAGGTGTCCAGCGAAGCCCGTCGGGGTCCACCTCATTCCGGCGCGGGTTCGCCCTCAGGCTCTCCATGTGCCTCTGGATCAATCGCTCTCTTCTGATCAACACGATCCTAAGTCACAGTGAGAAAAGCCCATGTCAACAAAAGAGCGGAGCGCCGGACAGAAGGTGACGTGTGGTTAAACGCGAGCACAAAGACGAGCTCTTTGGGACAGCAGGTGCTCCGTGTCCTTGGGGGTGCTTAACCTGACTTACTTCTGTCAATATTCAGCTGCATTAATGGATACGCTGTTAAAAATACCCGCTGGCCTGGATAAGTCAGACAGCACACAGAAGCGGCAGCACGGGGCTGAAGGAGACTGCGGCTCGGAGAAAACTGACCTGCCATCCTGTCTGTCAATCATGCCGAGCTGCTGGAGAGTAGCGGCGATGTCGTGCGGACACATCCCAGTGGCCCTGCTTATTCCTTTAACACTGATGTGTTTATCTGGGTGCTTATAAAGGTACTCCAGTATGACACTTTTCCAATATGCCAGGTAGGATAAGCGACCCAGATCTGACAGCGGCTTCTCCGGGGAGCCGGCTTGTCCTTCTTGCCTGGTGAGAAGGTAACCTAAAAAGACAAGATTCAAACAAAAACAAAATGCTTTAGTCAAGCTGGAGGCTGCTGCTGGGTTATTTCAGATTGCAATTCAATCCCTACACGCACAAACACACACAGACACACACACACACCTCCCTCTCTTATGGATTACATATTCATGTTAGGAAGTGACACCAAACCCGGGTTGGGATTTCACCTTCAAATAGTATAAAGGGAGGCAAGGCAATCAGTTTTCCTCTCCTTCAACCTCTGTCAGAAGCTATGATACATGCTGGCAAGGGCAACAAAGGAGGTTGAAAGAGGGGAGTAAAGAGGAAACAAAGCGACAGAGCGAAACAGAGAAGCAGCTGGATGTCATTGCTCACAAGAGACTGCACTTAGGAGAGATAACGAACAAGGCAAAAAAAAAACAACTAATATGTATCTGTGTGTAATTAGTTTTATAGCGGCCCTGTCAAGGGTCATCCATTATGAGCGGCATGAAATTAATTAATGCCTTTTAATGTGCACCCACTACCGAGAACCAAACAAGCAAATCTAATCACCAAACAGTGAACACATAATATTCCAGTAATCATGACAATATTCATTACTAAAGCTAAGAAGAGGAGGATAACAAACACTTAGCGATGAATATTCAAATAAATTAATTGAAAAAAGTCATATTTCATTCTGTGTCACTTCACGAGCATATCATCATTAATATACCAAAACAAAAGAGCTGCTCTGAGCCCTTTGAATTTTGATTTGAAAGGGAACATTTTTCACACAGGCGCCCGCTAATGCTCCGCTCTCACAGCTACCTGAGACAAAGTGTTCCTCTAATACAATCCAATATAACAGAAAATCTTAATCTAAACAACTTCCAGCTCCAAAGCTACATTTTCCAATAAAGCCTTCAAAGAGCTCAGAACTCAGCTGTGTTCAATCTCCCTTAATCCCTGTCTTTGTTATCAGCACACTCTCAATATCACAGATCCTCTTGCATCTCTGTGTCTCAATGGCTCCCAAAGTGAACAGGAAATCAAATGCTCCATTACCAGCGCCCGCCCTCCCCGCGCTCACTGCCTTTTTCACCCCCCTTCTCTTCATCACACACACACACACACAAACTCGGCAAAGAGACAACTCTTCAAAACAATAAAACGCCTATAATGACAAAAAAGCTGCCTGCCTAAACACAGAAATCCACTCAAGGCAGCGACTGTTTTCAAAAGTGGACCACAAGGCTTTAAATATTGTATGTGCTGCATTTACAGGACTAAAACATAAAAAGCAGTATCTACGCCTCATCACAAGTCAAGGAGAGGGAATCGGGGGCATTTCTCTATGAAAACGCTCCTCAGGCGATGCTTAGGTGAAATACTATTGGCCATCAAATAATGTATGCAGCCAGAATGTTATGTTTCTCACTCTTAATCTTGTGTGATTGCCTAAGCACTGTACATGAATGCTCTTGATTAGGCTACTTCAAAGCCTTAACCAAATAACAGCACCTTGCCACCAGCTACAAATTCACCCCTTAATCTGAAATTGTTTGTAAAGACCAATGAAAAAAAAGAGAAAAATCAGTTCAGTGGTCTAAAAAAGCATTAAGGAACTTACTGAAATCAATAAGGAACCTTCCAAATCCTTGCCTTTGGTACTGAGGCATGATCATTATGCAGGAGACATTGTACTTCTGCTGGCAAAGCTTTTCCTGAGGGAAGGAGAAACAGATCAAGTATGTCAGAGCTCTGCTGAAGCTGGCAATTTACTGCACCTGCCATTGTCCTTGTCTAAAGCTGTGCACATGCACACGCACGCCACACAGACACACACACACAGAGACACACACACAGAGTGATGAGCTTTCACTAAAACGTATCACTCTGTTCTGAACTGTAGCTACAACAAATCATAATTATCTTTTTCTAGGTTAATCTGTCAACTGTGTTGTGATTATTTGATTTACCACATCCTTTATAAAACGTCAGGTAGTAGTCAAAGTGTAAGAAAATATCGACACAATTGAGAACCGCAATATTATGTTTTGTGATACTCCATATTCTCACCGTATTGATTTTTAATGAATTGTTTACAAACAGAGGTTTGTGGAAATAATGTTGTGTTTTGATTCAGGGTTTCTACAGCTTAAGGCAAATTCAATTTTCAACTTTTTAAGACTTTTTTATGCCACTCGGGAGGAAATTTAAGAACAATTTTACAATAACTAAAACCGGAAAAAAAACACACCCAAAAACCATGAACCAACATTTTTATATAGAGTTAAGGACAATTTTGCCCAAACATTTATTGTAACCTGAAGTACTACAATTTTAGTCCAGTGAAAAAGTTAGATCTGGTTAGAAATACTAAGCGTTTATTGAAAAGGTTTTCTTTTTTTGTGTGTAAGTGGGATTCCACTGCTTTTATTCCTAACATGAAACGGTCGTTTAAAATTGACTTGTTTTTAAAGCTGTTACCAACTGTTTTGAGATTGATTATGTTCTTTTTTAACTGATAAGTTGTTTGGTTTATAAAATGTCAGAAAATGGTGAAAAATATCTAACAGTGTTCCCAAAAGCCCAGGACGATGTCCTTAAATGTCTTGTTTTCTCCCATGAGCCAGAAGATATTCAGTTTACTGTCACAGAGGAGTAACGAAGCCAGGAAATATTCACTCTTTTTTAATTTAAAAAAATGCTCAAACCGATTGATTTGGCGATTAATTCAATGGCTGACAACTTATGGACCAGTTGTCGCAGCTCTACATAATAGTGAAAAATCATTGTTTGACTGAAAATATACTTTATTTCCCCTATGTAAGTGTTATCTATTTACAACAATGTAAAGCAGACAAAAACAGATTATTCTCACAGTTCAAAAGCTGGAACTGACTCATGTTTGGTGTTTTTGCTTGACTAATCGATTAACTGACTCATCGTTTAACAACTACTGTGAATAAATTCAATTCATGTTAAAAAAAAAAAAAAAAACCCGACAAATTACAGCAAAGTCTCACTGCATCAGTATCACCATGCAGAAATGATGTGCGGTGTTCCTTCATTTCCCATATAATCACTCTGTAATTCTTACCTTGGAGAAATAGCCCACAAGATGACAGCCTTTCTCATCATTCTTTGTAAGTATGTAGAAGAGGAAAGGCTCCACATCATAATACAAGGTCTTGTGATCCAGGAAAAGCTTGGCTAACAGGCAGAGGTTTTGGCAGAATAGTTTGCTGACATTTCCATCAACCTAAACATGGAATAAAAAGACCAAGAGGACACTGTTCAAACAGTTCCCCTTTTTCCCTCCTCCTCCCAGAACCCATTCAGTGGAAATCTCATGCAGCATACAGTTATTGCTTTATTGCTGTAAAAGGAAGCTGACCTCAAATACGGAAAGGTCGTCCTTTCTGTAGATTTCATTGGCTGGTGGGTGGAACCAGCCACACTTCTTTGTGTGTCTCTGGAGAATGTTTTTGCTCCTCATGTACTTCAGACAGAACTCGCACAGATAAAGCTTTTGTAATCTGACAAAGACAAAAGAAAGAGCTGCAGCCTGAGAGGGTTTTTTAAAGGACACTGAAATGAAATGCGACTCAATCAACAAAAGAAACTGGCATCATTGTTGCGCAAAAGCAACATTTTTACCTTGAATATTCAGGAGGATAAGGCGACGAGTACCAGGTTTGAATCTCATACTTCCCGAATTCAATGAGGGCAGGGCATCGCACGGAGTCTGTGTTCATCAGAGATCCGGTTCTCTGTGAAAAGAGGGAATAAAAGCAAATGGATAAATGTGGTGACCCAGATAATTCAATCTCACAGTGTCTCTATTAACCAGTCCATAAAAATGCTATCGTGACAAAATTCTCAAATCAAGATTGTGGCTCACAGTCCTTGTGTTTAAACGAAAGATATACTCAGTCTGACCAAAATATGTCTCAAGTAAGATCTTAAATACTGAATTATCATCTGGGTTAGCTTCTGATCCACTAGCTTACAGTGAAGCAATACATAAAAAAAACATATCGGATGAACATGTGTTTGAATTTGACCCTTTTCCCCCATGTCATGAATCAAGATAATGCTGATATATTATAATTTTGTCCTTGTCACCTACCACTATCCTTAATACATCAAACTCCTCAGTAACCCCAACTATGCGGCTTGTTTCAACCAGAATACGATCTGAAATCGGGGAGAAATTAGCAACAAAGGCAACCAAGATTACATGTTTCCCTAATGTTAGCATGCAGATGCATGTAGCAGTGTATTCACGGCCGGGGAATTATGTAACTGAGTGTAGCAGCACTTTCTACCATTACTGTACCAAGAAAAGCTTCTAAACCAAAATCTTAATAACCAGACATGTTCCATCAGATATATGATCCAAAATCAGGAAGAAATATAGATGTTTCCCTTACGTTAGCATGTAGCTACATGTAGCAGAGTATATAATCTCGCCGTAATGTGCCTGGAGCAGATAACAGATGACGAGCCAATGTCAACTTGTCTCTAATGTAGAAACCGTCGCAAATAAGAGTTTTCAGAAAGCTCTACAACCTGAGATTTTTGCTCAGAGGGATTACTTTTACCTCATTTTTAAAAAAAAAAACTTTTGACCCGTTTTATATGAATATCCAACATTATATATATGACAGAAAAAAAGGAAAATAAAATATAAACTGAACTTCATATAAAGAATATGATTTGAATGATATGTAATATATCTGCCTTTAAGATGTAGGAAATACATGTTTTGTGTTGCAAGTCCGCCCCCTTGTTCATTGTTATCAATAAAATTAAGTTGCAAACTACTTGGTTGACCCTGAATTTAGTGTTGATGTTTCCCATAGTTTTCTCACCTGTACAGCGACTTCCTGCACATGAGTGAACATCTCAATGTCCTCCTCTGTCACGTGGTCTCTGGACATGGCAGCAAAGTCGGCTTGAGCCTCCTGCTTCACACGCAGCTCCCCGTTGTGGCCTGTTACAGGCACAATAACACAACATCAACACATCAGATAGCACATCAGCAGCGGCCTGTTTGAAGCAGCCGTGGCTGAATAATCTCATAAATGCATTCTATGCAAATGTGCTTATACTGTGAGTGCTGCTGCTGAGCCTGTTTGAGGCCGTGTCTCTGAGGAATTTCATAATGTATCATCTTTGCATGTTTATATGAAAATCCCTAATGTAATGAAGTGAAACTAAATCACTCTAATTGCGTAACCGCTTTCATGTGCTTAGTCATCCACCAAGACAGTTTCCCATGAATGAAGAAGCAGATGCAGTGAAGGGAGCGAGTGTCGACATGAAAAGCAACTGATGTTGGAAAGCAGGCAGTAATTTTATGACAGACATCAACACCATGACATAACCACCAAAACAAAAAACCCATTATAAGTGGACGTGATGTGTCATTAACATATTTATGGAAATGTGCTGTTGGGCTAAGTAATGTTTGTACTGTATATTGTTTAGAACTTCTTGAGAGATATATCTATTTGTTTTTCCTGCGTGTTATTTCTTTAAACTGTGACTTCACTCCTGAAGACAGTGAAATGTAAGGGTTACTGCACTTCTGGCTATAATCATCATGTCAGCTCTGAGTCAACTTGGGTGGGTGAATCACTGGGTTGTATACGTCTAATGACCGCTGGAAGTGAGGTTGAGTGGAGACAGTGATTTCAAGAGTGAGGGTGGGATGAGGAAGAGCGCTGATGTGACTAAAGCCTCTACTAGGTAGTGATCACAATGTGCGCACTACTGCAGAGGGGTCAAGGACAGAGCAAAGAGCAACATGAGGGAGTTAGTGGGCCATGCACTATGACAAAAAGCCAACGGGCGAGAGGATGGAAGCCACGTCAACTCCGCAGCCAAGTCAAAAAACGCAACGAAACTGGGTTAAGAAACTAAAAGAATTCAAATTAGGCAGAAGATTAGTAGTCTGTTAGGATGTCTTCTCAAAGAAAAAGATTAGCTCTAGTCTGGGAAAAAAAAAAAACTGCGAGTGTCAAGCTTTAAAAAAATAAAGAAGAAGCTTAAAGGTGTGGAGACGCAGGTCTTGGCTGGAGTTTTCGAAGCCTTGCTTACCATGATTATTCTCTGGCTTAATTCTTCCGTCTGTCAAGTCTCCCTTTCCTGGCGAGGGGGCTCCCTTCTGAGGGCTCACTTTATACCTCAGCCTGCCTAGTGTCCTGTGCTTTTTAAGGAAGGGGTTACGTTTGAAATGACTGACCATCTTAAATGGGTGTCCTCTGGGTCGGCCCGGCCCAGCAGATGTGGAGTGTAACCTATTTTTATTAAACTTGTTCTTTCCAAAGCGCTGGGACCCCGTTTTGGACGCATGGGTTGAATCCTGCTTATGGTGCATGCGCTTAGGCGGCGCGTAGCAAGGTAGTCTCTTTTTCCGCGACTGTCCCTGAGTAGTATAAATGTGAGAGAGTCCGTCAAATAGTCCCTTAAGTTGGCTGCTATTGCAGAGACTGCTCAGGGAGGGAACACTAGACTGGCTGGAGGAGCTCTGGGGTGAGTTAGCAGAGGTGGAGCTGCTGGACACCTGCAAGGGCGGGCTAAGTCCCGGCAACGTGGGGGCGGGAGGAAGAGCAGAGGACGAGGGGGTTATCTTTTGAGTGGGGTCAGCAGCAAAGGCAAACGGCTCTGGTGGCTGGGACAGTTTGGGCGGACCCTTGTCTCTAGAGCTTAACTGTTTGGCGGGCGAGTTTACGGCTACAGCTCGCGAGCGACGGCCCACGGGGGAAGGGGTAAAGAATTTGGAAAGCCCATCGATAAGCCCTTTGGTTTTCTTGTTAACGGTGAGTGTAGCTGGGGTGGAGGTGGGCGTGGGGGGGGGGGGGGGGGTGGGGGGGGGGGGGGGGGGGGGAGTGGTGGTGGGGGTGGAAGTGGTGAATTGGGTGGCGTCGACCGCACAACAGGGGTCTGCAACAGCCAATCTGTCTCTGGCGTCCTTCACAGATGCAGCATGACCAGATGAAGGTGTGGAACAGACGGTAATCTTTTGACCCCTACCAGGTGACCCCCTTCCTCCCAGTGCTACCATGGAGCCATCACCACTGGTTACAGACCTGCAGCGACAAGAAATTGTAGCAGGAGGTCAGCTCTTACTGCCAGATATGGAATCTAACTAAGTGCATTTACTCAAGTACAGGGACAGTTAAAAATACATACTTTTCCTCTTACCTGTAGCACTGTTTATAAGTTTAGATTGTTTTGGTGTGAACTGTAGTGTTGGAGATATCGCTATAAAGATGTCTGCGTTCTCTCTAATATAATGGAACTAGATAGCACTTGGCTTGTGGTGCTCACAGTACCAAAAAAATACATTTCAAAAAAATAACAGCAATGTCTTTTTCCACAAATCATGACCTGAGTACTCAAGATAATCCAAAAACCGTTTTCTGTCTACAGTACTACAACCACCAACTGAATCACAGCGTGCAAGGAAGCCAGGACGAGAGGCTCGTGCTTGTGACACAGCAAGATGTAAACATTAATGGTGTACTCCTGGGCAGAGGTATAATGTAAGCTAGCTCACTGATGCTACGTAAGTTAGCAGAAAAAGCTAAACAGAGGAAGAAGCCATCAATGTTTACATCTTGTGCTGTCACGAGCACAAGCCTCCCCTTCATGAGGAGATACACGCTTCTCTCTGTGTAGTGATACCGTTAGCGGGTGTAGTTTGGTGGAACTACGACATGCAGCTGCTCACAATAAGGTCTGTGGATTATCTTGAGTAACAGGGTCGTGATTTCTGGGAAGAGACACTGCTGTTGAATTTTTCAAATGTATTTTTTGGTGCTTTGAGCCCCACAAGCAGAGTGCTGTCTAGTTCCATTATGTAGGAGAGAAGGCAGACATCTCTACACCCGTTATCTCCAACACTTGGAAACTCACACCAAAACAATCTAAATTGTTAAACAGCACTACAGCTAAGATTTTGGAGTGAACTGTTCCTTAAGGTACAATTTTTTTTTTAAACCAGTTCAATTTACTCCACAGCATTTATTACATATGATACAATCTATTAAATAAAACTACTTACAATATATATGGTTATAAAACTTCACTTCAAACAGCTACAACATTTAAGTCCTGCTTATTGTAAACATTCATGCATCAATTATATTAAAAATCTAGTCATGTATAGTATCTATTGCTGTCTTTATTTTTTATTTACTTATGCACAAAGTGGTTTTTTTTGGGGCAATCCTTATATTTTGCATCCCCCAAAAAAACCACTTCAATTGTGCCACAATAAATAAACACTAACTAATTCTGAGAGGATTTCACTGTTGCTTGTATTTACTTATCATTTGCTTGGATGATTCCAGTCCATTGCTGCTTGGGTTGTATTTTAGTAGTTTTTACTGTGACCTTTTTTCTGTTATGATAACATTGGGCTGACTAAAGTAATTGCTCAGACCTGGAAACACACAACACTGCACTCAACAGTGTTTGTCAGTATTGTTGTCATGTTCCCACGTCTTAGCAAATACCACATTATTACTACCAAAAGGAATTTCTCTCTAACAAAGTAATACTGCTAATATTCAGATTATTGCACACTTACATTCTTTGTTTGAGCTTATTTCTAGGCCTTCCGATTGGCTTTGCATATCGACGTTTGATCTGATCGGCTTTCTTGTGCAGCAGTTTCTTCCCATTCTCCTTCGGCCTGCACACTTGGCAGATCCAGGTACCTGGAGGGTGTCCAAACAGAGAGAGTACCGTTTGAGTGGGTTCATCAATTCAGAGGACATACAGTACATTCATTTGAAACATTTCCTTTAATACCGAGAGCTGGCGAGAATCCCGCCGGCTCACAATGACAATCAATTACTCAGCACAAAGCGAAAATCCATAAGAAAAACATTGGGTCAATTCTCTGTCCAGTGAAATAGACTTCATGTCAGCTTGTTGAGCAAAGCTATGTGACTTGTATGAATTGCCTGCCAAATGTCCTACTACAGTACGTGCGCCATCATTACAAGCCTCGCTGTAGGGTCAGTACTGTAATCCAGAGATAGCGAATCTCCCCGGGGATGCTGGAATAATTTGATATGCATGCAAAGCTTCTAATAAGCCATCGCTGCCTCTCTGCGTGCTGAGTGACAGCCCCAAACGGCCGTCTGTGAAGAAAAGGCTTTGAATTGACAGCAGAGAGGGAAACAGAGAAGCCAGACAGTGTAAACACCTCACCTTTTGGCATTCTTGAAAGCGGCGGGTCGCAGCATTCCATGTGAAAGCCCCGATCACATGAATCGCAGAATAGCATCTCATCCTGAAAAGGAACAGCAGGCATGTGTAAGGGATGTCCCTGTTGCATACATGTAACACCCTCCCATCATTTAAAGTCTTTTGGCAAAATAAGCACAAGAGAGGCTTTACAAATCTGAGGGAAAACCAACAAATCCTCAGGGATTCACAAAATGGGATCTACCTACGAGCCAGCAACACAGATAATGGTGCATTAAAACGTATATACTTACAGCATTCTTCCCCTGTATTCGACAGGAGCTGCAGGTTTTGCATTCAATACACTGCCATCGTAATCTCTTCACATTTGAGGTTAATTCAGGGGAGAACTTCAGACATGATGGATGCCCTTCAGAAGCAAAAAGCATGTTAGTGTGACACATTTTTCACCACAGAGCTAGAGACAAGGCTTTCCATTCAGTCACACTGTAAGGTTAAATATTAACACATTAAATCATCAAAAACAATGGTGGGATCTGTGTGTCCGCAACACTTATTTTCCCCCTGCCACAAGTTGTGTCTAAAAACAGTATGATCAAACATCTGAGCCGCTAATTACAGATAATTTGATCTTAATGAGGCAGAAACAGTAGCAGCACTCATTCTAATGGAAGCCGATCCATGAAAGTCATGTAAAAGCTTGCCTTCACCCTCACCCGGCTCCCTCTCATGGTTGTAAAACAGCTGTTTTACAGTGAGAGCACAATTTGTGTACACTACGAGCGGTTAATGAAAACCACCTCGACGCTACTTAGTCAAATTTGAGCTATAAAAATGTCACCAGGAGAACAATTCCTTACGGCATTTAAAATAATTGTTCAAACATAAATGACTCCTTGGCAGAGGTAATTTTATGGGGGGTTAGCAGTTTTGTCTGGAACAAAAGAACGGTAAAGGAAATGCCACCAATCTGCAGCGGGGAAAAAGGGCTGATCTTTGATCCGCTGTGCCTGGTGCGCTCTATAAGAAGAATCTGAATTGAGCGAAAATGACTTGGGCGATTTCAGATTCTAATGGCCACTTATAGAGCATCTGCCCTTCTTGAGCCCGCTGAGGGTTGCAAGCAATTTGGATCCCTTCAGCCACTCAATTTGAACATTGTTCTTCCAATAAATCCCTTAAAGGGAAGAGAAAAATGTGGAGCAAGAATGTGACATCTGCCTAACCAATACTGAGAACTGCTGCGATAACATGCTGTATATTGTGAGATAATAGAAATTTGTCAATGATCACAGATTTTCCTGCAAGCTTTTTACCTCGGTGGCTTTGATATTTGTGGTTATACAAGGTTATTGTGTGCAATTTAGCAAATCAGTGAGCAGGAGTGCTTTATAGAAGTATTGCATCTGCAGGATTTTCGATAAATGTGACTAAGTACTATGATTTGCCAGGTAAAATAAGACAATTTCATCTAGTGTAATAAACATTTCACCAATTAAAATGTCCAAGAAATTCACTACACCATTAGGTCTGGGTATCATTTAAAAAGGTATGATACCAGTATCAATACCAGATCTCTATAGTAATACCAATGCCAATCAAAAGCTTTAAATGACACCATTTTAATATACTTTATTTGATGCACATAATGTGAATAGAATCATTGAGTTTTATCAAATGCCACCAAACACCACATATTTCCACCCTGGTGGAAAATAAAGATATATTATAAGAATGTAGCAAAGCCATACTTTTATATGATTTGGAAGCTTTTCAGCATGCTGAATTACCAACTCCAAAAAAACACTGCACTCGACTTCACTACAACACACACTTTATGGGTTATATCTGCTGCGGCCGTGGGACAATCACAAGTTGCATTAAATCAACAATAGCGTGGTGTGATTAGCTGTGAGCAAAAATCATATGAGATCTGTTAAAAAAAGGAATCAAATGCAGGTTATCGTTTCGGTCAAGTACTCCACCCCTATATATCATGCTTAAACTCCATAGCTAGTCCATAATTACTTTAATTTCTTTATTGTGACATCAAAATACTATAAGAAATAAACTGACTGCACATGCTATCCTTGTCACCCACCTCTACTTGCTACTGTTCTAAAGTTACCATTTCGCATTAGGAAATGATATTAATGTAATACTGTTGTCTTAGAATTAAACTGATATGATCATTTCATGTTATATCTTTACATAATGTAAAAATCTTGTGGTCAAAATGATTCCAATGAAATTTAGGTTAAAAACCAGCAAAATGTTGTTTCACAATTTGAATGAGTTTTGTCTGATTTAATGCAGAACAAAGTAAAACTTTATTGCATTTAAAAATTCAGAACATTCAGAACATTAATACAGCAGTAAACCCTGGTTTTCTATGTAAGGATACAGTGTAATGCACTGCTAAGCAGAGAATGAAGTCATGCTGCTTCTGTGTGTGTTGTACTCCGAGCTTCTCTGTTGTTTGTTATGGTAGTCAGTCTGGCGACACGTGCATGTATTAGTGCGTGTGAGTCCCTGTAAGTGTATCCCACTGGCTAGGTAATCGCCACCGCCCTGCACTGCTCTCATACGGAGGTTACCATTCATATCGGCGTTATCATGAAAGTGTAGCACCCACCCTCTGGTTTCCCGCTAGAATAACAACATAACATTAGCTTTGCCAGCACTGTTGCCGTTGTTCGCACTGTTTATGGAGTTAGCTGCTAGCTGCCAGCTCAGTTGAGAAACATGTGCAGACAATCCCAACCGAGACTCTCAATCATACATATGCTCTGAATGTCACACACAGCTCCTGCAACACAAGTTTTAATATTTTACATTTTGCATATACAGTATATACCATGTTGTGATAGATATTGAATAACTGCTCCTCTAAATATAGTGATAATTAGGGTTGGGAGATATGCGCCGAAAGTTATATTGTAATATATTTATGCTATATCTCGATACGTGATATCTCAATATTTTTAGAGTACCGACACGTGAACGTTACAATTCTTTTTAATTCCCTCTTTGATGTGACAATACTGTGGGAATGACTATTTGTACAATGACCTAATTATTGGAAATATACATATAATGATTAAGTGGGTAAAGACAAGTATTAAAACAAGTAGAACTGTCTGATATGTTGAGAAAAGTACATCAGTTTACTCTTATGCAACCTTTAAAATCAGGATAAAACAACATTTATTCCATATCACGATATAACAATATCCAATATCTAAGACAATATATAGTCTCATATCTCGACATGATGTAATATCTTTATATTGCCCAGCTCTAGTGATAATGATTTTAACTATATTGCCACCCTCTGATCCCAACAAGCTTTCACACTGTTGCTTGTGAGCCTTTGCTAACACACTACCAGTTCTGTCCAGACTACAGTATGGTGTATGCTTGTGAGAGAACATCCAAGGCGACTTACCACTGCTCCCACAGTCTGCACAGGACAGCAGCTCTTCTGGCCGCTTGTCCCGATTTGACTCTTTCGTTCCAAGACAGAAACTGCATATTGGGATGGGGTCGACCCGGAGCTGGGTGGGAACACAAACAGAGACAAACTGTTTAAAAAACAGAAACGGGCACAGGCTGTGTATGAAGTGCTTGAAAAGCCTGTTTGTTTTCGGACGTTTTATCTTGTCAGGATTTCTGAGATCACTGTGGACTTATTGCTGGCTAATACAAAAACACCAGTGTGTGATTTAATGAAATAGCAAAGAAAATATGAACTACAAGCATAAGCTCAGAGGATGAGAAAAAGGAGTTCTCACAGACTAGGAATGAATAATAAATGAGTCTCATCCTCAGAGATATTGAGATCCACCTCCTTTATCCATTACATCTGAATGGGTAAGTGATCTTAGTAATCATAGTTTAAGGGCTTAATCCAATTCTTAAAGCTTGCACTCCAGTCTGAAAGGATTAACCAGCATGTAATCAAATTACCTCAATAATAAAACATGCTCCCATTGTTGCTGCCATGATCCACTGTAAATGTTGCAAGTCTCAGAACAAACACTCATTTAAGGGCTTACGGTTAAGTTCAGAAGAAGTAAAATATGAGCTCAAGGTTTAAGAGGATTTCCCCATTGATCACTCAGAATGAAGAGAGGCTCGCTTCACACAGAGGAAGACTTAGTGCCATCTCGTCATGAAACAGCCAGTCAAAATCGGACCAATCTTTGGCGGAAATCACAACCAGCGCTGACATAACACAAGGTGTCCCTTTAAATATAAAGTCGTATACACACGTCTCTAGAGGTGCATCAAACAAACTGCTGCCTCCTTCCTTGCTTGAGAGGAAGTTCTTAACGGAAAATAACACTCACAGGGTGTGACCATAAATAACCCACCTCATCATCAGTTTACACTCTAAGTCCTCGTCAATTGACTGGAGCTTTGAAGGGCACTCTGGGGATGCCCATAATTAGTTCCCGGTTTCTATGACGCAGATCAGCATCCTGACCTCAACAAAATTTGCAACCTCCAAATATCTATTGGTCCTGACCTCCTCCTGACCTACAGCTGAATTATGGGAGATTTTCTGTTTTTTTTTCTTCCATCCACCAACAAACACAAGACAGGAGCATCCTTTTCAACCTGTCACAGCATCCAAAATGAACCCCAGGGGGAAATGCAGCAAGGACACAGCGGGGATTTAGTCATTGTTCCTGGCTGTTGTATCAATTAGTTGTTACGGTGAGGGGAAGCAGTTTACGGCCACATCAATGATTACTCTATTTTCCAACCTGCCAGGTCAATATTTGAAAGCAGGCACTGGCATTAGAGGCTGCTCACACAGCTGTGATTATGGACATAAAAACACTGAAATGCTACTGTGTGATGAGGCTGCACCTGTAGAGTGTGGCTCAGAGGTAATCAGTTATTGTCGTTTTGTCTCGTGTTATGGAAGACAAACAAAATCTATTTTCACTTAGATTAAAGTTGGGCAAATCAGGGGCGTCGATGGCTCAGTGGATAGAGCAGGGGCCCATGTACAGAGGCTGAGTCCTCACCACAGCAGTTGCGGGTTCAACTCCCACCCTCAGCCCTTTGCTGCATGTCGTCCCCTCTCTCTCTCTCTTCCCCCCTTTCACATTTACTCTCTGTCCAATCTAATACGGCCAAAAAAAGCCCCTCTCAAAAAAAACTGTGTCAAGTTGCAATGGCTCTTTTTTAAATATAAGAAATATATTTTTATACAATGTTTAACCTGATATATTGTAAGGTGCTCAATTTTGTGCTCTGAGTGATTTCTTATTCTAAGACTGACTTTCAACTTATTTTAAACATCAGGGAAGTTATTCGTAAGAAACATGATTAGTTATAAGTATTCCTCATATTCCAAGTGCATATAACCTGTGTTGAAGTAATTAGACAATGGAGAAAAAGTTTAGAATTAATTAATCATTTGGGTCATTGTCATGAGGTTAAGATGCAAGTTTTTTCTGGTTTCAGCTTTTCAAATGTAATGATTTCAGTTTTGACATTGTTGGCAATTTAATATCTTAAGTTCGAAACTGTTGTTCAGACAGCATATCAAATATATACTTAAAAATGTGTATAATGTCACTGTATTTAGACATTTCAGACTGAACTAAAAATGAAAACAAGCATCACTGGAAGCCCTACAAATAACTTAAATGTTTTGTTTTCATGTACTGCACATACTGTTACTTCAGGGTTTATTCAATGAGATTTGCTCAGAGCAGAGATAAATGGAGAAATATTATTATTTTTGTCCTTGATCACAAGCCATTCTATATTATCACAGCTAAAAGATGCAGCCTAGGGCATATGAAAACAAGGCCTCAGTGTTGTAGCTGCAACTTCTTGTTATGTACAAAAAGTGTGTTTGATTTTTATCATGAAATATTATCATAACATCACTGAATAAACATCTTTCTTAAGCGTCTTAAAACTATGATTTCGGGCTAACAAAACTTATAAATCTGATTTATACCACAGAATTATAGATACAGGCAAGAAAATTAATGTAAAGAGATTGAAATTAATAAGACATCAGTGCTAATATGCAGCCTGTGCATACTGCTGATGAAATGCTCAGAGCTGATAGGCAAGCTCTTTTTTATTTTTTTTAATAAGTCTTCACTTCATAACATAGTCTCCGCTGACTGAGCTATGAAGTCTAATCCAGGAACTGGAGAATTAATTTCCATCAGGAATATTCTCAGGCCTGGTGATTAAAACCAATAGCAATTTGCAATCTGCACGGCACAAAAATGCGAAAAATAGAGAAACAAACACAGCTGAAGAGATGCTGATGATTTACTTGGGGATTCTAAATTAAGTACATTACAGGAAATTATGCTGCTTCAGAGGAGCAGGCTGTCCTGAGTGAGGGGGTGGGGTCCTATTAGAAAACTGCTGGTAGAGAGAGAGCGAGAGAGCTCAAGTGGTTGCATAACGCAGCAAGAAAAAAAAAAAACCTCATTCCTTGCCTTTGTTCCTGCCAGAGTCTCTTCAGAATCTAATAAACTCTAAACCAAGACTGCTCTTTTTTACCTCAAAGTATCTCTTATTCTCAACACACACACACACACACACACACACACACACACACACACACACACACGTGCTTCAACAACTGAACAGGCAGAGATGTCTCATCCTTTGAAGTGAACGGTAAACCTGGACTGGGCTAGGTGATGTCATCAGGCTGGGAGCAATAGGTTGAAATGTTCCAAATGGAAAACAGCAGGCCGTTCCTCAGTTATGAGAACCATCGCAGGACACTGTGTCTCTAAACAGTTCTCAGTTTCACTTTTGGCCTGACCACAGACACAGTCACAGTTGTGGCTGCAGTATCAAGGTGTCGCTTCCTGATTATTCACTGTGAAACTGGTGGGGAGCAGGGTGACATCTCTATAGCCTGATGCTGCTAGCCGCTTCAGCTGCACAACTCGTGTGCACGCCATTAGACCGCACTTCATCTTGACAAATGATCTGCAAAAAAAAAAAAAAAAAAAGCCCTGACAACAAACTATCTAAATGACTGTACACTGCAGTTTGGGGCCACGCAATGAAAACTATTTTCCATGAGACGCTATGCTGCACTCAACAGTGTCTTAAAATTGCAAAGCAAGTAACAAAAGTGCTGTAATTTTATAGACTTTTGTCTGCAGTTTGTGTTATAGCTAAGCACCAGTAATAGAGACACAATCTCTGCAAACTATAAACCAGCCCCAAGGTGCCAAAAGCAGCAGAAACAATGCGACCTGGAAGTTTGTTTATATGGTTTTATTTCCTCTCTGGGGCATCTCTGTTAGCACAAAGGTCACACCAGCTGCATGCAGCCTGAGAATATTCTGTCCTACCACACATACTTCAGCTGCCATTTCTCAGCGCTATTTGTGACGACTAGTTTCTGCTCGTGCCCTTGCATATAACCAAAAAAAACCACTATCCCGAGTCCGTTCACTAATGCTTTGCTACTCACAAGACAGCCAGCCACATCCCTTAAGGTCATTAGGCTAGAGTTACATAACCTGTGGGAAGCCTACAGCAGACTGCCTACCACACACTGTCAGCATGACTTTCTGATTATCCAAGCTCTCATATTATGGAGACCAACAGCAACACGGCCCTAAAGGGACACACTCTAGATGGCGTTGTTTCTGACCTGCCAAGCTAGAGTTGCAAATATTAAAACCACAAAATCCTATTAAGCAAATGCCGCTCAGTGATGGGCCCAAACTTTGAAACTTCCTCTTTGATAGTGACATCATGGAAACGCCAGCACTTAAAAAAGCTAACGCAAAACAATGCTTCACTATGTGTGAGAGCTGGGGAAGAAGGTCGAAATCAATGGCACATTAATTGAAACATTACATAATTGTAGAAAATTAACCACATTCATCTACTAAAATTTCAAGATACTTTCAAGAAGTATGTGGGCCTGCTTGCGCCATGTGTTATACCCCTACATTTACTTAACTAATAGCTTTATATGACATGTGTAACCCTTTAAAACATCAGTTTTGTTGTGTTCAGATGCTTTTCACTCACATTTAAACCTTAAAAACCTGAGCAAATTAGTTTGATTTTTTTGGAAACATGGTAAAAAAAGAGGAATTACGAAAGAAATATCCCACAAATTGCAAGAACTTAGGAAATGGTGACAAATGACCTGATAATAGGTTTTAAAGACAAAGATAGGGAGAATTAAAAGAAAATAACCCCCCAAAATAGGGACTTTGTAAAAATTAACTTTTTACTAATTCTTGCTAATTTTGGATTGTATCATATTAAGTTTTTCATTTCCTTCTTCTTGTGTTTTTGAAAGAAATCAAGCCAATCTGCTCAGGTTTCAAAGGGTCAATAAGGAGAATATTTTGACAGAAAAGTCCCTTTCTAGCAGCTATGACAGACCAAAGTTCAGGGTGACATGCAGGGTGAGAGGCCAAGGTGTGTGTACCTGGTCTCGCTCATGAGGGAGGAGCGTCACTGACGACAGGACCAAGGGGGAAGCACTTGGACACCTGGCGCCCCTCGCCTCCGCACTGCCATGGCTGAGCTTATACCGCGGGCCGTTTTTTAACAACCTCCCATTGTTAACTGACCGCTTGGCCGCCAGTCGTAACCTCTGCCGGAAAGCAGGGTTATCAACAATGTTTAAGAGGTCGTCCTGGTTCCTCAGATACCTCTCGATGTTCTTTAGCGAGGAGCCATGGGTATCATCCAGGCCCTCGATGGCCCTCTTAAGTATTTTATTCCAATCAATATGGCGCAGATCGCTTGAATTCCATATAGATTCCTTTGATGGCACAGACACATTCGCAGGCGGGATTGATCCAACCCTCCCTGGATTTCCTGGGTCCTTGTAGGAGGTGCTCCCCTTATTTGTAACCTTGAGAATAGAGCCATCATGAACACTTAATTCCAACTGCTCAAGGACTGTCTTCTTGTCCAGTCCATGCGATGTGGCCACCGCATGACAGATCCGCTCCTCTGAAGGCCTTTGCTTTTGCCTTTTGATTTTCTGTATTGCTTCAAGAATCCACTCCGTGTACAGAGGGTTTGCAAGTTTTACCATGGTTGAACAATTAGATTCACAAAAATGTGATCCATAAAGATTCCCCCTTTCTGCTGCTGAACACTGGGTACATCCACATCCTTAACAAGGTCAAAAAGTTATGTTCCACGCCAGCATCCGCATCTCAATCCTGGGTGTCTGACATTGAAGTTGAGGAAAAGTTGGCACAGGTAAATTCCACAATGGTAGCTGACCTGGAGCTTTATTGATTTAATCCCAGATCAAATCTAAAAAAGAACAAAGAAAAAACGGTCAAATCATTTGTACATTACAACATCTCCTTTACAAGTAGGGTTGTAAGCTTATGAGATTTTCATGGTACGATGACAGTCTCAGAAAATATTTTGGTTTCACGGTATCACTATAATACGGAACTATTATTATCAGTCAGAGTGACCTTTGAAGGAATGAAAACAGAGGGCTTAGTTTTGGTTGAACAAATGTTTTGTCACTATAGTTGAGACCTGAAACCATTGTTTTAATGTGTAAAAAGTCTCCTTTTTGAAAATAACTTCGATAAAGTTGAGATTCTCCATCCAGTTGCATTTTTTGTCAGTATCACAGATAAGCAAATATGCATGGCATGATTATATTTTTATATCATGGTATACCTTAAAACCAGTATATCACTGCAACCCTATTATACCCATATTACAACATCTCAGCTGTCCTCATATAAACATTTAAACTACCTTGTAACTACAGTATATGATTTTCACAGTACGATAACAGTCTCAGAAAATATTGCAGATTCATGGTATCATCAAATTATTATTATCAGTCAGAATGACCCTTAAAGAAATGAAAACAGAAGGATTTGTTTTAGTTGAACAAATGTTATATTACTAACTAAGGCCTTTTAATAGAGGTATGTTTAAAAGGTCTCCCTTTTGAAAATAACTAAAATATAAAGTTGACATTTCCATTCAGTTGCATTTTTTTAATGATAATCTGCATATTTCACGTTTTCTTTCTTTTTTTTTTTTTTAAATTGGCAGCCAGAAGATTTACAAAAAACATCAGTTACAAAAACTTTACTTCATGCCTGTTTTGGTGACTATAAATCACAACAAAATAAAGTGCTTAAAAGATAACATATAAATAATCAAGCCAAAAAATAGTTAACAAGTAATCAAGCAAAAGCATTCAAGGATAGATAAATCTTAAAGTAATAATAAAATACTACTACTACTAATAATAATAAATAAAAAAAAACATAAAAATACAAATAAAATAAAAATAAAGAGTGGAAGAGAAAAAAATAATCCATAAATCCATTTCTGTTAAATTCCTAATCAAGCCAGCCCTCTCTATTCTGCGACGCACTACTTTAAATCAAAGTCTCTCCTTGACAAATTAGGTAGCAAATAAAGAGAAAAGATAATTGTCAACTTTCATATCGCGGTATAGGCCACCTTAGAACCGGTATATCGCTGCAAGCCTGCTTATAAGACATTAGATGTAAAGCAGAGGAATGCAGGACGCTTAAAATGTGTTAAAACGTGAGAAACAGATGGATAAAAACAGATGAAGGAGCTGTCATGGTCGCTACAGAAATTCGAGTGACTTAATCCACAGTCTGACACCATAATCCACACACCAAACCAGATGTCCATTTCAAAAGAGACTATTTTTGTGAAAGTAATAAGTTTAAGCACTATGACAGACTGCTAGAAACTTCTACTGACTTCTGGAAAAGTATAAACAGTGTCCTCGACGGATACATATTTTCGCTTTCAGATTAATTTTTTGTTCGACATTTAAAAAAAAAAAAAAAAAACACGCATTAATGTCTGCAGCACGCAGTTTAAAAAAAATGTCACCGTACACAAACTGCCTCCAAAAAACCCCAAAAGCAGATGATATCTAACGTAAAGTTTAACCATTACTTGTCCGCACGCGACTTTTGACAGCTCGACGTCCGCAGCGACCAACCGATCTGCGCGAGCTCTCATGACAGACGTACATAATCAATGCTCACTTCCTGACAGCTGCCGTTAAGACGCTAAAACAACCGACCGAGCCGTTTAACGAACACAAGAAACCGGTAATAACTCCGTTAACAAACCTAGAGTTGTGTTTCCGCTGAGTTGAGCAGATAAATGACAGCGGTTGCCAGCATTACTGATGTCACCTAAACAGTCGCCATTTTGTTACAATGTTGTAGTTTACATGAATCCGACATGACGCTGATTACAATCCAATGGAGTCTCATTAAACCTTACCTACACTAATGTGCCCTCCCTAGCAACTTCAATATTGGCTGTAAAGACAAGATCCGATTTCTGGTTTGATAAAGCACATGTCAATCTTTATGTATGAGCTCACTCAGAGAGGCACGGCACTGGCTGTATGATCTGTCACTTCACTCAATTGACCCGCCTCTTAAGGTGCCTTCAGTGATGAATTGATATCATTTACCTCCAACACTCATAATGTCTCAACTTACAGCCCAAACCGCGGCGACGGCACATTATTAACTCATAAATACGCTATAACAGGCGTAAACTGCTTGAGTAACCATTAAACGCGATAAATATTTAACCTCATTTGCGAACCGTTTAACGCCGGCCCACCTTTACTTAGATTCCTCCTTGAAACAGTTGGTTACACTTGAAAGTGATTTGGAACATTTTAGACTTTAATTGGCTGTTTGTTAAATC
The DNA here is from genome assembly GCF_008729295.1 of Plectropomus leopardus. Classification (NCBI taxonomy): domain Eukaryota; kingdom Metazoa; phylum Chordata; class Actinopteri; order Perciformes; family Serranidae; genus Plectropomus; species Plectropomus leopardus. The sequence goes on from NC_056481.1 coordinate 11,545,773, forward strand.
TATCATTTGTTTGCATAAAAACCTGCAACGCATTTAAAGTGGAATTTTGTTTTAGAAATAAAATAAAATCCAGGTATACAAGACTCCTGTAGGCTAAATGTGTCTATCGCCTTTTCCCCCCCTTCTCTCTTTATCTTCCTCCCCTTTTTCATTATTTCCCCGAGAGGAGCCGTAATTCTCCTGATATTTAACGTTTAAACTGTGTGACGTTAAATTGGCGGCGATAAATAAACCGTTAAGCAAAAAAAAAAAAAAAAAAAAAAAAAAAAAAAAAAAGTAGCCACGTCTTGCCAGGCGGAATTATAAACGTCCTGTGTTGCGCTGTGCAATGATGGCATGACCTCTTTATCACCATTAACTATCAAATATCTCCAATGAGGAGAAATAGTGAAGCCCTGGAGGGGAAAAAAAGACGTTCAGGGGGGAATACAAGTTAACACGACTGCCGGGAGAGTAGCTCCTTCATCACTGCTTCTCAATTATGTATCGCTAGTTTCTTTAGCTCCCATTTCTCAGCTTCAGCTCCGCTCTCGTTTTCCATATTTTATTAGGAAATGATACACAGCCTCGTCGGGTTTTTTCCCCGCACCGTTTTGTTGGACGCTACCTATCTAATGTGTCGCCGCCGTGGGCGAGAAGACACAACAAATTAAGTTACATGCAAGGATGAACATATAACTAAGAGAGAGGGAGAGAGAAAAACGAGGGCACAGTCTAGCGTAAATATTTGCTGGTAGTTTACCTCTTCAAGTTTTTCCCCCCCTCGGATACTCCTCTTCATTATCGGGGAAACGTCGAATGTGCGGCGACATATCCGAGCGATTTCGTGGGATTTGATCTCTTGAAACGAAGGCTGAAAAGCTTGCGCCGAGACATGGAGAGGACCTGATAACAACTAATTGAAAGGTTAATCTACATAGCAGCCTGTGACAAAGTGGTACCCTCCCCCTTCTTCTTCTTCCACTGTAGACATCCCTACTTCAGTGTAGTGGAGCGGACCGTCGCCCCTTTAGTGCGCTCCTACAATGATATTGTCAATTTCACTTTTTTCCCCCCTCCATCAACATGTCCAGTGATGAGCCAAGAGGAACATTTTTTTCATATTTTGGGTGGATTAGTCTCGGCACTTTTATGCCATAACACCCATATTAACATTTATTCCCTATGGGCATTTTTAACTTCCATTGACTGACATAAACATACATTTTATTTTAAAATGTCTTGCTTTTGCCAATACCACCCAAGGCATTATAGGATATCATACACTAACACCTTAATCTGCTAATTAACTTCACTATGCCCATTAGTTGTTCGCAATATTGTAAGATCATTAAATGTTCTGTCTTGCTCACTCTTTAGCAGCATGAAAAATGCCAGAAAGCTCATTTTTCATGCAGCAATACAGATGTAATTAGAGAGATAATTGGTAACTTCCAATCAGAATATAAACATACTGTACTGCAGTGATACTCAACTTATGGCCCGTGGGCCAAATCTAGACCCCGAAGGGGTGCAGGGTGGGCCCCCAACCATTTTCTATTTCACAATAAAAATAAAGTGTTTTTTAAAATTATATTATTATAATTATAATATAATCAAATGTCCTAGCTTCGTATGCACTAACATTTTTTTGATAAACATTATCTATTTTGATTTTGTTTTATGTAGTGTACATAAGGTGCATAAGAGTACATAAAACAAAATCAAAATAGATAATGTTTATCAAAAAAATGCTAGTGCAGGATTCCCTGTGTCCTCCGACAGAGGTCCTAGCTAAGCCCCTAGTGTCCTTAAATCCTAGAAATGTCCTGAAATACAAATGTACTATGATCCTAAACATCCCAAAATCCCACAAATGTCCTAAAATACTACATAATGTCCTAAAATCCTAGAAACATCCTAAAATCCTACAAATGTCCTAGCTTCGTAAAATATGTCCTAAAATCCTAGAAAATTGCTAAAATTCTAGAAATGTCAAAAAATCTGAGAAACATCCTAAAATCCTGCAAATGTCAGATCCTAGAAATGTTTTAATATTTTAGAAACATCCTAAAATCCTGGAAAAGTCCTACAATCTAGAAATGTCCTAAAATCCAGTAAAAATCCTTAAAATCCTAGAAACATGACTGGTCCCTGGCCTCCTGTCATTTTACAAAATTGGCCCCCAAGCAAAGTAAGTTGAGTATCCCTGTCATACACAAACACCTTAATCTGCTAATTAACTTCACCATGCCCAATAGTTGTTAACAATATTGTAAAATCATTACATTTGCTGTCTTGTTCACTCTAAAGCACCATGAGAAAATGCCAGAAAGCTAATTTTTCATGCAGTAACACAAATGTAATTAGAGAGATAATTGGTAACTTCCCATCAGATTATAAACATACTGTACTGGCTTCAAAAAGAGCTCAAATGAAGACATTTAACCCTTATAAAAAAAGACATGCTTGATGTGTAATTTGCATTAATTTAATTCACGTGTTAATAGTCCTGTCATTATGCTGCATCATCAGACACTTTTCTTATTACCTTCTTATTGACCTCATTGATGTTCTCTATTTACCTCCATGCCTTTCCCCGTGTATATCATTCAAAGTCCTTGACATTTATTTCAGTCTATTCATTGATTGTTTTTGTAAACACACTGTAAAATATGACAAGTTGTTCTTACTTAAAAAAAAATCCTGGAATCTGACTGCCTTGAAAAAGTAAAGTAAATATAACAATAAATCTTATTTATGTTCAATTTATTTCTAATTGTTAAGTCTACTCAACATTTCACTGTATATACTTAATTCTGTGAAGTTGTTGCAACCTAAGAATGACAAGTGGAATTTGCTTATTCTTTATAATTGCTATTACCTTTAGTAAATCAAGTTAGTCTGATATAACTTTGAGTATGACAAAGATTTTGCCAAATATGAAGTTTGGAGATCTGCAAGTTCAGTTTTGTTAACGTGTTCAAGAAATATGAGTTTGCAACCAGCAGAATAAAGAATATATAGTGCAGTAAACTTGGTTTACTGAAGTTGCTAGAACGCAAAAAAAATGATTTAAATAAACCTGTCATTTTTAAGTTGCAACAACTTCACAAAATTCAGTTAATACAACACATTTTTAAGTAAACTTTACAATTAAGTATAAAGTTGGCACAAATTAAAACCACTAGTTATATTTAGTCGCATTTTTTCAAAGTAATCAGTTTCCTAGATTTTTAAAAGTACAATAAACTTGTCAGATTTTACAGTGTACAAATAAAATTCAATGAGGCGCTGCGGTAAAATGCTGTGAGGTGAAATGTGAATAAAAGGGGATTCTGATTTCTTACAACTGGTGTCACGACAGAGCCCCTGACCAAACCTGCATGTGTCTGGTTATAATGAATGCCACCCTGGGCCCCAGCAGGTCCTCCACTGCTGCATGGGTCCAGGGATAATTTGAATTGGAGCATGTGCCATTGCAATCTGCCCATCCCCCCTCCTCAATCCCTGCCAACTGCCACACTGGTGTTCACAAACACTGCTGCCCATCTGCGGGGCAAAACACTGGCCAGGGCCCCAGTTACTCCTTTGCCTGCATTCAGAAAAATATATTCTGGCCGTGAACTCACTTTTGTGAGCAAAGTCAAGTTTTCCCCACTTGAAAGTCGTTAACAGCACATTTAACTCAAAACTGTGAATGAAAAGAGATTTTGTATATTGCTGCTACACAATAAAACCGGCAATTAAACATTTCCAAAATGCCTAAGGCTCACTAGATTACAAAACAAGACTGCATACTATTGTAAAATGTAAATTAAATGCACACATTTTACGTTTGTTTTTCAACCTCTAGCATTCATTGAGCAAAAGTTTACCAGAGAAAGTGAGAAAAGTATGTTCAGTAGTTTCCTTATTGTGGCAGGCATTCTCATTACTTGATCATGGCTCCCTCTTTTTGTGTTTGTGTTTTGCCATCTGTCATCTTGAGAAGCAAATGAACCAGCTGCCATGGAGTGTGATCTTGCCCAATCAGAAATGTGGTCCTTTTCAAAGCGCATCTGTGTGAAACCTTAAAAAATGCTGATGAAAAAAAAGTGTCTCAAAGTTGTTAATAACATTTTGGCTGGAGAATGTTTTCACCTAGATGCCCCCTATTAGCATAAATGCATAAACTATGCCTCATTAGAGGAAAAGCGAGCTCTTGTGCGGCGAGTGTAAAAACTGGATTCCTCCTGTCACGCTCAGAGAAAATAAAAGAAAATATGATGTAACAGGTTGTTCTAGGGGAACAAAAAATGTTATTCTCAATCACACTTCTTTGTAGAACAGATGAGTGTTGAATTGTTTTCCACAAAACACTTGAGACACTGCCCAACACTTCTGCTGGCCCACAGTCAGTGGGAGGAGGGGGTGGGAGGGGAGGGGCCTCCCTCTGATCCTCATCTCCAACCCCCAGCGACAGCACAGCTGGGTACGAAGGATCAGCCTAATTTTCAGGTCCCTCTAATGATCGCCACGAAGAGCAACCACTAATCCCTTAACTGAGAAAAATGATCTCCTGTAGCCGTGCACACCAGCTCTAGACCCCGAGAGTCCAGTTAGGACCCAACAAGCATGAATGGGGGGTGACTGAGCGGAGCCAGGACACCAGGCTGGTCCTGCCCCCTCCCCAGTCCCCTCCATAATGGAGGGTGTTGAGCTGTCCAAAAGTGATTAGCATGAGGGAGCCTCTCGCTGATTAAATAATGGGAAAATACACAAACCCTGTGGTTGCATTTTGGTTTGTGGTATATTTAAATAAACTTCAACTGATGATAAAACACATCCTATAGGTCAAAACAAACTTTTTTTTTTGTTTTCCGAGTATCTTTGTTGGATGAGTTTCATATTGTTTTATTTGTATGATTAAAAATATATATATTCTTGGCAGTTTTGTCCCATTAATTATTTCACTTTTAGAAATGGAAAGTCGTTTTTCTGTAGACTGGCCAGGAAGTTAGCGTCACTCTGGTTCCGTCGTCAAAAAGCCTACTGGATTTTTCCATTAGATTCTGGATCATTGCATAAAATAAGCCCTGTGGTAAACAAACATTTATGATATTTACATGTTTTGTTCAGCAAGATAAATGTGAACACCACTTTTGTGAATTTTGAAGCCTAAATATAATCAGCCGAAGTAAGACGCTACTGTTAGGCTACAAATGAACTAAATAACCGTTGGATTGTCACTGGGTCAATGTGGTGACGTTATGCAGTCTTATTAAGCCACTTGTTAGCAACTGAATTTTTTAAGACACAGAAAAGCTTCAAAGTTCTTGAGTGGGATATTAACTGATGTATTTTATGTCGTAGAACAAAACATGAACGTCTCTTAAGGTTGCGTTATCCACAGACCTTATTTCAGACATGCAACCAAAAACCCATTAACTTAGGTGCTGAAATGCTCACTAATTTCCGGGTTTTAAGACTCATGGGTTTCTCCATAACGGTGCCCCATCCATAAATTCTTAAGGGTAAAGTCCACCCCAAAGTCAAAAATACATATTTTTTCCTCTTACCACCACTATGTGTCAATTGTTTTAGTGTGAGTTGTAGTATGTTGGATCTTCGGCCATAGAGACGTCTGTTAAATATAATGTAACTAGATGGCACTCGGCTTGTGGTGCTCAAAGTGGCAAAAAATAAAAATAAAAAATACAAATTGTGCGGCCACTTCAAGCGCCTCTGTCACTACTTTTCTGCCGTTGAAAAACACTAAGTGGACACATGCCCTTACTCAAGATAATCCAGTGACATTGTTGTTGGCAGTTACAAGTGGGAACTATTTTCTTTCTACCCAACTACGCCTGCCAACCGTCTGACCATGCAGAAGGCAGCGTGCATATACTGCTAGTTAACCTAGCATCAATGAGCTAGCATTACAGCTCAGCTGAAGAGGACGCCATTAATGTTTACAACTTTTGCTTTCATGAGCACGAGCCTCTCATCCATGAGGAGATATGCTTACTTCTGTGAGGTTTTACATTTGGCAGGTATAGTTTGGTAGGAAGAAACTAGTTCCTACATTAAGCTGCCCGCAATAAGGTCTGTGGATTATCTTGAGTAACCGGGACATAATTTTTTTCAAATGTATTTTTTGCCGCTTTGAGCTCCACAAGCTGCGATCTAGTTCAGTTATATTCAAGAGACATCTCTACAGCCAATATCTCCAATAATTGGCAACTCACACCGAAACACTCTAGACATATGAGCAACAAAAACGATGAAAAGTGAAATATGTATGTTTGATTTTGGGTTGAACTGTCCCTTTAAAGGAAGACTCAACTGAAAATGTACTATATTTTACAGTACGTAGTATCACAACACTCACCCCCTGCAGGCTTGAAAGGCTTTAAAAATGTTTGCAGCTTTATAAAGGATGGCACTCATAGTTCATACTATAAAACAGAGCATTTCTGTGGCACACTACTGTCTGCTCATAGCTCAGAAGCTCCAGTGGAAGATGTGTAGTTAGCAATTTATTGGCAAAGTTGTTTGGAAAATATTCAGTGTAATGACCAGTGGATTATGCAGCAGGAATAGTTTTTGGGTCACCATTAGAAACAATTGTAACTCTGTGACTTGAAGCCAACTAAAGCTGCCGTCCTTCATAAAGGAACAAACAAATTTTCCATAGAAACTTTTCACACCTTTCCTGTAGGTTAATGCACTTCTCCACCACTGATGCATTTCTTCAGTATGATCCAAACTATCACTGCTTTGCATATAAATCAATAAATGCCCTATTTGCAGCAAAGCTTCAGAGCTATGAGGAGTGTTTAACACTTTGAAACCTGTGCAAATAGGCTTGATTTCTGTAAAAAAAAATGGAAAGAAGGCAATGACAAGAAATGACCCCAAAATTTGCATGAAAATTAGGGGGAAAAAAGGACAAAAAAGCAATGACCTGCAAAAAGTGGTTAATAACTGTAACAGTTTTAAGTATGTAATTATGATAATTATAAATACAGTTTTCATTTTTTCCTTGTCATAACCTAGTTTTTAAAATAATTTTGTAAACCTACTAATTTCTTGCAATTTGTGAAACATTTCTTATCAAGTTCCTCACTGCCTTTTCCCCCATGTTTTAAAAAGAAATCTTGATCTTGCTCCAGGTTTCAAAGGGTTAACTCTGTTATGGAGATCCTGAGTGTTTGAAACATGCAGAAAATACAGATTAATGGAGGAGATGTGGTGTAACAAGTTTGTACAGATGTGGTGATACATTTTCAGGCCTACAGGCGTTCAGTTTTTGATACTCAAAGGATAGATTTTCAGTGGAATGCCCCTTTAATCAACCATTTTATTCCAATATTTGATAGCAGCACATTGTTTGAATTGTATTAAAACATCAGAGCTGCTTACTGGAGCTTGATAAAATATTCAAGCTGCAGCACTTAGTCCCATGCAGTCAGTTGCTGTAAAATAGAAAAAATGTACACAAAATCCCAAAGCATACATAAACAAGTATCTTGTGGAAAGGACGAGTGTGCAATGCTCAGATGCATCAGTGAAAGTCTGGCTTCTCTGGGAAGGTGCATCCGACCCGTCTGATGATGACGTTGGCGGCGTAGTGTCCGGCTCGGATACACTCCTCCAACGCGTGCTCTTGGACCAACGCGGAGAGAAATCCTGGCAGACAGAAGAGCAGAGGTCAACCTGCAACCGTCCCTCACTTCTAAAATTTTTTGCATTAATTTGAGCCAGGCACTAATGATTTCTGGAAAAAGGGACAATGTTATTTCATCCTCTATGTGACTCAAATGATGACTGTTATATGTGGTGCTATTATCAGCTCATACAGAGTGAAACCAGCAGGCTAAATGTCATGCTCACATAATCTGGAGGCATTACTATGTTACATAGTTGGCCGGTATCAAAGGTTAATTGGGGTTGTACACAGAAATCAAGCTGTGTGGAGGATGCTTTTTCGTGACGTACCTCCCACAAAGGCGTCCCCGGCTCCATTAGTGTCCACAATATCGTTTTGGTCGATGTCCAGAACGGGGAACATGGTAACCTTCTCACCTGTGGTCGGGACACAAGAGGGCTGTTAATTAAAGCTGAACACCAGTTTTTTTCTTTTCCTCACAAGATTGGGCTTATTATTTCTTTGATTTTAATTTCATATTAAAAAATTCATAGGTCATTTCACACGGCAAGGCTTTGTAATAATTAGAGATAGTTGGCCATTTGACTTCAGCACTTCAGCTTGGAATATTTTTCTGGCTAATTAATAACGTGTAAAATAGAAGATTAGGCTGTGGCCCAATTCCATTTCTTATTTTTACCCCTTCCCATCATTTTCGAGTGCCCCTTTTCTGCTCAAAGTTCAGTTACAAGGGGTAACAGTTGAAATATTCCCCTTTTAAATATGACAGTTCATCAAGATCCTGATTCATCATGAGTACTGTCATCATTATCGATGGCATTTACATAAACAGACGCAAATATAGCAATAATAGTATTATAACAATGACATTTGCTTTATCTGATGGAGATAAAAAGCCACGTACGCCTCCTTCACAACTTAAGTTTTACACTATGAGTCATCAACCAAGGAATCAATTTTTTTTTAAATTTACCCCCTAGCTTTTTTGATTCTAATTTTTTATTCTAATTTCTTTAAATTTCAAAATAAATCAAACCAATATGCTCAGGTTTTGAAGGTTTAATTACTTGGTGGTGTGCTAGCACAAGAAAAGTGATGTCAATCCAGGTGTCAAAATGTTAAACAAGTAGCATTACACCCATCACATGTTCACAGAGGCCAACAATCCAAAACCCAAATATATTAAATTAACCATGATCTGCACCAGAGAAAAGCAGCAGATCCGAGCGTTTAAGACGCTGTTATCATTGAATGTTTGATAAATTACATGAATTGATAATGAAAAACTAATGGATTGTTTACATATTGTTTCTGCACAAATGAACAGCTACATTAGATGTTAAACTAAGGGACACTTCTGTATATTAAATAATGCAGTGTTCTGCAGTAGTTTGAAAAAATAGTCCAAAAGCAATAGATGATGAAATGCAAAAAATTCGCAACATGTCTAAAGCTTTAGGTGAGCGCTCTAGTAAATTAAAAACAATGCATGAACAGTTGCTGTGCGTCCTTTCAGTTCAAAATGGAATCCATCAAATGAGGGTCTCTTTATTATCTTCAGTGGATTATATTGCTTCAATTATCAGTAGCATATGCACTTCAAAGGGACTTCCAGTTTAAAGGAGAAGGGGGGGAAACGAAACAAAAATCTACCAGATGACAAAGTCTCGAGGTGTAGAGTGACATTAAATCAGCAACTTATGTCAGAACAATCTAAACCACACACACAATCTTCAAACAATCCGAGGGCTCTGGTGCCGATGTGAACCTTCAAAAAGGTGCAGGAGACAAAAGACTGACATGTGGATAAAAGGAACACGAGGAGGCTGACAGACCTCTTATTGAGAAAAAAAGGTTGGAAGTTTAAGGAGAACATGAGGGAAAAAAACTACAGAAAGTTGTTTAATGAGGCTCCCTGCTAATCTAACAATGGCTCACAGAATATCTGTGCAGCAGATAAGACACCCCCCGCCTTATCAGTTTTTGAATACATTTCTGCTCTTGTCCTACAGGGCAAAAGATACACAACCTGCAGCCGTGCATATGCTCAACACCTGATGTCAAGGAAATTACTGTAATACGCCAACTGTGAGAGAAACGGCATCAAGTTGCAGTTGAAATCTTTCAGAGCAGAATGTGACTGAATCACAGGTCAGGTACTGAAGATGCATCAGATTGTGTTTTCATAATGACACATTTTCTCTTTAAAGGGGAAGCAGGAGATTGTCACTTTGATAATAAATTACAATAAGACAAGAATCCTTTTAGGATCAGCTAATTAGTAGCATAACGACTTTGCTTAATTAATGCCACAGATGAAGCTCGAGAATCCTCCTCCCTCTTGAAACGATTAACTGCAATGGAAAATGTGCTAATAATAAATCACAGTTATGTCACTTATTCCACAGTTACGAAACGTTAGATGTGGTCGTGCTCACGCGGTGCACTTTGAGGCTATAAAACCGGATGCTTTAAAATTCCAAGCTGCTGCACTTGTTCAGCGTGGAACATTAGACCCCAGAAATCAGATATAAATAACTGTGTAAATATGTTTATAGTAGTTAAAAGAAATGATTACCCTCCACAGTGTGGGTGGTACATGAGCAGTCAGGTCTTATTAGATAGACAGTTTGTATCCAGGTAACCTCTCACATGAAGCTCATCTTTGTGATAATAACATGACATCCAGAGGTGTCAGAATTTATTGAACAAAATTAGATCTGATAGACCTACTGCTATGTTGTCGCAATCAACAGTTCTAGATTTTAATTCTTTTAACCTTTTCTACTCCACCCGTCCTCACCATAGACACTTTTTTTGTGCCATGTGTTTGTATGAGCTGGTAATTAGACCTGATTTATAATCCGTCAATGTCCCTTTAGCTTTACTTTTTTTTTTTTTTTTTTTTTAGAGTGCAAGTAATTTATATACTGTTTGCATCTTACAGCTGACTTATATTGTTTTTTTGGGTATGGGTTCTGGTTGTTTTTCATTGTTTGTTTAATACTGTGACCACCAGTCTATGGCCATTTGTTGGCAATATTGCACAGTCATGAAGGAAAATGTATAAATAAAGTTTTCAAAAGAAGAGAATAAATTTTTGTTAAAAATACCACATTAAGACACATAGATCCTGTTTAGATGTGGTATAACATGGCACATCACAGTTTACAGCTGTGCATATTATGCGTCTCTCCAGCTGATCACTTACGTTCAAATTTCGTTACTGCCCCGTGCACTGTTATTATGTCCGCACCTTTGATAGCTGCTCTGTAGCAAGCTCGCTGCTCACATTAGCAGCTTTGTCAGTGCAGCTGGAGATCCTGCTGTCAGCAGATATCAACATGTCTCCTTCTATACAGCAAAACGAGGGATGGTCACGCAACACTTTGCTCAACTCAACATTTGGAGCATTATTTTACCCTAGCTAGCATGACAAGGTAGGTACCAATGGATTGGGTAAAACCATTTCAAATAATACCATCTTCGCTCTACTTTTAAAGCTCAGCCCAGTACAGCTTTCAAAAGGCAATAATGTCGGCTAACAATGCTGGTGTCCCAGGGGAGCGTAAGAGAATTTTACATGGTAATGTTTGCATGTCGAACAGTCGTCCACCACTTTGGCCTAAACTGAAATATTAACAATGTCGTGTCAAGCTTGCAAAACTCCACCTTCCACCTTATTTTTACCAGTCTCTGTCACTGTCTGTTGCCCTCTCATTGGCTTAGCTCATCAACAAAGTCCCCCAAAAGGTCCAGATATTTGGCATGCAAGATATCTGAGCGTCTGAGATACATCATTTTGCCTCTTGACTCCCGTCTGTGAATAGCTTGAGCGCCGATTTGCGAGCACCGAGCCAATGCTGATTTGCTTCTAATCTGGGGCTTTTGTCAGGGAGCTCCAGAAACTGCCAGTTAAAGCCATGTCGTGTGAACTACGCATAAGAGACGTACTTTTCAACATTTCACTGTAATTGATGGCCTTTACAGAACTTTCTGAGCAAAGTTTCTAAAGGCATGGCACAACCAACATCCAATACTTCTATTCCTTCTATCATCACGGCCAGAGTTTGTGCTCTGCTGCGAGGGAAAAGTTCACATAACCTCATTGATGCAAATTATTAAATTTGACTGACATGTTAACTCGGGTTACAGTCCAACAATCCCCCAACCGCCTGTAACAAAGATCTCATTGGCAAAAATCTGTCATGGAAATGGCAATAAAAAAATACACTCCTGCCAAAAATACTCAGACTCTGTTGTTGCTGGCTTGTAGAACGTCTGAAAACATCACTTTGCTGAAACTCATTTCACATTTCACTGTAATGAGATCGGCAACATTTATTTTCAATCAATAAAACTCTGCTGTACTTTTTCACACTAACATATTCTTGTTCCTAGAGTTTGACAAAATGAGTGAAGCGCCAGATTGATGGTGGATATGTGGGAGTGTAGTATGGCTGTGCTTTGACAGGTAACCTGCTACAGTGATGAAAAAAAACTGAGAGAAAAGCCTAGAAGGAATTGAAATACTTCCTTTGAGTAAGCTATAATTGTGTGCTTTTGTTAATTCGCTCTTCATAATTCCCTCATTACAACTCTTGAATGGTGGTGATTAAACTTAAGAAATTCTTTCAACAGGCGTCTCTTTGAAATGAGTATCAATTAAGTCCTTTATTATTGGCTATTCTTTTTAACAATGCCAATTCACAGCACAACACTGACGGAGGAAATGCTCTCCTGTTAAAAAGAAAGTGACTGTACATGCAAATAAGACGACCTCAGCTTTATTGGAAAATGAGCATATGGAGGGTTGTTCTGACTCTCAAATTATTACATGCTCTACTTGGTTGTGTTCCAGCGCTCACTATTGTTGCTTTGACAGAAAGCAGGTAGATCAAATAGTTGGCACATCATTAAAATTAACTTTGATCCTGTCGCACTTTATCATCTATAAAACAATTAATATGTCATTTTAAATTCTGTTAAATGACTGCGAGTTAAACACGACTATTAAGCTAAGAGGCATGAGCTGAAGCATTCAGAGTTTAAGTACATCTTTATGTGAGAAACTTCCCCGAGAATACTTCTTCTTCTGGAACGCTTCCTGGTGCGTTTCAGCCAAACTCGGAGCCTCGGAGAGGAAAACAAACGTTACCGCTTTCTTGGCAAACTCGACAGGTTAGCAGCGAGTTGACATTCAATCTGTTTCCCTATCATAACCAGCATCTTTGTTCACAATTGAGTTAGAGAGAAAAAACTACATATGCCTGTAATTACCGTAACCACAGGCAAAAGATCATCGCCAACCAATATCCTTTCAGGGAGACATGAAAGAAAACACTTCAGCATGTGATGCCAAGGGAAAAGAGAGGAGGTCTTTCTCATTGCACAGGATGTTAATTGATTTTGTCCTTCATGAAGTACAGAACATAAACATCCCGCTTTTTAAACAGACTACTAAGATTTCTTCAAGTAGATAATTCTGCGATGTTTAATCCGCTGTAACTTTGGGGAGAATGACAACCGGCTCTAAACAAAAAAGGAGCATTTTGCCTTGCAGCCAGTATTCACTCTTCAGTATGCCCCATGTGATTAACATGTATAGATCTGGTCTTTTTGTTGAAATCTGCCTGCGCGGCCCCCATGAGAGCCTTAAAACTCACCGAGGAGCGGAGTCAGGCTTTATCAAGTCCTTATCAGCGATTAGAGCGGCAGCCCCCGCTGAATGATCGTTTATTAGATCTCCTCACCGTTAAGGTTCAGGGCACAATGATCTTAATTACTGCTTTAATGGGTGTATAAGCAAAAGCCCAGTGTAGTTCGGCAGTGTCAGTGGCAGCTAAATAAAGGGCCATTTCCCCCTGCTCCCACCTCTTAAAAGGCACGTTTGAAGCAATGGTATGATGAAAGGCGGGAGAAAAAAAAAAGAACAATAACAAATTGACATCTCTTTTTGGAGAATTATACCACGGGGGAAGGCATTCTCCCATCCTTAATCACTATAAAATGGTTTAACATGACATGCAGAGGCTGGCAAATGATCAAATCCTGACAGGAGGACAAATTGCAAACAAAATGAGAGATCAAGTTTATTAGAGCGCCGCCTCTGGGAAATGAAAATCTTTAATTCTCTTTTTACATTGACATTTATTTGGCTGGCATGAATAGCGATGTTCGCACACATACACACACACGCGCTCACACTCTGATTCTGCTGCACCTACTACTGTAACTGCTCCACTGCAATGATAGCACAGTCAATGACATTTATCATGTTTGCCTTTGTAGATGACATCTGAAACACATTGTCTTTCATCGCGCCTGCATTCATCATGTATTTTATATAAAGTTCACAGCGGCGCGCAGCTCTGTCTTCATGCAGGAGCAATGAGAGGAGCAGGCAGGAATTATCCATCACCTCCAGGACAATGGATTGATTCTTGTTCTTTTAAACTGTCGGGCTCCTGCTCAAAGATTTCTTTTCAAATTCTCATCAAAGGGAATGTATTGAAAGAATGAATGTGCTTCCAGGAATTCTACTTTGAAAATGAAAATTAGATTAGCTCAATTAAAATATATGCTGTTAATTAGGACTGGGCAGTAACTCAGAATTACAATTTGTTGATAAATCACCAGAAGAAAAAGTTGGCATTGTATGTTTAAATACCTCGATAACATTACATCTGCATGTTTTATATATATGATATCAATGTTTCTAAAGTGACGTAATATCTAAGCTGACTTTGTCATCAGGTGGTAGAGTGGATTGTGGATGGCGTGACACAGCAGAATGCCTGTCAAGCTACAGACCACTGTTTGAGGTCAACAAAATTGGTCGTTTTTTTAGAATTACTGCTGTGTTTCCAGCAACTTTTTAGGCAACAAAGGTGGGTGTTTTGTTTTTTGTTTTTTTTACCAACCTGTGGCTGTTTTTTCAGTGTGGATAGTACCATGAAACATTTTTTTTTATTTAGATTTTTTTAAACTAAGACATTGCAGCATTTACTGTTGGGACAATGGCATGAAAAGTGTTTTTTTAACAAAGACATCGTTGGATGTCCAGCCGGAATAGTGGCATGAAAATCATTTGTGTTGTACAGAGACATTGCTGTGTTTCCTTCCAGAATAGGGGCACAAAAAATGGTTGTTTTTTTACCAAGATAACATTGCATTTCCTGCCGAGATGATGCCATGAAAATGGCTGTTTTTTTACTGAGATGTAGCTACATTTCCTGCTGCAATAGTGCCACAAAAAGCAACTGTTTTTTAACAAGCCATTGCTGCTTCTCATAAAAGGATAGTGCCCCCCAACCCAGATATTTCAACCCAAAACATGATCTTTTCCTGATCATAAGTGTTTTTTTTGCCTTAACCTATCCATGTTTACCACAACGTTGTTGAAACGTAAAGTCTCAGCATATGCACTACATGATAATGTGAAAATGTAACATATCTATGGCCTGCAGAAACATAATATGGCAACATTTTTTTTCTGGCAACCTGATGCTTCAAAGCCCAATGCTCATCCTCCTTTTAGCTCTATTTTTGTTCTCCACCATCTCCATGGGGAAATATCTCACTCTTCAGCTGCTATGGTATCCACAGTGTTCACCAGCTAGTTTCTAATGTGCTGCTTAAGTGACCTGCTGCAGCTGTAAACACCAATGATAAGCGCAAACCAAAACTGTAAAGCTGCTTGCTGTAAAATCAAAACAATGAGTTTAAAGATCAAAAATCATTTGCAGAGCTGAGGAGAGATGTAGAGTCGGATAATGATTCTGTGGGTTCCCTTTTCAAATTAAACACAGTTACTGTATCCACTGTTAATATCAAAATATTGATTGCAGCCACTTTATTATACCATGATAGTCTCTCGAGAATCCTGGCCAAAATGGCAGCAAATTTTACAGACAATAAAAAGAAAAATCCCAGTAGAAAACACAGGGAAGACATGATTAATTGTTGCTTGATTAAAAATGCCAGTGGTGACATACTGTACAAAGCCTCAGCTAGTAAATACTCCTGCCAGCAGTTTGAAATTGAGGACACTGGACACATGTGAAGACAGTGTCCTCCAGTCCTACTGTAGCTGTGCTTCTCTGCAGTCCCCTGTGATGAGTGATATGTTGGAGTCTTTACCTGCGGCCATCTCTCCCTGTGCACGACTACTCTGAACTGCAAGGGCAACGAGGAGAGACACCCTGTGGCTTCAAACAAAGACAAAGGCTCCCAGGAGTAATCGGAAACTATCGTCTCTCCCCACGCTGCTTAAACCTGCAACCCCTGCTCAGTTATGATGACACTACCTTTTAATGTCCCACTAACAAATATGCCCCAGAATCAAAGGAAATTAGATTGATTTCAACGCTGAACGTTGTCAACCCCCCCCCCCTCAAGGTCACTCTGCCAGCATTTCACAGGAAGAAAAAGGGCAGGATGTAAGAGTTGAAGCATTAAAAATTGCTGAGGACCGGCCTGGAGTCTGTCCAAGACAAAGTTAGAAGTACTTCACAAATCAATGCCTGCTCTCTGCATCCCCCACACTTCTTTTATGCTCTGAAATGACAGAATGTAGTGCAAGCATTCTTTTTTTTTAAACATCTGGTGTCAATATTTCAGGTTAACTTCAAAGAAATTACTGATAGCATTTGGCCCCCTTCAGTCAGCGATCTACCATCTATTTAAGGCCTGCAGTTTTTGAGATATGAGGTTTAAGTGAAGGGTAAAGACGTCCAAAAGGGGCCAAAGTTGGGACGGATTCGAGTGGTGCTTAAGTGGAAATATAAGCAGACAAAAACGGAAAACAAACATGGCCTACCGACGGTTGCAACAGTGTCGTCCTTGCCCTGGGTGAACACAACCACTCGCTGCCTCTTCATGTTCTCCTTGGGGAGGTTTTGGGTCTTCTTTGCAATCTCTGCAATGTCATCTGTCTGTGAAAAAAAAACACCGAGATGTTAAGCTGAATGCATCGTGAAGAGCAATTTCTCAGGAGTTAATCAAAGATCACAACTGTGACTGAGAGGGGTCAGATTTTTTTTCCGATCCTGCCTGACGGATCAAGTGATAATGAAACCAGATGGGCTATGAAACTGCTTCGAAAAAGATCAATAGGAGCGGTCGATGATGTTTCCATGCAGTTACGGGCGAGCTGTAAAATATTAGAATGTCATATTCCCTAAGTGAGATGAAAATAAGCGTGTGAAGATATGCTGTTGTCAGATAAAGCTACTTCTGAGCTGAAGGGATAGGTGGTGCATGTACTGTATCATTCTCTTCCTGAAACAGGCCATCTCTCCTCAGCATCTGCACAGAATGGATATTCTCGCCTGGAGACGACAGAACTCTCCGGAGTGCTTGCCTTTGATCATGAGAGGGATAAAAAAACCCACACCTGTCAGTGCTACTTTATTATTAACTCATCATGATGTACTATGAGCAGGTGGAATGTCTTTATCGCCCGTCTCGCAGTGGGGTGGACTCTGCTTTTCCATAATACAGCACGCTGAGGAGCTAGCATTAGGGGTCTCGGACGCCTCGAGCATCTGTGTCAAAGCTAACACTCGAGCACCTTCAGGGCGAGCAAATACTGTGGTTATGGGAGTAATCAGAGAGATAGGCTCCAGCCCGATACCACCAGCCACACTGGCTCACTCAAACCAATGAGCTTTTACACCTCTAAATGCCTCCCAAATGTCCTTTAATCAGCCCTGAGAGGTCCGGGGAGACCCTGGGCCGAGGAAAAATGGGTGTAACACTCTAAGTAAGTGCTAATGGTGAGGTTAATACAGAGGCTGTTAGCAGGCGATGGTGAAAAAAAAAGGCAATTTGTCACTGTGACTGGATGTAACCACAAGCACTCCTCCAGACACTGAATGCAAAACCACACAAGGCTTCGGCACATTGTCACCCTTCGGTTTTATGTTCCCCGACATAAAAAAAGGCGCGCTACTCAGGTTTAGGAGCTAAAAGGTTCTGAGGGCCAGAGGTGGCAGGGTAAGCATCACGGCTGTTGAGCGGGGCACACATAAATACACACACACACACATCACCTGCTCCTTTCCGCCTGGCAGAAACACTCACCTGACAAGTTCCTGCGGCAAAACGACGCAGAAAAATAAGTGCAAAACAAATGAATTGACAAATGATACGGTCAATTTAGTTTACTGCTGACAAATGGCAATATTTACGATTGTGCGGCAATTGATCAGACATAAATCAACAAAGCGTGAAATATAAAAGCTTCACAAGGGTGTTAAATTGTGTTTCTGTGTTGAAGCCAGCGAGAAAGCGATCGTCTCCACCTCAGGCTGTTTGACAAACACTGCCAGGGAAAGATTCAATCAGAGCTGCGATGTAGATAGTTCTTTGAGCATTTAAAGGAAACAGATCACAATCAGGGCGACTGTGTTCAGATCTGCTGATTGCTGTTTTGGAGAGGATGAGCTTTTTTTTCTTAATCTCGTGCTTACAGCGAACAAGTGCTGCTGTCATTTTTGTTAGTCAGTCATAATGTGATAATGACACTGTTTCAGGATATATAACAAAAATGCAGCAGGTTAGATACTGCCAAGTTGATTTTCAGATGTTTAGTGTGCATTAAACAGAATATCTGTCATAAAATAAAGTATTTTCTGTAAAATAGGATGATAACTTAGTTTTTGTTATTTTCTTATAGCAGAGTCATATTATGGATGATATGATTAAATTGCATTATAATTCTACAAAAGTCTGTTGTCAAAACTAATGACCAACTCCTTTCGAAATACTATACTAACATGCGATTTAGTATGCTAAAACAGTATTTGAGATTCTTTAGTATGTATGAAACCTAAAAAACCTATTACTATTTCCGTAAATATTACAATATGCAAACACTGGACACTACACAAGCATAAATACCCGACAGTCAAATGTGATACACATCGACATTCGTAACAGACAATGGCGGACAGTGACAGACGGCTCTGTAACATCAATAACGCTTTAATTTAAGTGAAAGTCTAAGATTTCACTTTGCTATTTAAAAAAAAAAATTAATGACTTTAATTGCTGTTAGAGCTGATGTTAGCGCAGGTTACAATGGTTACACGTTTCCACATGGCAAGGAGGCTCTTAGGAAGCGACCTGGTAATTACAGCTCAGTGTGTCCGAAAACACACATAGTACTGTCTATATTAAATGATAGTAAACATGTATACATGTTGAGAACAGGATTATGTGTTATGTATGTAGCGCATGGTTTAAGATTTCAGATGCAGTGACGATTGGGATTCTTTAAGTTGAGCAGTGTTGGGTTTTTTAAGCGATTTGCAGTGTATTTCTAAGGACGTTTCTGTCCCCAGACGTAGCTGCAGAGTAAGCTCCTCACTTGTGCGCTTCTTTTCGGTACAGAAAGCTGTGGACCCAGATCAAGGCTCCGAGACACCGTTACTTTCTGCCTTCTGCTTAAAAGTTGTAACTTAAAATAGTAACTTAATACGGTGGCTAACATGGCTTTTATTTGACATAGTGTTGGCAAAAAATGTTGCATATTTCTGATCTACTGTTAGCGAAGTTAGCATGCATTAGCTTGGTGGGCTAAATTGGCTTGTTTACTATATAATGCAAATCATGCCTCCAAAGTCCTGTTGAACCTTGTTCAAAGTCTCAAACTCTATCTGACAAAAAAGGTACAAATAGCAAAACATTTGTTGTATCAGATTTCGCTGGCATACTTCTGAGTTGGCTACAGATAATATTGTTTGCAGGCTTAAAAAATATTTGTACCATAATGTGTAATGTAATTTTCTTTCTGTTAAAACTGATTAAGCATTGTATAGGAAGCAGTATTGAAGACAAGGTATTCGTACCAGCACTGAAAATGCTGGTGAACGTGTGAATGACAATTTTCCTTCAATAATACTGGTTTAGCAATGTATCTGTTTTTTGTCCTGCTTTAAATAAAGTTCTAGAGACTACTGTATAGGCTACTGCATGTATTGATATTTTGAAGGCTTGTCAGTGTACGATGACTATATGTGGGCAAGAAAAATTGTCATCAGAAAGTGACGAGGAAAAAAAAGACAACTGTGAAGAGCCTCTTTGAACTGCCACCATGCAGAAATGCACTAAGTACAGTACACACCACTGATGTTATCTGAGAAATCACACTCATCCAATGCAATTTCTCAGAGTGTTCTGGCAAATCAGGTTGACATGGAAAATGTCAAAGAATTGTAACTACTAGGAGAGTCTACACTTTGCCCTTTTGTGTTATTTTTTTTTTCATGCGAGGCCCCCTCCATCACCACCAGCCGCCCCCGCCCTCCTTTTCTGCCTTCATCCCTTCTCCTCTCTTAAACCTGTCACTGCCATCAGGATTGCATTTCTATTCCAGTCACGTTGATCACACCGTTAGTGATTCTGGATGACAATTATTCACACAGTGCAGAGCCATACTCAAGGCAGCGCTACCTTTGAAAGGGAGAAGGCACTTAAAATACCTGAGCCCATTTGAAAAAACACACACACACACACACCGGCTATTTGTGTTTTTGATTTCACATTTGAAAAGCAGCGCGAGGAATATGCTAAATGCAAGCAGAAAATAGACCAAGGGAACATTCATTTTACATGTAAGAGGCAGCCCCACTTTAAAGCACATTCTATGGGGAGACAAGCACTGTAATTTTCATTTCCATAATCTAAAACCACAGGTGGCTGTAATTTGGTTATTAAAAGACTACAGTGTGTTCCAGTGTGGTGTAATGCCATAGCAGTGAAGGGAAGACATACAGTATCATCCCTGAGTGCAATGAAGATAATGAGGAGGCTTTTTAACCAGGCAACCTGATGAGCCCCGAGCCTGCAGAGAAAGGCTTGAAACCATGCCCAACTTCTCAGCTTCCCAAGAGGCTTTTCAAAATTCAATAAATAACATCTGTAGGCGATGTTGGGTGCAGACCTAGCAGAGTGCGTCATAACAGAGAGCTGGCTGAACAAAGAAACCATGACGACTGCCAGGTTTCCATAGCAACTGCTGCAAGGCCTGGAGAGTATAATAGCACATCAATCACTGTCCAAAAAGAACTTCATTATCAGCAAAAATAAACCTTTAGGATCTGTTTAGTGTGCAATTGCCGGTCAACTCACCTCAAAGCCCAGCTCTTTGGCAAATGTGGCCGCCTCCTAGAAAAGAGAAAAAACACACACACAAATGAGCAGTTAATTACAGAGTCACAAACAGAACAGGATGTCACACTCCAGACGTGAAGTAAAGACATCTCGCTTGCCTCCGCTCCTCACATGTGCAGCCATGTCACCTGAGAATAAGTAACCTGAGTTAGTGTTGCTCTGCCAGCCCCTGATTTAATAGGCGTGCAGCCCACCCATTTAATCTATTGCCCCGCTTCATCTCATCTTACCATAGCAGTGTGAGGTAACACCACGTCAGCCTCCAGCCATGAAACCGCCACTGAAACCATGAACATGTGCTGGTATGTGGGATTCCCCGACACTGCAGGCACTCAACACCCACCATGTTTCTTTAGACTCCCAACAGGTGCACTTTAACAGCCCCTACCAGTCTTTGTGCAAGTTTTTGCTTCTTGGCTACATATCATGTAAACTTCACTCACTTTTAAAAAAAATATGTAAGGTAGTTTGAGATTTTAAGACATTTTGTACCATAACAGGCAGCCATTGGTTTCCATTCATTTTAATATGCCATGAGAATTGGATGGCCAACTCTTGTAACTTGCTTGAGTTGTTTAGTCCAAACTTATGTTGTATATTTAAGATATTTGGATGTACATTTCCTTCTGTTTGGGCAGCCATTGATTTCCATACAATATCAAGAAAGTATTACCAGACTCTTAAAACTTACTTGAGTTGCATAATCCCGATTCATGTTGTGGAGTTTTAGACATTTGGACATATTTTTCCTACTGTTTCAGGTAGCCATTGATTTCTATTAATTTCTATACAAATATCAATATATATATATATATATATATATATTTATATATATATATATATATATATATATTAGCACTAGGTAGTCTTGAAACTAGCTTGAGTTGTCTAATCAAATCCATGCTGTACACTTTTAGATATTTGGATGTGGTCTTCCTTTTGTTTCAAGTAGCCATTGGTTTCCATTAATTTCCATACAATATAAAAATATATATATATGCACACTAGTTTTTACTTTTTAACCCATAACAGTAAACATCAAGTCTGCATGAAAATTAATGGAAACCAAAAATTGCATCCAAAACATACTGCCAATATATGAAAATTAAAAAAAAAATGTAAATTTTACATTGTTTGTAGGGCTAAAACTTCAACCTTCAGAGTTTTAGGACAGGTTTCAAATCTGCTAATTTTTTTTTAATCACTGGATGCTTGGAAAGGTAAGAAAATATACATAGGAAAACAAATCAAACCTCTAAATCATACAACTGAGTAAATACAGCAAACATGTTGTTTTGTAAACAACCACCCCAGAGATTTTAGAAAGTTTCAGGTCTACAAATTCATTTCTCACATTGTGCAGAAATGATTGGATATCAATAGATGCTTAAAAATGTAAGGGAACATAAATCCAAAAATATAAAATACATCAGCATAGTTTCCTGTCATGTCCAATAGATGATTTGTAGGCCAAAACAAACATCTCTGGAGTGATCCTTTAACTGGTGACAGAAGCCGTTGCTTGTCGGTTCAAAACGACGCCACAAATCATGACAGACAACCTCGTGCACTAAATTCACTTTTGACCCCATATGGGGCAATAAGTTGATGCTATGATTCTAAACAATCCAATTATCTGCAGAAGGGGGGCTGGTATTTGCGTGACCTTGGGGAGAGGTTGACAACCTGGTCCTCAAACAGAAGGGGAGGAGATGACATGGAACAATAAGGTTACTGGTCCCTGGAGGAAAGCCTCATGGCTCTCTGCCTTGGATCAACATCACAGCGCCAGCAATATGTCAATTCATCACCCCCCCCGTCCTCCTCCACTCCTTCAACAGACACGGGGGGCAAAGAGGCTAGTCAATTAGCCGCTGTAGTCAAGAAGCAGTTTTATAATGAGTAAAGGTGAGTAGTCTTTTTCTTTCCTCCTCCCTTCACCTTTTTCAATCTATCGAATGCTTGGGTCTCACATTTGTTTTCATTTATTTACAACCACATATTGACTTTTCTGCTCAGGAACGTTCCATCACCGGCGAGCATGAGGCATCTCACAGGGACATGAGCAGCTTGGAAAATGTCTTGTCAAAACAGTGATATTTCATCTGAAAGCGTTTAAAAAGAGACACATGAATGAAGGCTGGAATAACGACGGTGCTGTTGAGCGAAACATGCCTCTATCTCACCCTCCGTCTCTCTCTAGTTAGCAGCTATAATATTTGTGAGAAAAGCCTTTGGAGAGAGTGTGGGTGTTAGAAGAAAAGATAATTGAAGCAATGTCTATGAGCCACATGTGTACAGTGTAATCCCTTTTAGGAATTTATTAATTTCTATGAGCTGCTATGAATGCTAACATCAAAAATATTTGGTACTATAAGCTCTGCTAAACCTAATATATTGGTATGATAAATACTGTATGATGTTAAATATGCAATTACCGGAGCTACACAGGCAAGCAAATAAAACTGAAATGATAGGCAATAAAAGTAACAATTTCTTAAGGGGCTTACATCATTAATATTCAAATATCTTATGTTTCAGGCTGTGTATGTTTCACATTTGACGTCTGCTGTTTTGGTATGTTGTGGTAGACGCTTTTCAAATGACGGTCCATGTGCTTCTACAGCTGTCGCAACAATGACAAGTGCTTCGAGTGACATCTGGGCAAAATCCTCTCGTGCTCAAAAAAGCATCTCGTTTGTTCGGAGATTGCTGTGATTGCATGCTCGCCTTTGATGATCCGCTCCGAGTCTGATTTCCGAAAAGGAGAGAGGGCTGTTGCAGATTTCGGAGGGCCTGTAAGTTCTCCTCCTTCTCCTTCTCCTCGGGCAAACAAGGTAAAAGATAACAAGGCGGGCTGAGTGCATGAGCCCTCTGCAGCCATAGTTAGTATAAAGCTATCAGAATGTGTGAGATGTTGCTGCTGTCAGAGGCTTAAACAGTCAAAGGGATATTTTTAGAGAGCTTAAGCTAATAATCCAGAGCCCAGTCAGGGGGGTGGGAGTCTACAATTTCTTGCCAAGCAAAATGAAAGAGGAAATACACACTTCATGCAAAGGGCAGTTTTCAAAGCCTCACACTTTGTTTTCCTTGACACTGTATGTGACAGGAGCCTTGCAGGCCTGGTTTGTGCAGCCACAGTATGTGGGTATTCTCTGTGAGGTGACCTATGCTGCTTTTTCTTCCTGTTATGAAGCCAAACTACTCAATATGCATTCAGTCTTTATATGATACTTTATCATAAACAGAGGGCCAAAGTGGGCATTCAGGGCTCTGGAAGAGAAAAACCTTTTTCATTTTCTTACAGATAATGTTGGGTGTCTAGCAGTTTGGGCACTTCTGAGGCTTGAAACAGCACAAAACTCTTTCAGCTGAATCCTCAGTAAAAACAATGAGAAACTGTGTTCAAAGCTGGATGATAACAAGCTAAAAAGAAGAATGTGTACATAAAAACACAAGGAGGGAACTCAACTACAACTCCCAGTGAGCACTTGGGTTAAGACACATTCAGTCACTGAGCTTTACACTGCTAATGGCAGCAGAAGCTCGCAGAGCTATGCAAATATATACTGTATATATAGATATTGTAGAGCTATTTTTTTCACAGCTTTGTTGTTTTTTGAGAGTTCTCTATAGCAACAGCTGCTGAAACGCATAAAAACTGAACCCCCTGGAACCTCTTCTACATGCAAGTAGTCATTCGATTCATTGTTGAGATAAAAATATTGATTAAAGTCGCTTTAAATATTTACAACTAATGAACATAATATAACATCACAGTAGTCCAATCCTATAGTTAAACATGGGGCTATATTGCAGAACACTGATCATTCATTATAAGAAAAATATTCATGAAGTAGAATTACCTCCTGGTGGTTGTATGCCTCTGCGCACAAATCAAAATAGTATATATAGTATATATCTATTTTTGTAAAAATGTGAATGCCTCACACATATCTCGCCCCCTGAAGAAGACTTATACAGTCAGCTTTCAAGGTGGGCACCCAACATTATTGTCACCATTTCAGTATCTGACCTTTGGGATATAAAATGTCATCAACTCCTCACTTTATCATATTAGACATTTGTGTAAAATTCTGTCATAATTAAAAAAACATGTTTTGCATGAGGTCACAGTAACCTTGTCCTTTGACCTTGACCACCAAATTCTACTCGGCTCATTCCTGAATTCAAGTACACATTTTTGCCAAATTCAAAGATATTCCCGCGTGGCTGTCTTGAGATATCAGGTCCAAGATAATGATGTCGACGCTAGGTCACAGTGACCTTGACCTAAATTCTAACAGTTCATTGTTGAGTCCATGTGGACATTTGTGCCAAATGTGAACTAATTCCCTCAAGGTGTTCTTGAGATATTGCGTTCATGAGAATGAGATGGGCACAAGGTCCCAGTTACCTTGACCTTTGACAACCAGTTCTATTCAGTTCAATATTAAGTCCAAGTAGATGTTTGTGCCAAATGTGAAGAAATTGCCTTTACGCGTTCTTGAAATGTGACGTTTGCAAAAATGAGATGGGCGGAGGGTCAAAGTGACCTTGACCTTTGACCTATGACAATCAACCACTAATCAATTCATCCATGTCAAAGTGGATGCTTGTACCACATATGAAGAAATTTCCTCTAGGTGTTCTTGAGATATCGCGTTCACAAGAATGGGATGAACGAACAACCCGAAAAATATAATGCCTTGGCTTCGGCTGTTGCCTGCGTGGAGATAAAATAATAACTCAAAATCCATGGCCCTGTTCACTTTGCTATTCTGCAACTCATAACTACAGTAGCCGAAAAGGACAAACAAACTGCAACACACAAAAGCAAATAAAATTTTTGGTCAACTTGACTGCATTTAGACAAAAAAAAGCTGCAAGAAGCCCAGAACATAATGTACACTGTTTCCATGAGGCAATAAAATGTGATGCACACATCTGACACACTTTTGTTGTTGTTGCAATCGCTTTTGGTTTATGAAATTATTACAGTTGCCTATTTGTTTGTGGCTTACCTAAAATGTAATTTGGGCTTGTCTTAAATTGCGATCTGGATTCAGATATGATTGCAGGTTACAGATGTGCTGTTAATGAAATATTAGCCTTTTGTGTATTATTGGACTACTGATTGAAATTAATTTGAATGACACTGAATGAAACTAACAATGGCAAAGTTATCTACCTCCTGCTAGTGTCTTCCAATTGGAGATTAAGTAATTTAAGGATCACCATTCATTCTATTAGTCATTTCAGCAAAACTGAAAGTAAGTTAAAGTTACAGCCAGCTATCATAATGTTAGCCTGTTTCATGATTAATTGTGTGTATTATTATTATTTGAATTGGCAGGCTAATAAAACACAAAAGGCTAAGGCCACATTAACTGCAGATATTCACAATCTGCAATAATTGATTTAGGATCACAATGTTAAAATAAATATTTAAAAAAAAAAAAAAAACGTTTCTGGAGTTGTCAATGTTATGTTTTTCCATATGCTGCAAAGTTTGTGAATGGTTTATAAATGCTGCGAATGTGTTGTCAACTTGGTAAAGCTTTTTCTTCATTTGCTTGATTTGCTTGGCCTTGTCGGCTTGTACATAACAGATATTTTCCCACTGGCTACAACATTTAATGCATGTTTGCTCTTACAGCAGCAAGACAGATGAGGACACCCAAACAAAAATAAATTAACAGAACTAGATAAGTTGTTATTGGCTCTCATGATGAAATATTCTCAGTAACAAACCAAAACAAGCATTTCGTTTTCCCTCCTCTGTGTAACAAGTTGTTGAGCATATGTCACAGCAGGAGTGAGAGTTGAAAAAAAAAGAAGAAAAAAAATCCAATTTCAGTGTTTCCCAAAGAATCTAAATCAAAGAGCAAACCTCAGTGCTAAGGTTAATAAAAGTTGATAAGCTGAAAAGCGTAACTCCCCGAGGCCATTCAGAAAATAGGCATTTGCTTGACCGTGTTAGCCCAAGCTGATGCTGAGGCAGAAATTGAATTGTATTTGACATTGCATGTGTGTGTGTGTGTGTGTGTGTGTGTGTGTGTGTGTGTGTGTGTAGCAGGAGGACGAGATACAGCGGAGGGTATAGCCCTGACAAGTTGTTTACAACAACACCTGTGTTTTCTTCTTCCTTACTGTGCATTTCAATATGTGTTCATTTCAAAGACATCTGAGTTTAAAGCCTGCAACCAGTTAATAGAGAACTGATATCCCCAAATGTAGCATTAACGTGATCACATGATAGCTGGCTAAATCAGCAACTAGAGGAGAGCAGATTTTGGGCGGATCAGTTGAATTTGACAAATCACATACAGCGGAAACCTTTACAGCTAAACTGAGCATGACTGGGTCACGACATCTCAAATAATTTGGCCAATTATCAGCACTTGCACATATATATTTAACAATGGCAGATGACATGTTTTTCTCATTCCCTGCATGTAAGTGTAAGACATCACTGAGGCGAATCAGACAGCTTCCATAAATGCCCAGTAAAAACAACATCTGGCATTCAACTCAAGCGTTTCCAGCCAGATTACAACAGCATACATTACAGGGTGGTGGGTGGGGGATGGAGAATGAATAACTAATCAAGACGATGGCATCAGTGGGGATTGTCAGTGCCCTTGAGTTGGCCTTGGGGGTCACAAAACACGACTCCTCCTGGATGTCAGGACGTCAGCCCCCAGCACGAGTCCAGGTGCCGCCGAACAGGAAGCTGCCACCTCAGAGATATGTGGGCCGATAACGACCGCAGGTGACTATTAATATGATCATGCAAGCTGATAGCGCCTCACTCATGCTGGGTGGAGGGAAGGCGACCGCCTGCTACCGTGCAGGACAGATTAGGAAGAATAAATCACCTGTACCGAGCCCTCCTGTAGCTCCCAGGAGAATGCAGCAATCCTGCTCAAGCATGACATGCCACAAACATGAGGGTAAACACACACACACACAAGCAGCAACACACTCCAGAGAGGCAGGAGTCGCTTTTACTGCCTCTGGGAATTTACTCAACAACAACTGATGGCATTTCACTTTAGTTTTTACCGAGCCATTAAGTGGCATGTTTCATCTCTACCTAGTTATTTTCCTTCATGCCGGTGTGATCGTACAGCGTTTCTGTGATTTACATCTGCTACACACAGGCAGTTTAACCGGATTCCAAACTAGGACTTCCTCTCATTCCCAAATGCATTACCTTAAATTTGTCTTCTTATCAGCGTTTCTCTAATGTCTTTTTTTTTATTTCAGCAATTCCATTATTTCCTCCTCCACTTTATACAACTTTGTACACTGTTCACCAGATGGTGTATTGTTGTGAGATAGAGCATTTACATTTGCAATACCTCCTGCACTGCGTAAGATGGTATTAATTTTCAACTTCTGTCAAACCTCTCTGCTCGCCTCAGGGTATGTTCATTATATAATGCACTGCTGTAAACGGCAATGTCACTTCTGCTCAGAAATACGAAAAGTCCTCGTCATGTTTTTTTTTGCCCCCAATCCAAATCCATTAAAAATTCTGTTGATACTGATTCAGTATTCATTCAAATTGCATGTATATTTCTGTGCATTGTTTCCTAGATACTACAGCTGCACAGTTCTAAGTATACATTAAAACTGCGTATGTTTGATGGCTGAAGAGTTCTGCGAATAATGTTTTCTCATTCTATTTTATATATTGTGTTTTGTATAGCAGGCTTTTTGTTGTCAAGATGCATGTCAGTGAGGTCATTGATTCAGGATAACAATTAGAGATGTCCCAAGAATAAAGCTGATCAAAATCTGATCCTATGGACGTCTGGGCCAAGAAAAAAATGATTTGGGGTATTCCCAACAACCATATTTAAAGGTATAGTTTGGGTTTTTTTTAAGTAAGAGTCCGCATGCCCCCAGTTTGGAGAAGCAGGCAGGAGTATCGCTAAGGAACGTACTGCTGTGAACACGGCAGCAGCAAAGTGTATTTAAGCCATTTAAAAAAAATCAATATTCATTTCAGTGTACGCTATATTTAGAATATCTTCACAATACTTTCCTTTAAGGAACTGAACTGAAATTTGTCTATGCCCTCTTAAAAGCCAGGCTCAGTTGAGAAAAACAGTAATTTTACTTTGCAGAACATGGGAGCTGCTGGTCTATCACTGCCTCCATCGGTTAGTTTGTTTGTGCTTTTGTGTGACTTTGGTGAATCCAAACTAACCCTTTAAAACACCAAAGTCGCACAACAAGAAAAACAAGGTAACCAATCTAGGAAGCGGTGCACCAGCAACTACCATGTTCTGTGAAATTATAGCTTTTGTCAGTGGAGTTTGGCTTTGAGTAGGAAATAATGCAGTGAAAATTTTCTAATATAGTGGACTCTTGAACTAGTTTTTGTTTTTTTGTTAAATTGTGTGGGTTTTTTTCGGTTGCTGAAATAAGCTTTCCTGCTGCCCCTCTCTACAGCAGTACTTTGTTTAGCTTTCATGGCAGTATTCTTGCCTGCTTCTCCAAACTGGGGGCCTGCAGACTGTCATCTACTGTATATATAACATTGACCAGAGATACTGTATGTACCTCATACAACTCCACTTAAAAAAACTCTGTCCTATCCCTTTAAAATAAATAAATTCTGCCATCTACTGTAGGTCATACACTGAATATAGAAAAGTACCTCATACAACCACACTTCAAAAAATAAGACCTCTCTTGGAAATAAAAAATAAAATAATAAAAAATTTACTTCTTGTTTATTTTGGCCTGTGGGGCATAAAGTTGTTGAACATTCTGTATGCACTCTGGATCTCTTACACTCACTAACTCAGATCTGACACTGTACAAATATATTTATTTAACCTCAATATATTTATCATCCATACCAGCAACCTGTTATTAGCATTTTATATATTAGATTGCATCTTATTTACAGCCCTATGTTATATAGTTGGATTTTTTAAAAATATTTTTCACCTTACTGTTATGTTATTTTAGTGTTTTTGTATTATTTGTACTCTTTGTATCTGCACTCTTTCAACTTTGCATTACATCTGATGCACAGCAGTATCCCTTGGGATAAATAAAGATTTATCTTATCCTGATAACTGATTATTAGCATTTCACGTCATTCACTTGGGAGGTGTGTTATATTTAAATGAATGGCTATAAAGTTTTACTATCCAGCAATACATAGTGTCATATTCTCAGCATCAGTAGTGTTGCATTATGTCAATTTATTAGTGCTGCAAAATGAAACAGAATAAAAGAAAAAACAAACAGAAAAAATGATTTGGTTGAACATTTCCCTTCAAATCCATTTTGATGAGATATTCCCAAACTTGAAAGCAAGTGCAGAGTTGACCTAAGCTTTCGTGTGACCAATTTCAACAGTGCCCTTTCCTGCCAGTCCATTACACACCTCTCGCAACAGCCTCTGCTCCCATCTATCTCAGCCTGCCTACAAGGGCAGGAGAGCAGTCTCTTAGCGAGCCCACAGGGACGACAGCAGCACCTACAGCACAGGTCCAAAGGTTAAACAATCGGAAACATGTGCGGTACATAAATATCTCCGCTGATAGCAATCTCAGCACGGGAAAGCAAGGTTTGCATAAGGGGCTCAGAAGAGAGGATGTAACCTCAGACAGAGCAGGCAGGGAGCAGGCAGGCATTCAGCCGGTCTGGTGGGGCTAATGGAAGTTGTGGCAGCGGCAGTTGCAGCTTTGTGCTGGGGGGAGTTAGTTATCAATCTGATGGCCTTATCAGTACTGAGGGCCTCTATCACACATCTCACCTCTGGGCTCTAACAAGGGGTCAGCACACAACGTCAGACTGCCAGAGAGTGGCTATCTCTCAAGGAACGACACTGGATAAAGGAAAGATGGTAGATGAATGGGTCCGCTCAATAAGCAGATCTAATTCTGCAACTTTTTAACTAGTTTTCCTCATTTTACTTAAATTTACAGCTGGCTTTTAGATTTTAAAGGTCCCATATTGTAAAAAGTCTGATTTTTCTTGTCTTTTTTGTTATAAAGCAGATACAGCTGTTGTATAAATACTGGAAAAGTATCAAAATGCTTAAACTTAACTCAAACAATCATATATAATGCACCATGTATATGCAATGTTCGCAGGCAAAAGCAGTCTAATGTCCAAATGTTTATGTAAATGTAAACAAGTTATTGCATCACTTTTGCCTTATTTAGCCATAATCAAGCAAGCAAACAAAGGAACAAAAGAATCATGGTTCCCACTTTTCCCCGTTTTTTTTTCTTTTACTCTGGTAAAAAAACCCAAAACTTTTTGCCCACCCAAGTGCATACTGGTCTTCCCTGCCATCTTTATTACTCTTGACTACATCTCCTATCGCCATTGGATCCTTTTAAAAACACAGTGCTTTTTCTTATTACTTAAAAATAGCCATTTTGGAGATTTGGAGATAGGAGTTTTGCATCCAATAGCAGTGATATGCTAAACAAAATATTACTACAACAACTATTACTACTAAAAGTAAAAGAAAACACTATCAAAAAATAATCTATGTAAATGAAGCACATATATCTAGAATATAAAAACATTACTTATGTTTAGCAGACAACTAAACTAACAACAAATAGCTCCAACACTCTGTATCCAGAAACCTGTGCCTTTAAACGATGATGTCACAACTATGCTATGTAAAGATAGAAATGCTTAAACAGTGACGTTACAGTCATTCCCTGCTGCAATGACGGCACAGAGACCCCAGGATCACAGAAGTGGAAGACCCGGGAACACTGAACCAATTTCAGCAGACTGGGCCTTTTCAGAAGGAATCTTAAGGAGACAGGCACTAAAAAGGAGCGTTTCAGATGGAGGGTAAATACAAGTGTATTCAGGCAGGCAGTATGAGATAAATAATGTGTTTTTTGAACATTAAAGCAATTAATCATATTCTAGAAGAAACCCAAATTGTAAGTATTAACCCGAAAATGATCACAACATGGGACCTTTAAAGATTTAGTAGTTTGACTCTGCACTAAAGTCAAAAGGCGATCAAACAAATGCATTTAGGGCCCCCAAGTTTCCCAAATAACTTACTTAAGAAAATACGAGCAGCTAACACTACTGATGACTAATTTGTCTCCCAGGTGAAGTTTTACTTTTGCTTCAGTAAGTTTTATTGATTGTCTGGAGGTTTGTTTGGTCAAGGTCCACCTGATTGAATTTTTCAGGATCCAGGACTTCACACAGCTAGAAGATTACTGTTTCTTATTCACGCATATGAAAGCAACATGGTTGTTTGATTAGCTCTTTGGGGCACATTTCCAAGGTCAATTCATCAATTAAACTTAAAATTTGAAGTGATAATAATGTGTTTGGGTGCAACAGCAAGTTAGGGAATAGTGTAGTACTCATGGAGTGTAAGTTCTCTGAATACCCTCACGTTTTTAACCTACATAAACAAACTATCACCTGCAAAAATTATAACAATGGTTATTTCAAATGAAAAATATATGGAGTTTTTTGTGTGTTTTGCTTGTGCTCTTCTCTCAGGTTACAAGTGTAAAGAAAAAGGAGGTGTTTTTTCCACACACCAATCAGAAAATAACAACACAGCAAA
The DNA here is from genome assembly GCF_008729295.1 of Plectropomus leopardus. Taxonomy (NCBI): domain Eukaryota; kingdom Metazoa; phylum Chordata; class Actinopteri; order Perciformes; family Serranidae; genus Plectropomus; species Plectropomus leopardus. The sequence continues at coordinate 11,578,181 of NC_056481.1, forward strand.
ATTAATCTGCAACAGAGTTTCTTGTTTGTGTTGTAAGTAAGTTGAATCTGAACAAAACAGATTAGCAGATAAAGTTAGTTTTCTTGTTTTAAAGGAAAACTTCAGTCTTTTTTCAACTGGACCCTATTATTCAATCTAATTGACTAACTGGATTATCAATGTAATGAAACAGGGCTATTATTTAGCAAGAACACCAGTGTATGCATCACCAATGTATATCCACTAAAAGCGCTTGTTGTTGCGACTGACAGGTTCAGATATTATTATTAGAGTCTGTCAAAGAAATCAAACATTTTTTTTTAACCTTTTGCTTGATGCGGTCTGTTTGTTATCTAACCAGATCTCATTCAAGGAGAAGTCTTGTTCTGAACTCCTGCATTTGAGTTGTTGCAGGAAGACGATAACAGAAAGTGCAGATCAAGCAATGCGAAAAATAAAACATTTATTTCTTTGCAAGAATTCTTTCCATTAACTAATCTAACCAATAACAATCTGAGCCTGTCAGTGGCAAAAACAAGCACTTTTCGTGGACGTACATTGACTGTGCGCTAATGCCCCGAAAATTAAATTTCAACCCATTTTGTGGCTGCCAGCTCCTGCCCTCTCTCTCGATACTGGACCAATTTCAAAAACGTATTTTCAAAGTAGTCACTTTCACTTAGACACAGAAAACAGGGTCAAGGTATGAAAATACCAAAGTGTCCTTACTGTAAAGTTGTGGCTAAAATAGGTTCTTTCTAACTTGAAAGGGGAACATCACCTAATTTAAAAATTACAGTGTTTAATTTCCATGGTCTAGGAAAGTTTAATCAATATTTGTGAACATGAGCTGATCTCTCTGAAAGCCTGAAATCAGAGGAGATAGTCTCAAAGGTCTGGAGCTGCTCCATAGACAACACATGGGAGCCTTTGTGAACCTAATGTTTGTTTGTTTTATTTTTGTTTATATTCAAATGACCTTTATTTATTGTATTGTTCTCAGTTCTGAAACAGAAAATGTATCTTTATACCCAGAACAATTCCACTGACTGCTCTCAGTGTCAACTGGAGCATCTTTCCTAATTCATTTTCTATGGAGCAGCTCCAGATTTAATACCTAATACTCGCAAATTTGAGTTTTAGCACACTAGTTTTTCAATTTGGGAGGTTGTTGTTCATGTTTACTAATATTTTTGGCCTGTCTTCTATGATATGAAAAACATACATGAATTTTGAAAACTGGCGTAGTTCCCCTTGAAATTTGATTTATTTTATTTAGTCAAAAATATTTAGTATTATAAAGATATACAAGATTCTAAATCAGGTTTTCAGTTGCCTTGAATTTGCTATGTTTGTGTCCTCTAATTTTGTCATTCTTTTTTTTCCTCTCATTTTTGTATGAATATATGCATGCATATTTAATTTCTTTGCAGATGTTTTATTGTGTGTAAACTTAAAGCTGTGAATGGTGATGATGATTACACGTTTATTTTTTCACTGCGGGTAAAAAAAAAAAAAAAAAAAAAAAAATCTTTGTTGAAAAGTCTGCTATAGAAACTTTTGATGAGGTTGAACCCAACTTCATCGCAGTCCATCAGTTTTTCTCGCAGCTTATTATCCAGTAAATTCAACAGACATTTGGTTGCAGGCGCTGCAAACAAAAGGTCAAGAAAGCAAACTGCCTTTTTTTCCACGGCAAACTGTTGAGAACAGTGACCATGCCCTCCTGTGTATAATAAACATATGAGCATTTGGCCTGCTCTATTTACCCCCTAATGAGAAACAAAGATCGGCTCTGGAGGGACTTGCATGCTTCAGACAATGAAAACCCAGGGAGGGAAAAAAAGCTCTCAGAGTAATTCAAACCATTTGTGTGCACAGGGGACATGAGAGCTTTGTCTGAATAAATTGGCCATACAAAAATTGAGATGATGTCCAACGTGTTGATGTGGCATAAGATGGCCATTTGCCAGATGAAAAGCTGCATGGAGGGCAGGGGCCCTTCAAAAAGGAGGCTAAATCATTTCACATTTATGCACACAGCTAACATGTCATAGATGTTGCAGGGGGAGCGGAATAACCCCGTGGCTCTTCTAGAAGGAAATATTTACATGATGCAATCAAAAAAGCCATAATAAATCAGAAAAACAATCATTTCGCTCTGTTAAAGTGGGAGCAGCGAGGAGACAGAGCTGAGAAACATTTGTAAAATAAAGCCCATAGGAATTATTTAGGGCTGTAAAACAATTAACTTACCACAGAATTTCAATAGTTAATTGCATTTTTTTTATTGTGTATTTAAAATTCCATTATTTTGCATTCCCAAACATTTTTCTAGTCCATATTGACAATGTAAAGCAATTCTTACCAGATTGCCTTGATTAGGAATCAAATGACAGCAATAAAACTGCATGGTGCTAGTAAGGACTTGTTTGTAAAGGGGAGACTCATGGGTACCTACAGAACCCATTTTCTTTCAGATACCTTGAGGTCAGAGGTCAAGGGACCACTGTGAAAAGACGATGCCTTTTTTCCATCACAAAAATTTTGCTTAACTTTGGAGCATTATTTAGTGCCCTGACTGAGAAATTTAGATATTATAGTATCGTGTGATACCAGTATCATCACATTAGCTTCAGCTCAGCCAGGTCAGGTATAGCCTCTCAAAGATGGAAATGTCTGCTGTCGATTTAAAAAAGGGTGAAAAAAAGCATTATGTATGAACCTTAATAGCATCACGATTAACACTTAAACGCTGATAGCCCTAGTTTTATTATCTGTGGCCAAATTAATTCTGTATTGTTGATTAAGTCTTTCTCACTTTTTTTATCCAGAGTTTTCCAACCACGAGGAGAATAGGGGAGTCCTCCAAATGACACTGGAAAACATGACTGTATAGCCTGGACTGTGGGAATACAATCATGAGTAGACAAAGGCCAGTCCTGCCGCCAACTCTGTGCGGATAAGAGGATTGGAGATGGGGGGGGAAACCAAGCAGCCAAACTCCAAGCAGCAGTGATTTTTTTGGGCGGGGGGGACAGGCATGAGGGTTGTAAGGCTATCTGGGAAGCCCGCTGGTGTTCAAACTTCTGCAAGTCCCTCCAGCAACAAGCTGATATCCTGCACTCTCTCCTGCTGTGACAGAAATACACTGGCCTCAGCGCCAGCAGAACGTGGGCACTATTGATCTGCTCCCAGCGCAATATCTCTTCTTACATCCATAATTATTCTCCTTCAGAGGACTCCACCGTGTGCCCTGGCTGCCCGATGAGCAGGCTGGCTGGCTTTCTATCCGCCTCCTTGTTAAAGATGCTCTATGGTCTCACATTTCACGTTGCACTGCCAAAGACCCCCCTCTCTTAACCCCGGCATTTTCGAATATTTCATGGTTCAATCCCAGGGTTGGGGAAGGCGGCTTCGGCACGGCACAATTACAGTGGTTAGTCGGACTCCTCTGGTGGAGCCATGCTGGCTCCCAAAGTACCATGACTCGCAAACAGACAGGCCAGGAAAAACAGAGGAATGTTGGAGAGATCATTCATCTTCTGTACTGAATCCTCTCTCTGCCTCTAAACACACAGGAAAAGGCTGATGGTTTAATAGTAGCAGTATCTGACAGTTTATTTGATCGAGTAGTGGGTTCATGACCTTTTTAGCTGGTGACCCTTTAAAGAGAGACTGAGAGTTTGGAAATTAGTTATCTTCCTCTCGCAAATGAAAAGTGGGATTTATAAGCAATAAAACACACCACTGCTTAATTTAATGCACCTTTGCCACTGCAGCGTCACATAGAAAAACTCAAAGCTTACACTAAAAATAATGTTATAGCAAACTTTAGAAAGGAGCAGATATTACTGCATACTCAATTCCCACAGCTTAAGGCAAGTTAGATGTATGACTTTTTAAATGCCACTCAGAATGAAATTTAAGACCAATTTTACAATGACCAAAAACATGAACAATTACTTAACGTTAGGGGACATTTTGCACAAATGTTTATTGTAACATAAAATGCGATTTATTTGTTTGGTGGAGGAGATGAGGGCAGAACAGAACTGGTAAATATTTTGTCATTTGGAGAGATTTATTGGCTATTTTTTGTTTCTCATCTTGCATGTGGGATTCCACAGCCTTGATTCCCAAACTTTTTGCACAAAACACACAAAACCTTGTATGCAATACCTTTTAACAATAAAAATCCTACTTCCCACGGTTAAACATTTTTAAGATTTTTGAAAGATTTATTCAAGACAAGTTAAGTAAGGCCTTATTTTTCGATAAATGCATTGCTTTCAAAGAATCTCGTGTATAACAAAGGTGACAAAGCTTTTCCTGTTGCTGCTCCAAGGCTAGAAGAGCCTCCTGTCCCACACTGATAATTGATCAAATTAAAAGACCCACTTTTTTGGCTCGCTTTTAGTTCAGTCTGAGGCTACCCCATGGCTTTTTTGTCAAGTCCTCTATGATTTTATCATGTCAGCTGTTTTAGATTTCCATTTAGACTTCCCTCCTCTCTGTTATTGTTTTATTGTATTAAATTTTGCAATATTGTCTTTCATTTAAATTTTATTTCTTTAATCATGTTTGCCTGTATTGAGGCAGATCCCGAGACCACAACTGCCTCAACTGGAAAGCACTTTGGGTCAACTGTTGTTTTTAAAATTTCTATATAAATAAAACTGACTTGACTTGAGAAAACTGATATTAGTGTGCCAGTTTCTTGACTTTATGACTATTTACTACTTGTGCTGCAGTTACTGTGCCACCAACATTTCAAATGTTTTATCACAATAATAAAACGAGTAAAAATCTCAGCAGGAGACATGTTAGCGCTTTCCTGCTGGTGGCATTGAAGACCGGATAAAGTGTTTCCAAGGTGGCGACCCACGGAAAGCTTCCCACTGGGCACAATCACCAGAAAAGTTTTTCAGGCTTCCTCTAATGCATGAGCATTAGTTGTTCTCTGGCTGAACAGTCGGCTTCCCCACAAATGAACTCAAGAAAAATAACTCACTGATACTACTCATCTGTTGATAAAAGTCTAGATGTGCTTTCTGAACTTGGGAGAAGGCTTATGACCGTGTCCTCTGGGGCCATTGCTACAAGCCATCTGGTCCTTGTGAAGCCAAAGTCAAAGCTGCGTCCATTTCCTTGAACACATCTAAGTGGGTGTTTGCCTCTGCCTGGGTTGTCCCTTATTAACAATTCTGTTAATATTTATGGACAGGATCTCAAGGCGCAACTAGGAAGAAGGAAAATGTCCAGTTTGGGGACCTCAGAGTTGCGTCTCTGCTCTTTGCAGATGATGTGATGGCTTCATCAGACTGTGACCTCCAGCATGCACTGAGGTTTACCGTCGAGTATTAAGCATCTGGATGAGGGTCAGCACCATCCAACGCTGTAAAAATAACTATTTGTTTTAACATAAAAAATTAATGTCCAAGCTGCCGTTCATTTTTGGGTTTACTGAATTTGAGGAGACAAGTTGAAACAATACAAATTTACCTCAACTTTTCTTCTCACATTCATTCAATTTAAAATTTTAAGGCAGCCTGGACACAAAGTTTTTTTTAAGTTAAAACAAAAAGTGTATTTTTGCAGTGAGTCTGGGGCTGTGTTTTTTTCTGCAGAAAAACGCTGCATTATTCCCTCTGGATTGGGAGTAAGTTACTGCCCTGAGGGATAGAGTTCAAATATTTCAGTGCCTTTTTCATGACTGAGGGTAAAATTTAGCACAAAATGGAGAGATGACTCAATACAGTGTCAGCAATAACGTTACGCCGGTCCGATGTGATAAAGAAGGAGCTAAGCTCGAAAACAAAACTCTCAGTTTACCAGAACATCTACGCTCCGACTCTCATCTATGGTTGCAAGCTTTGAGTAGTGACTAAAAGATTAAGATCGCAGATACTAGCAGCCAAAACTGATTTTCCGGACAGGCTGGCTGGTAACAGCCTTAGAGGTGAGGAGCTCAAACATCCGGGAAGCTCCAAGTAGAGTTGCTTCTTCGTGCCAAATGGGCTGGTTGAGGTGGTTCAGGCATCTGGTCAGGATGCCTCCTGGGCACCTCTAACTGGTGGGAGGTTTTGGGTTAGACCCCGACGTTTGGAATGCCTTGCTTAGCCTGCTGCCCATTGATACGACCCCAGAAAATGGTACTTTTTGAGAGAGTTTTACAAGTTTATTGAACCTAATAGCAAACACTGATCGTGAATACAAACAGCTATTTTTGAGTGTTCATTAAGCTCATAAAAATGTGTTATCTTACTGTCACTTATTTTGTAATGACTGATTTGCACCTCTGATTGTGGCCACTAAGCCCAAATTGCTGCACAGCCAAGTCCCATTCCTGGGGGTTTCTTCTTCTCGCTCTCAGTCAGACTGCCTAATGATGATGTAATTCAGCGGTTCCCAGCTAATGGGTCATGGCCCAAAAGTGGACCAAAGGTTCATTCTGACTGGGTCACAAGTATGTGGGTCATTTTCTTTTTTTTAAAAAAAATGTTTGTAGCCTGAATAAGCTCAATTACTTGTGACTACAATAGTGTTAGTGTTTTTCAAAGTTGTTTTTAAACCCCAGTTGCACTCACTTTTGCTGAAATACTTCTATTTTTTTAATCTTTGCACCTCTTGACTGCACATTTATTACTTTTAATGGTGATATTTAAAGAAAATAAAAATATTCAGTAATTAATTTAACCTTTCATAAATTTTCTCTTTTCTCTTTCATCGTAAGTCTCTATCCTCTAATATGTTTTATATTTTACTGCTCTGTAAAGCACTTTGAATTGCCCTGTTGTATGAAATTTGCCATACAAATAGACTTGCCTTGCCTGTTTCATTGAGCTTTAGGCCCCAGTTTTACTTTTGTTATTTAAGTTGGAGTAATAGTTTAGATATGCCAACACAGTGGTTAGCAGTAGCTCTGCGCCGTAAGAAGGTCATGGGTTTGTATCCACTCATCCATGGATGAATGGATGAATTGAAATGAACTGAATGGGTGTTAAGTGGGTCTATGAGGATTATGTGACCGGTGGCTAGACCAGTTGGGAGCCACTGATGTAGTTAAAGCAATTTACGCACAACAATTCTAGAAATTCAGCAGCGGCAAAATGTAAATTGTCACAATTTAAAGCCAAGCAATGCTTATTTGCAACATATTTGTCATTTGATTGAGACTTTAGGACTTTTCAGTTTGATCCAGTCTGAATTTTGGGCACAAACCTTGGTCCAACAACAAGAGGTGGTCTCTGTCCGGATCAAACTGCACCATGGTTTGTTTCGTTTTTTGTTTCTGAAAACATTTTCTGGATGGTTCAGACTTCGGGATCAATTACAGGAAGTTTTGGCAGGCTACCGTCAAGTGATAAAAGTGGTGTAGCGACAGAGAGAGCGACGATGGCGGCGCTCAGAGCATACAGGTGTTGATAATCCGAGCAGAGGAGAAATTAGCAGTGAAGTTGTCAAGTAGTACTAAATGTACTGTGTAGGTTTTAGTTTGTTCCTGAACAATGCAACATAACATAATGAGCCATGGCAGTACATGGGAAGAGGCAGAGATTACTTTATAATGAGTACGTCAGAAAAAACTCTTCAACTTTTTAATTATTTTCAGACTGAATGAGAGAGAAACCGTCTACAAACTTGCCAATGTTAAGTAATGAGAGAAGCAGCTAACAAACAGGGGATGACGACAGGACATAAGTATGTCATGTATAGTTTTTTAGTACACTCCCATAATTGCAAATTGAAACCAAAACTAATCAGATCAAATGTAAACAATGTAACAAAAATGCAGACCTTGGTTTGGACTTTTAATTGTAAAAAGGCCAATAGAGATTAAAGGACCAGAGAATATTCATATTTTAGAAGTTTGAATCAGGGATTTTTTTTTCTTGAAAAATTTCTCAAACTGATGAATCAATTATGAAATTAGTTGGTGATTAATTTGATAGTTCAGAGCGAAATCATTTATCTGATTAATTTCTGCAGCTCGATTTGTTACAGGGCTGCAAATACTTTGAATTTTTGTGATTGATTCATCAGTTGACTATTTTCACGATTAATCGATTGATGGTTTAGTCGAAGAATTGTCAAAAATTGTGAAAAATGCCCATCACAGTTCCCCATAGCTCAAAGCGACATTTTCAAATTGCTGAAATGACTATCATACAGCATGAAATGACTATCATACATTTGATACATCATTTACCATCATAAACATCAAAGAAAAGCAGTAAATTCTCACGTTTAAGAATCTTGTTTGACATTTTTGCTTGAAATATGACAAACGATCAGTCGATTATCACAATAGTTGACATTTAATTTACTTTCATCTAATTAATTAATTAACTAATCATTGCAGCAGCTCTAATTTATCGCCTGTCTATGACTTAAGAGCAGTTCCACTAATTAGAAAAAAGCAATTATTCTGCTTTTTTTTTTTTCTTTCTTTTCAGCATCTTGGGGGGTCCTGGTCTGGGTGTTCAAGAACCACTAATATCAGCAAAAAATAAAAGAAAATAAATAAACAAGGCAGCTTTTGCATTTAGCAAATCATCACAGATAACATGCGCTATGACTCATACAACTCACTGACTGTACGTCACACTGAAGGTCAATGTACTCTGGCGCTGAGCGGAAGGCATGTGACTCACCACTGAAATAGCACATTCAATTAAAATTAAGTTGTGAAAGACACAAAGGAGAGCAGCAGCTAATACTTCATGTCTTTTCCTCCAATGACACATTGTGATTGTTCCGCTTCGCCAGCTTTAGAGATGGTTCTGTGTTCATCCTCCCAGTTGGCCTGTGGGGCCTTGTGAATAAACACATGGAGGTTAATGTCTCATGTTCTACCCTGTTCTCTGCAGACAGCTCTGACAGGAGGAGAGAGAGAAGAGCCTAAAAGGAAAGCTGTTTTGGTAATACGCTAATCTGGCTTTCACATCTCTTTGTTTTAGGCAGTGAGACGGGATATTTTCCTCAAGCTACCGTTGAGAAGTACATCTTGAGTCCACTGTGGGTGAGCTGTCAAGGGGAAATTCTTCCTCCTATTCTTTTTTTTTTTCTGCGAGAGCACCCCTCATACCCTAAGGGCCCTTTAGTGAACTTGCCATCACCCACACATACTGACAGCAGAGAGCACGCACTTCCACGGTCCCGCTCACGTCACCGAGGCGATAAACAGCCACAGGCCTCGCCACAGAGATAAGGCTTCCAAGCAGTCTCTCAAACAAACAAAGCCAAATGACGAATCTGGAGAGATGTTAAGAAATGACGCCATATTGCCCATGTATCTCCTCTGCCTGCTTTTTTTTTTCCATCCACACAAACACGCATATATATACTTGTACACCCACTTCAGCCTGTCCTGGAAAAATCATTAGAGCCCCCACCACCCCACACACACACACACACACACTGCATGCAGATGGAGAAAAATAGGGCTGAGAGCCAAAACGCCTGAGGGGCTTTTCATGACAATAACCTTCTGTAGAGCTGCTTGTATCCCTCCACCTAGATCAGGGAGAGGTGCTGAGGGATGGATGGGAAAATAAGCGAGATAACCATACAAAATATTAGGCGAGGAACATTCACACAAAGTACAGAGGAGGAAGAAATCCGTGTCATTTTGCTCTCATGGCCTGGAGAGATGGCAGGCTAAATGCTCTTTTAAAACAGCTTGAACATTGAAATGATGATGGCTCCTTTTGCCTCAGCAAAGCACATTAATACATAGCCGAATGCCATTTCCACTTTTGTTAAATGGCTCACCTATTGAGTATTCAATTACAATGGCTGTCTCTCGTTTGGAAGACGGGGCTGGGACCCATAAAAATAAGCTCCCTCTGAGTGAGGAGCTGCAGAACGCATTGGACGGCGATGGAAGAGCTCCTGTATGGGGGTGGTATATGACGTTAATGGCAGGGGAGCGAGGAGGTTGTTGGGTATTGGCTGTGGGGTAAAAAAAACTAAGCTCCTCATCTGCCGTACCGTTTTATTAAGGAAGCATATTTTTAAACCATTTGCACAGATAAAAAAAAAAAAAAAAAAAAGAGCCCGAGCTCATGAAATGATCTAAATTGAGAAAGCCATGAATCCTGGCTTAAAAAAACATCAGTCAGGGTGATTAATTCAGTCTTGATTAATCGTTCCATTTGTCTATGATATGTCTAAAATTCCACAATACAAATCCGCCAGTAATGGTCCAATCCTTCCCTCCCATTGTGTGGTTTATCTCTTATGCTCAAATAGCAAAAGCAAATTGTGGCTAATTTTATCGGCGAATCCACTGGCATGTGGTTTTTCCAGCGGTAATGATTCCCTCATTCGGGCCTAATTAACTGCAGCCATTAAATGGAGGGAAATGTAATGCCCTGGGTTCCATGTCAGGTAGTCAGAGGAGGACAGCGCAGGAGGACTCAATTAGGCCTGTGCTGTTCCCAGGTTATCACACGACATGTTTGCCAATTAAGTGGAGTAGCGTCTGATGTCTATGTGGCTCTGTCGGCACCATCACAGAGGCCCTGGCAACGCAGAGACGGCGTCGCAAGCCTCTCCACCCGCCCCCCCCCACCAGTGAAGGAACAGACACTACACTATGCCCCAAAAAGGCAGTAATTACAGGATGGATGGGAGACTGTTATATAAGTACGAGGCTGCCGATAGGCCAGGCAGGGCCTGCTGATGCCAGGTTTCAAACAAGTACCAGCAGGATCGAGTTACAGCAGAATTACCGAGGGTAGACTCAGTGAGAAACACAGACACATTTCAACATCAGAAGCAGGCTCAAGGAACGGGAGAAACAGAGGCTACTGACATTTTTTTGGAGTCTCTGGTGATGCACGACTATAATACTACTACTACTACTAATAATAATACTAAAAATAATGACTTTATGTATATGTTTAAAAACAGAGTTTACAAAGTGCTTTGGCAAACAAAGCAAAGACAGAAACAGGATACATAGAAGGCAATTCAACGACAGAAAGCCAAATAGTCCAACTAAATACAAACAAGTTGAAAATAGGGTAGAGTGATAAAATTAAAACAGGAGGACAAATAATCCAAAATTCAGGATGCAAAATGTCAATATTCAACAATACGAAGAAATAGACCAAAACAACAAAAGCAATACATCCACAAATAATAGAAAACAAAAGAAATAAAACCTAAATAAAATAGATAACGTAAATATATAAATAAATAAAGAGACAACACAACTGTTTTAGAAGATCATACGATCAACTGACTAAAATAAGATCCCAGTCGTGACAAATACAGAGTTTGTACAGACAGAGACAAGTCAAATTCAAGGACCTTCAAGTACTTTTTCAAGCACTCATTTTTATTTAACAATGAAATTGTTTTGTCCACAACCATCTGCTGTAAAAAGATTGCACAAATTCAAAAATGGAGCAAGCACATGCTACCAGGGACTAAAATCAATTTAGTATTAAATAACTGCTGCCAAATTACAGATCAAAACATCCCAGTGCTGACTATTTACTGGTGTTTACGAACCGATTGGCGCTAATACGGCATTAGCAAATAACTGCAACTGCAGCTATAAGATGAAAACCTTTCCTAAAATAATTTATGATTTTGTTCTCCTCTCGATTATATTCAAGTACTTTTTCAAGTTGAAAAATGTGTGATTTTCAAGGTATTCCAGGATTTTTAAGTGTCGAATTCAAATGCTTAAAGCACCTAAAGCACCTTGTGCGAACCGAACAAATAATGCAGCACTCCATTCTCAAAATCGTCCCCAAAAATATTATTAGTCACTTTCAAAACAAGAAATCCTACGGCTGCTTTTAACATATTTCCCAAAGTGTGTGTGCAGCTCTGTATCGTGACTCAGTTAGAGCGGAGGCAGAGACAGGCAGACACATTAGCCTCCCCTTATGGCACATTCTGCAAGGCTATAGGAGTCAGTCTGCGTGATCCTGACTGTCACTGACTTGTTATGAAAGCATCGCTGGCTGAGGCTGATCCATCACTTTGGGGGGTGGAAGTCGGGGTGAGAGGACGGCCGGGGAGGGCTGTGGGGGGGCGAGCGTGGGCGAGGCAGCCCTGTTGCCTGTCACTCACCATGCACCACTGCATGACCGCCAACCTTGTCTGGCTTGTGCACAATGGGAGGTCTGGGGCTCGACTGTATGAGCAGTCATTCCCCGCTCCCCTCCTCCCAGCAGCCAACACAGAGGAAGGCCAAAAGGAGTCAAAACACTCTGGACAGGCATTAGTCCTATATAGACCCTGGAAGACCTCACTGCTTGAGGCGGCTGAGCTGTGAATATCTGCTCTGTTTCCCGACTGAATCTCTTATTTTGGCGGTCTTAGCCGGGTTCAATTCCGGAGAGCAAGCCCCGACAGAGCCTCCAAAAGATAATCTCCTTCAACAAACATGCATTGCAATTATCCAGAGTCATTAAACTGTAATGACTGGAGGTGTGAGCAAACTTCTTAAGCAAACAGTTACAGTACCACCCACCCGAAAATACATAACGCTTGCAAAATGTACACCGTGGTTTAGGAGACAGAATCGTTCCTCACAGCAATTAGGGAGCGAGAGAGATGTGCATATGTAAAAGGGAGGTCTTGTGTTGGGAGAGGAAAGAAAAGAGGGAAAAAAGCTGAAGTCAGCAACAGCAATAAATCCTCAAATGCTGAGCAGTTTCTTCCAGCTCTGTCCTGGTCTTTGGACCCCATCTCTAACCCGAACACAGGGCTCTGTTTAGTAGCTTTAGCAGTGGGGAGGCGAGTTCAGTCCAGTGATCATCCCTCCCCTCCTCCCTCCCTCCCTCCCCACCCCCCGAAGGTGCAGTTTGTCCAGGCGGTGCCTCCGAGTCAAGCTCAGCTGGCCTGTTAGAGGATACTTCCCAGCAGCACCACGGTCTGTGACCACAGCTTGACCTCCAACCAGCCGCTCACTTCCACAGAGGCGAGAGAAATCGATAGATCAACCGGCATGAAATGGTGACGCGATTGAGATGAATGATTACTGGGGCTAATTCTTATTCATCCCTTTATGGGGCAGTGATAAGTGAGAAGTTAAATGGGTACTGAGGAGAGCAATGAGTGGAGTGAAACAGTGAACATGACATTTGGATTTTGCTTTAAACAAGGTGAAAGGACACATATTTAAACTGTAAAGCACTCAGACAGCACATAACTCCACGAGAACTGCACAATCCTTTGAAATTGTATTAATATCACAAAAACACACTTATTACCATCAAGTTATAGCCATTTAAAGACCCCCGCCAGTAAAAAAAAAAACAAAAACGTTTTGAACATTGTTCACATGTCCATATTGTGTTTTTTATATGCTAAAAGACATATCATGAGTAAAATAATTAGGGCTGAACATTTCCACTGTGTATCAATGACAGACTCCAAAACACAGATTCTACGTTCCAGGGTTTGTTATGTCACAAACCTAAAGAACCAATCACATAACACTATGCTGAAACAAAGGGTATTAGATGAGAAGCAGGTGTAGTTATTGTTTTTTTGCAGGCGACGCTTCAGTTTCACCTTAACTTGTCAGAGCTCGTACTCGGGAAAGGTTTATCTAACATTATTAACATATTAGCTGTTTGATAGCATATCAAGCAGAAGGCTTGTGTTAACTAGTACGTTTACAAGCAGATATTTAGAGAGGGTTAGATTATATGTGGTTTTAGTAACTGTCAAAAGCCTTTAGAAAATGTTTGGAACAAGAAGCAGCGTAGAAAATCTGTCGTAACCTGAACCGCTACATCCACTACATTTGATGATGGTTAAATAAACATATACGAAACATATGGGCTTGGTGTGCAAAAGCCTTAAGAGAGTACAGCCATGCCAGCTGCTCCATGAGGCTGTCCTTACAAACAGCAAACCTTTTAGCTAAATGCTTATGTCAGCATGAAAATATGCTTTCACTGATAATGCTAACTTGACGGTGTCTTGCAGGTATAATTTTTACGATTTTCACCATCTAAATGTAGCGAGTTAGCATGCAAACATCTATAGCTTTAACATTTTATTCAAAATATTTATTGCACAGTTTTTTGAGATATCCTACTAAATTACCAAAAAACAAAACAATCAAACACAACTGAAAATATATTATCCTTTGTGAAGATAAATATAAGCACAGAAACACATGTACTTTACGTCTTAATCAAAACAATGTGTTAGCAAACAGACTATCTGTCCTAAAGAGGCCTGAGTGAGTGCACGTCTCGTTTCACTTACCGTCTCGTTGCCAAACAAGATGTCGACGTAAGGCATGACCTTCATCAAGGGCTCTTTGAAGAACTGGCTGATGAAAGGTGCAGAGAGGTTCATGCAGAAGATTTTGTTGTTATCTGAAGCATGCTTCGCCACCTTCAGGATGGAGTCTGGGGACACGGTCAGGAAAAAACCCTAAAAACAAGAAGAATATTTACTTGTGTGATGTCTTTGACAGTTTGACTGACTTTAACTGAAACAAATGAATCTGTACAGGCAGCATTATCTGTCTTTTGACAGCACAACATGACCCAGACTGGACTGAACTACAGGCTCATATGGATTGAAACACTTTAAACTGCTAATTTGTGGGTTTTGGTTCCTGACAAGGCAATTTTAGGGTGACAAGGCATGGTATTATTGAAATAACACAGGAGCCAAAAGAGGGGAAAAAACAGCAGCAGTGCTCAAACATTTATCTGAAATGGTTTCTTAGAGCACACACAGAGCAACAAAGAAGAGGAAAAAGGGCAGGAAAAAATCCATCCAGGACAAAGCCTGTGGCTGGGCTCCAAGGCTCGTACTGGAGGAAGCAACGTGCACGTATCCGATGATAGGGGGAACAAAAGTCTCGTCTGGACTCTCCTTACTTGGAAACAAGAGAGGCAGCTCCACTCATTGTGTGAATGAATACAAATCAGGTAAGAAAACACCTTTGTGTTTCAGGTGGAAACCTGAAGCGAGACTCTCCTGCAAGCCACACAAAAACACTCCTCCTTTGATACTGATCTTCTTAACCTTGTTTTTCAGCAACAAGCTGCTCTGTAAAACCACTGTGTCACAATAGGGGCAAAGGGGGGAGAGAGGAAAGGAAAGTTTCAGCACAGTGATACATTTAATCTGGCTGAAAAGCTTCTATTGTGGGCGACGGTGCAGTTCTCATTAAAGCACTATGACATTTGCAGCAACGGAGGAGCGACCTCCATGAAAAAGAAAAGGGTATAACACCAATGAATAGAGGTGACTGTGTAGTCAATCAAATGTACAAGGCATTACAATGCAGCCGTGCTAAGCAGGTGAATTTTTTATTACACATTCATGGTGTGGTTCTCTCTCTGGGAAGACGTTCTCGGCCCTCTGCAGTGCCGTATGTCCTGTGGTTTTTTTGTCTTTAAGTTAAGGCCCAGGTCAGCGCCTGTGGTTGCTGTGTCACTGTACCATCTGTTGAAGACTAAAAAGGTGTTTTCAATGGACCCGGGAGCACAAAAGGAACTCACTCTGGGCTAATGGCCCATCACTGACCCTGACATTTTTCTTTTGCGGCGTGCCAACGTGTCAGAGGAAGGGGAGATTGTTTTCTGACACAAATGGTCCTTTTTTTTGGGTAGTTGAAAATAAACTGTCATGGTTACCGTAATGTTAACACTGATCAAAGGCCGGCGGCTCGATCAAATATCCTGAGGGATGGTGAACTTTAAAAGCCGTGCCACAGCTTCTCTAATCACACACTGGCTCTGTGTAATTTACTTCTAACCTCACTGCCACTGCCAGTGCCATCACATTAAATAGTTCAGAACTGATTGCTGGACAAATTATATCCATGTTATTCTAAAAAAAAATACTCCAACACTTAATTCTTATTTGAGCAGTCCAGTTTAATTTGATGTGATGCATTAACTAATCTGAAATACACACTGCCTCCATTGCAAAAGACAGCATGTTACACCAGGAATGGTTTCCAAATGCTAAAATAAGACCAAGACGGACAAAACTGTAAAATTACACCAACTTTAAAAGTCAACATCTGGGTTTCTCCCAAGGAGTTGTTTTGCTAACCACATCTTGACTAGAGGTGAAACAATCTGAATCGATTCAGTGATCAACGATCCGAAATCAAAGCTACAAAGTGACAAAAGTAATATCCATATTATCATCACTGTTAAACATATGCCTTTTTTTTTTCATGTCGAAAGCTTGTTGCTTCTGCCACAGCAACATTAGCTGCTCTGTTTTAGTAATGCTAGGCTGAAAAAATGTGCATGCAGGCTGAAACTCAACAGTGCTGTTTGGTCGGGAGATAGAATAAGTTAAAACAATTGTGAGTGAGCAAAAGTATAAATAATGCATTTAATTTTTTATTTTAAGAGTGAAGGAAAAGTCTGCTAGCGGCTAGGCTAATTTATGCGATGTTAAAGTGTTTGAAGGTCTAGTGTGTAGGAGTTATCGACATCTAGTGGTCAGTTTGCAACATTGCAACCAACTGAAACTTTTCCAGTGTGCCAAGTATGTAGAGAACACTGGCTGCCGACATGAAGTTTCAAATGGCCCTTCAGAGCCAATGTTTGATTTGTCTATTTTGTGCTACTTTATAACGAAATGGTGGACTTCATGAAAGAGGACCCACTCCATATGTAGATATAAATGGTAACGAAAACACAACAATTAAAACATAAGACTTTTAAACTAATAATGATGACTTTTGTTAATGATCCTTGAGCAGAATTTTAGACTTTTGTTAAATGTTCTTGTTATTAGTCCATATTTTATGTGTGCTGGTGGAATCATATAGTCATAAAGTTATTAAAGTATAGTATAAATAATACATGTAATATCGATTGCAGACCCTGAGTTGAATCGAATCAAAATTGTAACGTGGCAGACTTTGTGATATCGACAAATATCATATCAAAGAATGCATATGACAGTATGATAATGACCATGAAACCATGAATAAACCATGAATCTTGCCGCATCTTGTCTCATTATTAGTTTCGTTAAAAATTGACGGCCTAAACAATTGTCAAACCCATTAAATAGAGTGCATTTTCTGTTTTAAACAGTGCCTCAGCAGTTTCCCCTCCAGCGATTTATGATTTATTTCAATTAATTGCAGTCATTTATGTTAGGTGCACCTTCACTACAAAACACTGCAGGAAACTCTGAAAACTAACCTACAAATGAGCATCCATGTAAAAAACGCTAAATAACAACAACAAAGACACATTTGATGACTCAAAGATTCTGAAGTCTATACCTGTCTTTTAGTGTTCACATTTATATGTAGCTTTGCAACATCTGTCAAAACATTTTATCAGCTTTGATGCACAAAAATAAAAAAAAATCAATCTACACATAAAAAGCTTTTTGTGCTTCTCTGCATTTGAAGTTAATAAGTTAGTTTGAAGTAATGCTGCAGAAATCTTGTTCATAAAAATCATGCAGGCCATTTTTTCCACCAGGCTCTAAATGTTGTGACTCCAGTGGCTTGTGGGGGAAAAAAAGCCTCAGTCTGAGCCATGTGAAATTCCAGTTCCCATCAGTAGTCTCTGCCGACTACGAAACAGGAGAAGTTAAGTCTTTAGTGCTGCGGTGCAGATCGTGTATCAAGAATACCAGATCCAGTTTCCCAGGTGTCAGAGAGCCCTGTGAAGTGGGGTGACTATCACATTTCCAGGTCAAGATGATCAAAGTGCTGGGTACACTTCGTACAATTTCCACCCAGCCAAAACATTCAATAAAGCATTCAGAAATGCATTTTCCTGGCAGACAATAACGCGGAGCGATGTTTGGCTGTGTCAAGTGGTAATTTGAGGGAAGAGTTGGAAAGGCAGGGCATCCATTTTCAATGTTTACCCTAAAAAGAGAAATGACTTCCACTTTACTCGCACAAAGAAAATGTCTAAATGCTACTCTGAGATGAAATTAGTGGTAATCTAACCATAGAGGTCCTAACTACACAGCAGCAGCACGCTATCACACTTTCCCCTGCATTGTATCAGTGTTTTCCCCGGGGCTGCTCACATCTGAAAAGCTGGGTGTGATGGATGGCATGGTGTCACCGGGCTTAAAATAAAAGTGGACATCTGAAGGGTAAAAATGATCTATTTTGGGAAGGGCATTTTCATTTGCAACAGCAGCAGAGGTGGTCATGGAAAAGGAAAAGCTTTTTTTTTCTCCTCAGGTCTATTTTAATTCTGCAGGGATCAGGGGGAGTGTTCAAAGTACTGTGTCATCATGAAGGTTTTTTGTTTGACACTTCCTATTACTCAGGGATGATAGAGGGAATTTAAACCATCACCACTTTAGTGAAAAGAGTAATTATAAGCACTGCAATCATACTAAATTTTATCAAATCCCAAGATCATAGTCAAGTTTATTTATACAGCCGGAAATCACAAGTTTCTCTCAGAGGGTTTTACAATTTAAAGACCCCCGATCCCTCAAGCTGCTCTTATCAATATTTTATATTAAAAATAGACTTTGTAATGTCAAAGGAGTCGCTCACAGAGAATTAACACCCGGCTCTTCTGCTCTGTGTAGCTTTTCAGCATCTTCCATCTCATTGTTTCAGTTTTACTGCATACAAGTTTACTGTTTTGGTCCAGTGTCTCATCAGTTCTTCCAGACGGAGGAGGCAGCAGTTAGAAAGCTCTGTTAATCCTGCTGTACACTGCCTGCCCAGCACCAAACAGCAGACAGACACAGTTAGCAACTAGCTGGTGAACATAGTGGAGCATTTACGATACGATACGATACGATACGATACGATACGATACGATACGATACAGTTTCCACCGACTATCAAAATGTATGATTGACCCCAAAACGACATATACCACCGTTCTGCCCGCTACAGTTTTAAACACGTCCTTAAACTTATGGAATGATCAAAGTCCATCTCCTAAACTTTCTGGTTAATATTAGGCAACAAAACTAATGTTAGATTAAGGTTAGATTAAGAAAAGACATCATGGTTTGGCATTAAATAATACTTTTGTCACTAATGTAGCATGAGATATGTACTTACGATGCACATGTCACATACAACATGTCGCACTTGTCACTACAGTAGCATGCAGCACTTACGAGGCTGCATTAAAAGAAGTCTCCTGGGTGAAAGACCTGTGTTTGTTTTACCCAACCACTACCCGTCCCACCTAACCTATCCGTGTCTCTTTATATCTGAACAATACATGGAATTTGTCGCTTTTTAAGCTACTTCATAAAACTTCCTCCTGTGCTCCAGGTCCAGGCAGGTCCTGCATTTTGATTAGCTTCATTTTTTAAGAGTCAAACCACTGCAAGACGGACAGTTTTCTAAAATCTGTCTTTCATTCAGTGGCTGTGAAGAAAGCAGGGAAGGCTGTCATAACAGGGCTTCTGTTTGATGTCAATCAAACTGCGCACACGTGGGTCAAGTGCAGGTTGAACCGTCAGTGTTGCACAGCTTATGCTACGCCCAACGGGGAAAATTGCAAGTCATCACAAAGCCGCAGACTTAGGTAGAACATGATGCAAACTACAACAAAGAGAAGGAAACACAGCTACAGGACATGCTTTTCAAACTATTCTGAAGCAGAACAGAATTGTTGATTTCAAAGTTAGATAGACATTATATAAACATTTTTTAGACACGATGTAAACTTCATCATCACAATGAGGCTGGAAAGACAGACTAATTAGCAGATGACTTTCCGTGTGTGTGGTGATGGCGTTTCATATCCCAAACATCCTCTGTAATCTCAATTAGCTACTTGTAAGCGAGCCCCTTTTTTAAGGACACATTAAGTTGGGTTTTCATCGTTGTATTTTATGTCCTAGAAACAAAATGTAAAAAAAAATATTTTAAGCTTGTTTATTTTACATGTCTAACTGTTCCTCAAGGGAACCTGAAATGCTGATTCATATCCTGGTTTTAGGGCTTTCTCCTGCACAATGTCACACTACGAGATCACATCATTGCTCTGATATTTATCTGATGGAGCTGTGACATCACATCCTATTTCCAGGTTGACTTTCAATGCAGGACAGGGTTGCATGACTGTACCCTTGATTCAGGAAAAGAAAGGCTTCTATTACACAAAAACTTGTGTAACAATAAAAATAGGAGAAACCTCAGGAAGTGCCGCAGAGGAGGCATCCCTCTTCAAGGACGGACAAGCATGAAATAGGTGGTTTTAGTAGAAAGCAGAGAAAAGTCACAATAGTAGAGTTACAAAGTAGAGAAATGGAAATACAGCCGTTTGTTCTCGTGACAAATTCCTCGTTGTCAGGGAAGCCCTGTGAGCTAACCAGCAGTGTTTCAAAGCTTTTCAAAAGCCGCCCAGGCCATGCTATCCCTGTCATTACCATAGACAGCCCCCCATCATGCTCTCTGGTGCACAGGGTTCATTACACAGAATTAGATGTCACACAGATCAGAGCGCGCGTGAGGCCACACACTGCTCTCCTCCTCAGTTATCTCTGTAAAGCACCATTGCGAGGTGGATCGATAGCTGAGGTTTGGAGCTTCATTAGCTCAGTATGACTCCATCTCCATCAAGACACCTCTGGCACGCTACGCCAGCGTTGCAAGATATATTTTACTCCCCGATCCTGAAGGTCCTGCTGTTTTTACGCACAAACACACGGGGACAAACAAGACCTTCACACATGATGAGGGGGTGGGGGTGGGGGGGATCTGTGTCAGTCTCTGGCTCGATAAACAGGAGAAAGAAAGAGGACAAACAAACAGAGGTAAGTGATAAATGGTGTCACAAAGTGCCTTGAGTGGAAGGGAAAAAAATTACAGGGATGAAAAGAGCTCATTTAAGGCTTTTCATTTCAAAAGTGAGTGGGATTAGAGAGATTTTCACAATGCTAATGATGTTTTGTTTGCATCGAAACGGCCAGTTGGTTTCATTTAGCAGCAAGTTCAATTAAAGCAATGGAGAAGATGAATGTGTAACAACCTCGCAGTATGATTCAGCATTCCCCTTGCACTTTTAGGACGTTTGATCTGACTGCAAGGCGATTCAGGCGCGCTGATAGCATCTGCCTCTTCTTCTTCTCTCTTCCATTAAGAATCATGTTCTGGTGGAGCTTATCAGACATCTAGGAATTCATCCACTTCTTGTGAGGGAGCTGGAGGGAAGCCAACTGTACTGGAAACAGAAGGGAGGGCTGTGCTTTTAAAGGCCGCTTGGAGATGAGGAAAAAAGGGGGCTATCATGTCAGCCAGGATCTCTGGGGCAACATAAATGTGCCACAAACGCTGGATTTAACAACTGGGCAGAGACATCACTTACTAAACTGCTGCAGTATTTATTTCTAAAACATTTTCTCTGGTTTAAATATTACCCAATTTTTTACAGCTGAGCGGATATTTTCCCCCCAGTGTCGTGAAGGTCTCTTGTGGTGAAAATGCAGCTAGAAGGCTGTTGTGGCGATAACCAAACATACCTGGCCAAGGTCGTCTTAATGAGCACGGATAAAACAAGACATTAGAGCCAACCACAAAGCACTTGAGGGGAGCGTGTGTCACACTACCAGCCTGCAATTTGTACACCCATCAGAGACCGTAATTACATTAACCTCAGACGCCTCCACTCTGTAAAGCAATGAAGGAAACTACTTGCACGGGAGAGGGAAAGAAAAAAAAAGGTTTTTAACCCCAACTTGAGGTTAAGGTTTTGTTGGCATCACAACATTGGATGAATTGGTTTGATTTGAGTGGTATCTCACTAAAAGTAATTCGAGATCAGCTTCAGGGTCTTTTCAAATGGCTGCCTTTTGCTCTCCTGTTAAGCTCTACAGTTTCAAAAATGTGTTGGCCGGGGGAAGAGGCCAGCCTGAGCGGGAGCGCGGGATGCCAAGGAATGTACTTAAGATCTAAAACAGACAAGATTTAAAGCCAAGAGCATTTAAATGCCAATACTAATCCACAAAATAATTCACCGCATAGCACAAACTGACTCTCCCTTACAGATACCATATGTTACCTCTGTGAGGAGATGAAACGGGAAAAAGCGATGCCAGAAAAGATGCTTTCTTCTCCCCAAAACTGTGTTATCTTGGTAATGAAAAAGAAAACCATACTCTCTCCCTTCATGTTCTAAAGCCAGTCTATATTTCTACTCTCTCTGGTTCCTACTGTTGTTCTTGCCTCCATCATTGGGAGATTAGCCAAGAACAAACTGTTTGGTTTGCAGGGAGTTAAAATTTGCTAATGCACACACTCTCAAGTGTCCTTGTCTGCCACACTGCACTTAATTAGCATTTTAGTGCGAGCAGTTCTCTCTCCTTCAGTACCTCTGAAGGGGAAACATCACTCCGACTCACACACACATAAAAAAACACACTTATGGAGTAAGCTCCTGTAGTTTCTTACACGATTTGAGAACAGGATGGGGAGTGGAAAAGGGGAGTTTTGTGGGGGTCGATGGAAAAATGGGATAAAAGTCTGCCATGTGAAAACAGATGTCGGGACTTCAGAGTTGTCTCTTCTGAACCGGGTTTGAAAGGACGTATTAATATATGGGTCAGATGTATAAAGCAGAGGTTCAGTGTCGGAGTGTCGACGCTGCAGAGGGGTTTCTAGTTTCAGTGACTCGAGAGGTTGTGCGCAGACAGAAACCAAACCTCCGCAGACATTCCTGCTCCTGGGAAGTGAACATTTCCAAATGTGCCACTCTGTGGATGTAAATGAATTAGTGCACTTAACTCGAACACTAAAATGAGGAACTGAGGAGACAATCTTTCACTGTTCGCAGTCGCGTCGGTGAAAGCTAGCGCACCAGGTTGGAAAATTACAGGTAATTGCTGAAGCCATTGAATCCAGTTTGGTTTTGGTTGAAAGACTAAAATAACAAAGCTCTGATTGCTGAAAAGACAAGGGCAGGGAGCTCGGAGGCCCTGTTGCTAAGAGTTAATTTGATACATATTTCTCCCCCTTGAAATGTCTGAGGTACTGGCAAGAGACGGCGAAAAAAAAAAGAGAGTGAGAGGGAGGGTGAGACCCCCGCTCTCCCTGCAAATACTATCCATCTGCCATATTACATTTAACCAGCATGAGAAGCTAAGGGAGCGCCCTTGCACAATATTGTGTGAAGGCTGTCAAACTCAATGCAGGAGCTCGGTGCCCACTGCTCAGAGCTGAGGACACGGGGCCGCTTAAATTCAGTCTAATAATAACTTCTGACTGTGTGCGCTCAGCACTGGCAAAATAGGAGAGCACGTGGCAGAAAAAGGAACTTTTAATTATTCATGCCTGTTTAAAAAAAAAAGAAAATCATGTAATTGAAGCTGTAATATGATGGCCCCCAGAAGAAAACACCAACAGCTATCAACAGCTTTTTGCTTAATCGCCAAATTAGGATTTGCAATGAGTGGAGGGAGCAAAAAGCTGCAGCTGATTTTGAGGGTGCAAACATTTTTTTTTTTTTTTTTTTTTTTTGCAAAACATGCATGAATCCTTGCTGTCATCTTTAAAATGCTGCTTTGGATGCAATGTTTCTATGGTGTGATCTTTTATATGATTTCTTATTGGGAATCTTATTTATGATTTCACACTTTTTATTTAAAAAAGGAACTCCAGGGATTTATTATTGCACTTCTGAACTCCATGTCCCCAGCATGCCAACATATATAGGCCCTCAGTTCATTTATGGTCTCCAAACCCAAGCTGAGAAAATAACCCCTGATGATATCATTAAGGGTTATTTTGAAAAGCCTCTCCAGAGCCACAGAAGATAAACTGTTTTTACAGACTGAGTAGTATTTCTTACTACTAGTAAACTGACCTTTATGGGTAAAATTGGTGGAACACGCCTTTAACTCTTATCTCGTAATATTTTTCTGTAATATAATTTATGTTGGCCAGAACAACATTGGACTAGTGACAAGTGTTTGTAAGGCTGCATATGTGAATTTATGAACGTGTCAAAGAATGCGAGGACCTGGTCACAGCTATTGCAAATTTGCGCCTGTTAATCTCAATAAGGCTTTCGTGTTCAGATACAAAACAAAAGTAATTCACTAATCATGTCCCTCTACTTAAGAAATCCGTAAAATATCAAAATTTCATGCTCTTATATTTTATAGACTTTCTATGATCTTTAATCATACAGATGTATGATCATATTATAATTAATTATTATCTTTATTGATTCATTAGTCAATTATTAATTGTTTTGCCTGTAGAAAGTCAGAAAAAAGACACAGTTTCCAAGTTTGAAAGGTTAAAACTCCTGTGTGTTTTGTCTGACCAACAAAGCAGAACCACAGGCAATCAGTTTATAATCGCACAAAACAGTGAAAAGAGGAACATTTTCACACCGGAGAAGGTGAAAACAGTAAATTTTTTTGGCATTTTATCTCGATAAATGACTTAAAAATTGTCAATGATTAATTTTCTGTTAAATGACAGACAACTTGTTTTTTCACATTTTCCCTTGAACTTCGTACCTGCTAACTTTTAAATTATAAAATCACACTAAGGTGTTGAGTATCTCTGGACACAACATGGTGTGAACACTCAATACTGGTATTGCAACAGCACTAAAATCAAGCTAGGAAAAATCAATTGCCAGGAGGCAAGAAGTGTGAACTTACATACCCTAAGCCCAATTTCCTTGAAAGTGGAGGTCCTAAATCAAATCAAGCCAAGCCAATGCACCGTGGAATTATGCGAAAAATGACACAGCTATAGAAAATGACAGCTGGTAAGAAATACCGTCAAGGCTAGGAAACTTTAGAGCTTGTTTATTCACTCCACATGTTTTAATCTTCCTGGTGCTGTGATGATGCTACGAGTCAACTCTGATTGACTTTGTTTTTTATTCAGGCCAAGAGGGAGAAATATTGAGTGCACACAGATGATGTAAACACACAGAGAGAAGAGCAGAAACAGTGCACTCAACTGGTCTCGTCAAAGCTGGATGAGTTTTATTAAGACTCTTATGTTGCTGTGGTGTTTTGATTGTCAAGAGAAAGGGTCATTGTCTGCTAAAACTTGAAATTGCCTTGAAAATTCACCACTGAATGAGGAGTACCTCCCCACCTGTGCACGGCTTATCACAGCTGATGGAAATACCTCAGCAGGACTTTAAAATCTTACTGATCAAAAGAAAAAAAAAGGCAAAGACTGAAAGACACAAAAGGAACTTTCGACTTTTAAAGCAAATGCATGATAGCACCATTAAAAGTTGGCCACCGTTCCCGTACTCAAGCTCTGTCTGTGAGTTATTGTGAAAGTTATCGCTCTCCACTGGGCTAAACACACATTTTCCTCCCTCAAAGCACAAGTAGCATTAGCAGTGTAGCGTACTAAGAGCTTCTCCCACTTGAGCATAGCATCTCAGGCTGAGATAAATAATCACAGCCAGGAAATATGAGTCTTTCTCAAGCATCAAACAAAAACCTAAAAACCACAAAATTCAGATGCTGCTTGTAGGCGTCAGGGTTGTCTGCCAAAAGCACAAGTAACAGGGTGAAGCAATGTGTTATTAGATGTGAAATTAAAATTGTTCGGAGGCATTAGCATGACGCTTGCCTTTGATAACTCTGCAAGACTTATCAGCCACAATGTGGTTCATATTGCCTCTCTGTTGGAAGAGATGACATCAGACACTTGAAGATATATTATCTACAGTATTAAATCTTTGTTATTCTACTCTCAGACTAGTATGATACAAGGTGGACACTTTAACCAAAAAATGAATAATTTAGGCCAACAAAATTAGGCGACTTACCGCCTGACTCAGAGCAACAAGATACAAGGGTTTAGCAGTAAAAAACAGAATAACCACCTTGTGGTTGTTTGCCCTCAGCGAAAAAGTAAGTTAAAGTTTACATCTGTGTCTGTCAAATGCAGCCATGACAACACACCCAAAGTTGGACACCCAAAATTAGTGTCACCAATTCAGTATTTGACTAAAAGTCTCCCATTCAGTTACTGAGTCATGATGTTTAGTGATGACCAGAAAAGTTTTTGTCACAGTGAAACTGACCTTTAACCTTCTGTATATAAAATGTCATCTTTTCATGATGTGATCCTGTTCGACATTTATCTGAAATTTCCACTTCAGTAGTGTATACATTTTGAGTTATTGCCAAAAACATGTTTTGCTAGGTCACAGTGACCTTGACCTTTGACTACCAAATACTATTCAGTTCACTCTCCAGTCCAATTTGTGCCAAATTTGAACAAATTCCCTCAAGCTGCATTTGAGATAACAATTTAATGAAAATGAGACAGCGGCAAGGTCACAGTGACCTTGACCTATGACCACCAAAATCAAATCAGTTCAACCATGAACTGCATGCTTGTGTCAAATTTGAGGAATTTGTTTGCCTGACTTTCTATTTAAAAAAAAAATCATTTTGTTTGTTATGAGGTTTTTTTTTAGCACTCCTGTAACTCCCATCGACCGTAGCATTATTACAATTAACTGCTGTCATAGTTCTTTTTTTTTTTTTACAAATCAGTATTTTTCTTTGTCAGATATTGTTAGACTTGTTGCTATTTTTTTGCTTCAAAGTGTCCTCTAATTTTTTTTTTTTTTTTTTTGGTTTGTTTTCTGCTGGAATAAAGCTGGGCTGCTTGAAAGGCCATATATTTTAGTTTTAAAAGTCTAAAATTTCAAGTTTCTATTTAAATGTTGCACAAACAGATATAAATTAACCCAATTTCCAGGAAATCAGTATCAGAAAATGCAGAAAAATGCACATTTATACAAGTCATATAAAGGCACAAGGAAAAACTGCTATAACATAGTTAGATGTTGCAATTACGATATTACCTACGATAAGTGAACAGATATTAAAATGTACTCAATTCTGCCTTCATATTGCTTCTATGCCATTGGTATATTGTTAAAATACAACAATAGTTACATTTTAAAGTGCTGTTTTCAACTGACACTCACTTCCAACTAACTTTAAAAATCCCAGTGTATATTTGCAATCTTTTGCAAAAAACAAAACAAAAAATGATGTATTTTGCACCCCGGGTCATTTACCTTTGTTTGTTTCCATTGCATTCTCTCACACTTTGCTTTTATTGATACACCAACTTTTTCACCCCAGCAAAGCATAACACTTTTCTTCAATATTTTGATATTATTTTTTTCAAATGATTTGTGTTGCCATTCAAGGGTGTGTTTGCTTAAAATTGAAAAAAGCTCATAAAAATAATTCACTATTCTCTGCAAAATAAACACTTATTTTCTTCGTATAACCAGACTCATATTGACATCTAATTCTCTGCATCCAGAAATATTTCAGCAATAAACCACATGCTTAAATTGGTCATGACTATATCTCTGATCGCAATATTATCAATCAGGCAAAATGTTCTCCTCTCTGTGTGGATTAGAAACCTCGTTAGCCAAGATCACAGAGGAGACCAGTCATTTTCCAGCCTGATTTATTATGACGAGAGGCTCTCAGACGGACAGGAGAGTCATCCTCAGCTTCTACAGCCACATCCATTTTTCTAAAATTTCCAAAGTGCTCCAAATTTCTAAGTGGGGCAGCCTAAATGAAACACACAGGATGTGGAGTGCTATGTGTGAATCATCCCTAAATAATACAGTATAGCGATAGCACGGCGCAATAAGTGTTTGATGACAGGAGAATTCTCCTCTTCAAACACAAAGAAACATTAACAAAAATTTGGGATCCGACGTGTCAGTCTGGTTGAAGAGTATCCATTACTTAATGTACACCCACGCTTCTTAGAGCTTAGCCGCAACATGAAAAATTACCACTTAAGGGAAAAATAAACGTATAAAGCTGGTCTGTGGAGCAGGAGGTGGAAGGTTGCCTTCTAATTGCTGGAGGGGAGAGAAACCATGTTAGAGTAAACAAAGTCTGATCGATGGTGGGGATTATATCAGAAAGAGCCTTTGGCCTTTGGCCAAGACGAGCAAACACACTGGTCTCTGTCTCTGCTACAGATGGAAAAAATAGCCAAGGCAAAAAGCTGGTGAGTTAAAAGCATTATATTTCACAGAGGGGGGAGCAGATAGAGCGTAGTACAATGCCAGATATGACATGTAGCCAACTATATCACGTCTTGGCTGTTTGTATCAGACAGAAATGCCAGTAGATAACAGGGCAGCGTTGTGAGTTTGATGGAAGGCTGTTCCGGCTGGGGGCTTAGCTTTGGGTCAGGCTATACTCCCACAGCGCTGCAGTGCTGTGTGTGAAACCTCTCCATCACCGCACGCACAAGTTCAACGCGCTGTTAGCTGGTCACGGCCGGGAAGAAATGTATTCTGTATACTCCCCGGCTTCTATGTGGCAATTGCAATTCACATAAGCCACTTAAGGAAATCTGCAGAGGGAGAGAAAAAGGTATAAAACTGAGAAGGGGGCTTACGAGTTATTGGAGCCTTTTAAACACGGAGGCTCCTCATCAGGCGGGGGTTTCCTTTTTTTTTCCCCAAGTCTTGTAAATGAGTTCACTCTAGTGCCTTTAAAGCCCCTGTAAAGGTATTAAATCTGAAAATAACATAATTCATTACCTCTGTCTGAAACATGTTTAACTTGAAGATGTAATACGAGCAAAAAGTGCTTTGGTCTCGGTCGCGAGGATTTAAAAAAAGTAGCAAAATGTAAGCTATTCTGTCCAGGATGTCATTCAGCACAAAAAGGAATACTAATGACTTTTGAATCCATTTAGTGACTCACTTCAATTTGTGATTTGTATTAATGGCCTCATGTATTGCTTTCTCCACATCCAACAGGGCGCTGTGTTCTGCTAAATTTCACCATAATATTCATGTCGATAAGCAGGTGACGACTTGGAGAAAGGACTGATTATATTTGCTAATCCCCAAAGAAATTAGGCGAGATTGATGAAAGCGTGCATATACTCCACACACAAAGCCTTGGGAGTCTCTAAAAGCTGTTACCATGGTGGTATCCCATTAGAATAACAAACATTTCCCCTGGATGTTTAACATCGCTTCCCAGTGAGCACAGCCCTCCCTAAACCTCCCCTCTCTCCCTCTCCCTCTCTCTCTCTCTCTCTCTCCAAGCACCTGCCTTCACATTTTCCACTTCTAAAATTCCACCAGCCGCTTGGAAAAAAAAAAAAAAAAAAAAAAAGGAGGGTGAAATATGAAATGCAGTTACGAGAAAACTTGAGTGCCAAAAAAAGGACTTTTCTTCAAACCCGTAATAACTTTCCATGGGAATAGGGAGAAACTTAAAAAGAATAACACTTCCCCTTGATTTTCTACTCCTACCACTTTTTTAAGCAGGCAGTGAATTTCCTGGAGTGATAAGGGCTTAGCCAATGTAATCCTCAGAGGACCCTTCTCTGGCATGCCAGGAATCAAGAAACCTTTCCCTCTCGAAAAAAAAAAAAAAAAAGAAAAGTAGAAAAAGACAGAGAGAGAGAGGGAGGCAACAGTAGGTTTGGGAACAAGGAGGAGAGGCAGCCAGCATGCCATCTCCCACACATGCTGGCGAATGCAAATTAGCATGTGTGGAAAGAGCAGCCGGACTCGCCTCAGCTGGAGATCAACAGAGGAATATTGATATGACAATGCGAGGGGCTTCCCTGACTCAGACAGCAGGGGCCACCGAGGATGCTCTAATTGGCCTCACGCAAGGAGGGAGGAGGGAAGGGGGGGCGCCTATAAATGTTTCACACAGATTGATTCATTATCAGTTTGCTCGACAGGCTGGGTGGGCCTCGTAAAGAGTGTACCATCTTGAACTGGTGGCATGTAAGTCACTGTCACCGCGGCAGGACAGAATATATCATCCCGACCTTTCACTTCAGATATTGAAATGAGAGCCAGCGACATGACTTGCCACGCTGCAGGACTACCACTCTTGCATTTCAAAAACGCTGGGAGTGGAAGGATCGTGCAATGATAGGTGACAGAGCAAGGGAAAACATCAATAATTTACGAATGTCTCTTCTGTCAGGATATGCCAAGCTATGATGTGCTGTCTCTTTTTATTACAGCAGACGTCAAAGCTGGCTGGCAAAGTTTGAGGTATAAATATTCTCTTGATTAAGGAGCGACTGCAAAATAAAAAAAAAAAAAAAGTATTCTGTCTGTATTGTGGGGCAAAGTAGATCTAAAAAAAGTTGAACTAATAAATCCATTTACTGACTCTAGTAACTTCTGGTTTACATTAACAGCCAATTAATGGCTTCTGTATTATTATAGAAGCTTACTATCTACTGTAACAGTTTGCTACAAGAGAAGTCGTAAAATTTTACGGCTAAACTCTCTTCCGTCTCCTAAAGTGGTTAAACTGACGTTTTTTGCTCAGTGATAAATGTGCACAAATTATTCAATAGCCCACAAAAACTAATCTGTCCGTTAAAAAAGAACTGCAGGCTTCACAGACACGCAGAGCTGCTGAAGATCACTGGCAGCCATTTAAGAGCCGTGAGAAAGGCAGTTGAGCATCTCAGCTTCTCGCTGGGTGGTTGGATACATGTGGTTGACACATTTGCATCTTCAAAGATGCACACAGACAAACTCAATATGTGTGAGAATGTCTGGGCGGCATGTGGAAAACCCCAGTCCTTCCTCTGAAGAGGTTTCCTCCCCCTCTCAAAAACTATACCACGTTTTTTGAGCTCCTTTATCTGTCAAGCAGTTGCTTCGGCGGCGAGTTGTAAACAAGTCGTTTGGACTGGATGCACAGAAAACAGTTGCTGTATACCGTGCAGCAGCTATGCACCAAACCGAAAAAGGGCGCTGCAGGAAACTACAAATCAGGAGCCATTACACTGCAACAAATATGACAGGAACAGTGCTGCACATTATTTGAGCTCCAAGACTCATTCACTCAGTGTCTCTTCCAATGAGCGTGAACAATGCAAGCAGAGTGTGCATTGTGCTGCAGAGCAGGAGACTGTTCCTCTGAATTGGGGGGTAAATTACAAAAGAGGCCTGTGCAAATTAGACGTGATGGCTTCATAATACGTCTGAAGTGTCAGCTTCTCCAGAAACCTATCCCCAGGCTACACTCCCGGATCGACGCTTTGAACTTCCAATTATTCCTGCCAAACCGCTGCAATCACCACGCTGTAAAACAATCATTCTAGCATTACAAAACGCACACAATCAATGTTGACTTGGTGGTTGGAAATGACAGGGTTACAGATTTAAAGGGATAGTTCAGGTTTTTTTGAAAGTGGGGTTGTAAGTACTTAGTAGACGTCAGTCAGCAGGCCTCCAGTTTGGTGAAATAGATTTAGATTGTTATGCACAGAAGCTAAGCAATGCACTACTATGGATGGGGGCCAGTAACAAGATGTATTTTAGCCACCTAAAAAAAATAAATAAATAAAACAAAAGTCAATTTTAGGGTAGGCTATATCACAAGGATTTTAACTGTTTTAACTGTTCATTAGATAGCCCATTACGATCTAGCTATGCTCTCGTCAAAGCCACCAGATTCCTTACAAAAAACAGTTTAATTTAAGCTTGCTGAACACAGGAAATGCAGGTTTCCTGCTGCTTCAATCAGTTAGTTAGTTGGTATTATCATGTGATTTTAGTGAATCTGAACAAACCCTTTTAAACATTAAAGTCACACAATTATGAAAGCGTGCTACTGCTATGCCAAAAAATAAATAAATAAAATAAAAATTTTAAAAAAAAGTATCTTGTTATGATCCTTAATTTTGCTGATCTCCAACATCGTTTCCTCATTTAAACATGAGTTTTTCATTAAAATAATGTTCTCAGTTTTTCACATTTTGACGTTGTGAGTGATTATATAACGTGATAAGTGATTCACTGCTTTTTGTAATGGAGTCTAGTTTGAAGAGAGCGATATGAAGGCAAAATATCCTAAACAGAGCATACACTTAAACTGATACTGATTTTTTTAGGTGGCTAGAATAGGTTTTGTTTCTGACCCCATCCACAGCAGAAGTTAACTTAGCTTCCATGTATGACTCTAGCCTGTTTCTGCCCCATAGTGGGGACATGCAGACTGACATCTATTGTAAGTAACACACTGTCTGTAGATACGTACCCCATACAACCCCATTTCAAAAAGTCTGAACTATCCCTTTAAAGTATGCTTTCATAGCATGATGAATTTAATCTATATCTGCAAAGAACACATATCCGAATTGGCATTAAACATAAGTGTAAGTCTTTTTTTTCGCCCTCTTTTTAAATGCAACTTTTGAATGAAGTCCTAAAAGAAGATTAATATCTCTGAAGTGTTTGTAGTGGGTTTTTAATCCTGAGAGACCATTTGTTACAGAATGAGGAAGAGGACCGGAGGGAAACAGCTGTATTTCAAGAGGAACCATCCAGAACTGTGTTCCCTCCTGATATTCATTTGGTGAGGGAATATATTCAAGTGCTATCACAGAACCATAAGATTACAGCACAGAGAGGACTCATAAACAGAAAATCCCACACAGGATCTGGCGGGTGTGCAACCGCTGAGCAATTTTAGATTACAATACGACCTCTTACTCATGCATACTTTTGCTTGCAAAGAAACGAATTACCTTTGCAATTTGGGACACCTCTAAAAGGTTCTACTGGGTGCCGTTTGTCGACAGAAGTCTGCAGTTGAAAAGAGAGGCTAAACCCAGACGGGGTGACCGGGTCAAACACCTCAGTTGAACCGGAAAAAGTGACCACAACGATTGAAGAGAATGAGACTCTAGAGCCCGAGAGAGGAGCTGAAAAAAATGCTTCCTGTAAACATTGGCTAAGAATTATTTACTCACAAGGCTAAACATTAAAGCATCTCCTCATCCTTGATTAAGTCTTGTTTATATTTCCCAACGACGGGTGAGTAATATACATAGGATGTCTCGTTGAGATGCATCAATATTGTCTCCTCAACTGCGCCTGCTACATAATTAATACACACACTGACATGACATGGATATGATATGACAAGGGTATCAGAGGCGAGGAGTTAGAAAAAGAGCGAGTGGATGCATTTTTCATGAAGTGCAGAACTCCCCAGCCAAAGTTCTAGACATGATGTTTCAGTTTCAGAGACGAAAAGGGGCACGGAAGGCGAGGGAGGCGAAATGTGTGGCTGCGTGAAAACAAACCTGGGAAAATCATATGCAAGTGCGCTCATACTGATACGTCCACATCTCTGATCACACATCCAGAGGTCGACTTTGATCGGCCTTGCGTCTCCCTCTTGGCTATCTGTTAGGGGTCCTGTTCAAAAAAACTGCAAATGTGATACAACATCCTCTCATCTTTCTTTTTTTTTTTACTTCCACTGATGTCTCAACATCTGATGGGCTGTGGCGTTACTGCAGCTGCTGATACTTAATAAAAGTGAAGGCTGGATTTCTTTAAGGGTAGCGTTTTCCATTTCTTTCGCCATTTCTCCTCAGATTGGTGAAGCTATAAATAGCCTCGATTTCTAGTTCTGTTGAAAAAAAAAAAAAAACACAGGTGTAGAGAAGAATTCATTTTGCAGTGTATTTGGACAGGGCTGCTCTGCTCTGCCACTGGGAGAAGGGCCTTACAGGGGCCATTCCTCCTCATTCAGAGCCATTACCACCCCACTGTCACTGTCAGTCTGTCCCCTCACCCATCACAGAGCCCAGAGCAGCCCCACAGCCCGTCTCAAACCTCGCGACTAAATCACATTCTACGCACAAACGGCCGGGGCCATGCAGCATCTACTGTATCTAATCTAATCTGTCCATCTCTTGTGTCCCCACACACACACATACACACACACCATGTAAGTCTCTGTAAAAAGGCAGGCCAGCATCTTACCACCTCAATCATGTACATTTTCTACCGTGTGTGGTGCAACAAGAGTCGGTAATGCAAATCAGAAATCAGGATTTGCCTCCATAATTGAGGCTTTATCAGCTCATTAAGAAACAGGGAGGCATCGCTGAAATGAGCATGCAATATTCCCATTAAAAGCGCTAAAGGAGAGAGCACTTAGAACATATCAACACGAGTCCTTGGGAGAGAGAGGGAAGGAGCCGTGATTGATAAGGTTACTATCTTGTCAGCCAAAAAAAAAAAAAAAAAAAAAACACCTAAGGGAAGCGGCAATTTAGCAGAAAGAACAGAGCGAATGTTCTCAGGTGGCCCTGATGGCCACTTGTCTGCCCCTTGGTGTTGTAATGCCTGATACAAAATGGCACATCTTATTAAAAATTTGGCAGATTTATTATTACAGTTGTTTAACCTCTTTATAATCAAATCATGTTAGGGGTTCAAGGAGACTCCCTCCCGCTGAATTACAATCATTTTAGCTTGATTTAAATTCTCACCGTGTGGTGCCGTCCAGTTACGCCATGCAGGTACATTTCCTGTTTAAATCCGGCAGCATTCAGAGTCAAGTGTACACAGGAGGTATTAGAAAAATCATTTGAATAAGGGGAATTTTGGCACTTCAAGTCCTGCATAAGAGCAACAGTTTTTCACAGTTATCACATTGTGTTGAAGGGAAATTATAGGGCACAGAGTTAGTCTTCCAACCTCCTCTGGTCCACACTGTAAAATCTGACAAGTTGATCTTTCTTAAAATAGTCTCGGGAAGCGATTGCCATGAAAAAGGAAATATAAGTATCAATCTGTATTTAAGTTTACTTTATATCAAATAAGTTTACTAAACAATTCGCTGTATTTACTTAATTTGGTAAAGATGTTAAAAAAAAGAAACTTAAAAATGACAAGTGAAATTACTTTGCTCTTTCTAAGCGTTAGCAACTTCAGCAAACCAAGTTAGTCTGACCTGATTTTGTTAGGAGATCTGCGAGTTTTGTTTTGTGAACATGTTTACAGAAATATAAATATGGGTTTGCAACCAGCAGAATACAGATATATAGCACATAAAACTTGGTTTACTGAAGTTGCTACAATTCTGAAAGATTTATTGAATTAATTTTGTTATATTAAAGTTGCAACATATTCACAAAATTAAGTACATATGACTAAATTTTAAGTAAACTTAACAATTAGATATAAAGTAAACATAAATGAAGACTAAGGCTGCCAGGTTAACATGTTAATCGTGATGGGATTAAGGTCTGTAATTAACGCTTAATTTTTAAAATAAGCATTCCCATCTTTAAGAAGTTGTACCGGGCTGAGTGATGATACTGGTATAATATGAAACTAGAAGACCTAAGGAATACAGTGATACCAGTCCTGTTATGCTAGCTTCTTAGTAAAGGGGGCAGAATAACACTCCAAAGTTAGGGCTATATTCTGTCGATGGGAAAATGGCATTGTCATTTTACAGAGGGTCCCTTGACCTCTGGCCCTTTAAGATATCTGAATGAAAATGGGTTCTGTTGGGTATCCACGAGTCTCCACTTTAAAGCCCACTTTGTGCTAGTCTTGTGCAGTTTTTTTTTCTGTCATATGATTTCCGATCAAGACAATCTGGTAGAATTGAATTGCTTTACCTTGTATGGATTTCAAAGCTATTTTGAAATGCAAAATAATGGAATTGAAAACATGCAATTAATTGTGATTAAGTACTGAAATTCTGCAATTAATTGCAATCTAAAATTTTTTTTTTTTTAACAATTTTCTAAACAATCGGTTTCTTTGATTTTTTTTAAAAAGGTAAAATCAAGTTGTCAGTACACTAAAACAGTCAAGCCAGGGTTTCCGGTGGCTCAGTGGATAGAGCAGGCAGCCCATGTATAAAGGCAGTGTCCTTGCCGCAGCGGCCGTGGGTTCGACTCCAGCTCATGGCCCTTTGCTGCTGTCGTCCCATCTCGCTCCCCCTTTCAGCTATCACTCTCTCCTATCCAATAAAGGCAAAAATGCCCAAAAAATAATTGTTAAAAAAACAACAACAAAAACAGTCAAGCCTTTGTCTGTACAAACTGTACTGCTGCCACTCATAGATGTGAGTGGCAGGATACAAATTTACTACTATTAAAATGAGCGGGCAAAGCCAGGTTAACTCCGCGGTTTCTGTGTGACGGACAGGGAGGGTGACGTGCTGGCATATTGTGTTTCATGTACAGTAATTGCCGCAGCTCAAAGTGCTCAGAGGTGAGATCGCGGCGCGCAATGTGACGATGAACGAAGCATGTCATTGGGCCTGTAGGGAGAGGACTGTCATTAGCTACAGGACGCTGATGATTGAGTAACACTTTCTTACTGCTGCGGAGAAAAAACAACCCAACGCCTTCAGCAAAATCAATACACTCTGAGCTGTCGGAATGCAAATTGCGACTATTCTGGCTGCGTGACACGGGATGATGCACCATTACTTATTCTGGCTCCATTCAATGTCATCATTAGCCTTTACAGTGTCAAATCCGCTCAATAAAGGGCATTATTTCCAAAAGGATAAGCGCTGCATTAATCCTTTTATGCTGCTTTCAGCAGGATGGAGTCTCCCATAGCTAATATTAATGTGCTAGGTGTCAAGAGTGAGATGGCTAATCCTGATAACTCAGGATGTACAGTCAACTTTGCAGATGGCTATCTGCCCTGGACTAGCACTCCTAATAGGCGCAGGAACAGGATGTGCTTTTAAAGCTGCACTTCCCGAACGTCGTCTTCAAAGAAAACGATAATTTTCAACGGGGCTTTCTGAACTGAGAAGATAAGCCAGAGAACGGGGGAGGACAAAATAAAAATGATGCTCGCCTCAGAGAGGAAAAATAGCTTCCTGATATAGTCCTAGCTCCCTCTTTAAAGCTGACACCTAGAACATACAGTTTATCAATTATACATGAAGCCAGAATCCATCTTCTGTTGGCAGCTTGTTTGGATCCGGCCCGAGCCCTCTCAGTGGTGAAATGTGTCTGGGAGCCCCCATCCCTCCTGTCGCCTTTTTCCACTCGCAGCCTGTCCTTAAATCAATCCCTTTTTAGGCCTGAATTTATTTTTCCTGTAACAAATCTGTCTTGGCAAATGATGTCACATAAGCGGGGAGAATGACAGCCTGATGTCTATGCGGGGAACATCAACCTTGCTCCAGCAGCCTCCTCCCAAGGTGAGTAATCATGCTGAGGAGCGGTGCAGTGTGTGGATGCCAGCCAGAGTCCAAACAAACCCAGAGTCTGTTGCTCAAGATAAACAAACCAATTAGGGGAAAGGCATGTTATTCCTCAGTTGGTGGGATATTTGCTAGATGGAAAATAATCAATGCATTCTTATTTCCACGGGGCACAGCTGAAAAAAGTCCTGAGCAGAATAAAATCTAGGCGGAGAGGGAGAGTAAAATTATTCATTAGAAAAAATAAATAATGGGACTAAACTAGCTACTAGTCATGTAATTAATCCATGCAGGCTCAGTGGAGAGAGGAGAGCACAGAGGGGAAGATTCATCATAGCTTTTCGCCCCTCGCTCCCAGGGATACATGCCCTTCTTGTGTGGATGAGTCAGCTTACATCTTCTGACAATTGTGAGCCAAGGGCTTTGTCAAAAGGAACCACAGTTATTGTTTTGATTGGTTCCCCCTTGTTATGTTGGGAGCGCAAAACGCTTTCAAATGTGATTGCGCCACAGCATCTGAAAATAAGGCACGCACATATAGAACATCAAAAAGGAAGATGTCTGCTTTTTATTTACCCGAGGACAATCATTTGGCACTTTGGCGCTCTCCCTGGCCTCTCCTCCACACTGGAACGAGCAGCCCTATCAGTAATTGCAGGGAGCGGCCCCGTTGGCCAGCCGGAGCATTAGACGACTGGGCTCGCGGTGCATGACATTCAAGCCGGCCAATAAGGACGGACATGCTAATCAAAGTGGCGCTGGCCTCCCCATCACAGTGCGACTGGAGGACTTTGCCCGGTCGGGGTGGATGTGCAGCTGCTCTGGCTGCATTTCCACTCTGCCCCCTCAGGGCCTGGGCACCAGGCTAACCACTGGCACAAGAGTTTAGATGCCGGGGAAAATAGAGAAAAAAATGGCGGAGGCTAACAACGCCACACATGAAAAATAAATCACAGCCAGCTTGTTAGCATGGGGAAGGAGAGAGGGAAAGAGGAAGAGAGGGAGACAGAGAGAGGAAGGGGAGGGGAGAAAAAAAAAGAACTGGGTTAAGAGATTTAATGTGCTGCTGAAAATCTGACACTTGCCAGAGGTCCAAATGTTCCACCAGAGCAACGGCAGCCCTGCCGGCTAAGTCTCTATAAAGCCTCCAAAGCTGCTTACAATATACACTTGAGAAACAATAGATAAGGTCAGAGTACTAGCCTATGTCTGAGTGGGACCATGTATGAAAAATAAACACTTTCTCACTGCATGTGTGAACCCCAGACATGCTCACTGACACACAGGCAAAAAGCAGTTTGATGTTGTTGATTAATCAGCATCTGTCGGGCAAATATCCTGCACATTGTTTGCTTCCAGCCCTTCAAATCTGAATTTCTGCAGCTTTTCTATTTTATTTTTTAAAAGAATATAATTGTAAACTGAATATCTTTAGACTGTTGGTTGGAGAATATACAAATATTTTTAAATCACACTGGGCTCTGGGAACAAATGATAGCCATATTCAACAAAAAATATGAGACATTAATCATAAATACATAATAATGATTACTTGCAGAATTTGTGTATTGTTAAATTTCAGAAACAAATGAAAATTGTTCATTAAAGTTATACAAATTCGACATTTAGAGAAATACACTTATTTGGCACCTCTTCAAAGTTACATACAAGGATTAGTAACACTCTTATATTTGTCCTTTTGAGTTATAGCCAGGAGATAGTTAGCTTAGCTTAGCATAATGAATGGGATTAGAGGGAAACAGCTAGCCTGTCTCTGTCCGATATTACAAAAAATATGCCTACCAGCACAATGAAAGCTCCATAATTGACACATTATATGATGTTTGTTTAATTAATATGAAGTGTTAAAGGAACAGTTCACCCCAAAATCAAAATTACATATTATTCCTTTTAGTTGTAGTGCTGTTTATCAGTCTAGATTGTTTTGGCGTGGGTTGCCGAATTTTGGAGATATTGGCTGTAGAGATGTCTGCCTTCTCTTGAATATAATGGAACTAGATGGCACTCGGCCAAAACACCCAACAATACATTTGAAAAACTCAACAGTAATGTCTTTTTTAGAAATCTTGACCCCGTTATTCAAGATAATCCACAGACCTTGTTGATAGCAGTTTCATGTAGGAACTAATTTCTTTCTGCCGAACTACACCCACCAAACGTATCAGCACGCAGAAGGAAGCGTGTATCTACTGCTAGCTCATCTCACACCACTGAGCTAGCTAATTTTAGGATGCCATTAATGTTTACATCTTGTGCTGTCACAGAAATGAGCCTGTCATTCATTAGTAGATGCACACTTCCTTCTGCGTGGTGATAGATCTGGTGGCTGTAGTTTGGTAGAGGAAATAGTTCCAACACAAAACTGCTCACAACAAGACCCGTGGATTATCTTTGTCATGATTTCTGGAAGGAGACGACTGTTGAGTTTAGTTCCATTATATTCGAAAGAAAGGAAGACGTTGCTACAGCCGATATCTCCCACACTCGACAACATTCACCAAAACAATCC
The DNA here is from genome assembly GCF_008729295.1 of Plectropomus leopardus. Lineage (NCBI taxonomy): Eukaryota > Metazoa > Chordata > Actinopteri > Perciformes > Serranidae > Plectropomus > Plectropomus leopardus. The sequence continues at coordinate 11,617,644 of NC_056481.1, forward strand.
AGACTGTGAAGTAGCACGACAGGTAAGAGGAAAAAATGATTTTGGGGTGAGCTGTCCCTTTAAAACAAGTTGCTGTTGTATTGGGTGGTTATGTGAAACGTTATTTCTTTCCGGGCGCAGTAACTTCTTGGGAGTCTTATCATCATGCAGCTGCCAGGAAACTAGCAAAAACTCGAAGAAGTTGCTGCTCCCAGCCAAGAAATAGTCCTGCATGTTACAACCCATAAAACCACAAGTTGTCATTTTTACATTTTACTTTTCATTTAATGGAGAGAAGAGAAACTCATCTTTCAGTCTACAAAGGATGGATTTTGAAAGTTGAAGTTTGATACGAAGAAAATCTTCAGGATTACAACCTAAATGAATGAAATATCAAATCATAAAAAATATTATATTATTCTCAGAAGTCATCCGTCTCTTTTAAAAAAAAGGAGAGAAAAAAAATTACTGGCAGTTTACAATGGATCAAGGCCAAACTGGCAGAAGGAAGATATGCACAAGCTTATTACAGACCATAAACAAATTACAGCGACATAAAAGGGAAAAATGAAACCTTGCAGAAGGAAACAATTCTCAAAGAACAGTGTCCAGCATCTGCCGCACAGAGATGCACATCTGTGGCGATTCTTTGTAGGCCGCTTTCGGAAACAGTCAGGCTGACCCGGGTGCTGCGGATGGTTTGTGGTGAGGGGAATATTCCGGCAATATTTATTCAGTCGAAGCTTTATGCTACGACGTGATAATATAACAGCGTCTGACACTTAACTCCACGCACTATCTTTGCCCAGGAGACACACTATCCTAAAGCGTCTGCGGTTTCATCATGTGAATCTTAATCAGATACTTAGCCAGTAGAGCAGGTTTTTACTCTCCCTGGTGAGAGTATCAACACATGGCCATCAGGCACAATTCACGGCCGCAAAGTGGCTATTTATTTTCTGCTCAGCATTACTTGACAAATAATTACTCAGTCTATTCAATTAAGCCATGGAACTCGCACAAATGGCCACAAACATCCCAGTGTAGGACGGAAACATTATTCTACGTCTCACAACTTTGCATGAATAAAAATGCACACACACACACACACACACACACACGCAGTGCGAGTGCTTTGATGCAGAGGGAGCAAAGGGACAAGGTGATGGAAAGTAGAAATATCATTAAGTCTGAACTATTTCATCCTTTTTACAGCAAGGCAGAGAAAAAACAGACTTGTTGCCGGTGGAGCAGATGCACACAGTAATCCGGGGTGAAAGGACATGGTGTTTTCCCTGCTGAAAAAGAAAAACTGTTTTTACAAGGTAACGTGGGTGTACAAGGAGAAAGTCACTGCATGCTGGTAGAGTAATATGGACTACAGCCTGGACGTCTGCCAGAGTCCAAAAATGTGCCCCCCTCCCCTCCCACCCCTCCCCACCCCAAGAGGCAATTACTCAAGATACAGTGGATTAAAGCATTTTTTCCTGTTGTTGTTCAAATTAGGATGCTAGAAATAAAGACTCCCAAAATAAAAACCAGCACAGCCCCTGCCAATTTTTAAGTATTTCCACACACATTTCAAAATAAATAAATAAAAATAAATCGCACAAATACACAAATCTCAACCAAAATAGATTCCATTCACTATGATGAGAACTTCTCCTTAGTTAGAACAAAATGAGATGAACCCTGACATCCTGTAAACTTTCTGCACAACGATTTCAAACAGATCTGCTTTTGAAAAGCTCATTGTGTTTGTATTGTTGTTAAATAAATAAATAGAACAATCAGCAGTCCAGGGAAGTACAGTAATTAAGTACATTTTCTGCAGTACTGCACAGTACAATGTTGAGGTACTTGTCTATTACTTCAGTATTTCAATGTTACACCAATTTATAGTTGTACTCTACTGCATTTCGAATGGAAATATTACATTTTAAAATGTATTAATCTGACAGCTAGTGTTAGTAACTTTGCAGGTTAAAATTTTTCATGAAGCATATGATCATGTTATAAAATATGATGAATTGTTCAAGAGTACCAACAGTTTATAATATAGTGAAAGTTAGCAACATTTTAAAATTTATCATACTTATCCTATCATAAATTGCCTTTATAATAATAATAATAAAAATGAGTACTCCTACTCCTACATTTGATGTTTTAAGAAATACTTCAACCCCCAAAGGAAAATTTGTATTTAACTGACTCACCCTGTGTTAGATTGAAGTTGTGAAGAAAAGTTTTGTTTTGTTGCATGCCTCCACAATGAACAAAGAGTCCAAAAAACGGAGAATATTTTGATGCTTTGCAATCATAAATGTCCGAGTTTAACAGCAGCAAACATATATCAAAACATCCATGTACAAACTCTTGCACAACTCCTGCAGGATAATTCAAGTTCTGATTTATTCGGTTGTATGCTCAGTACTTCATAAACAGACAGCCCTTTCTGACAACACCTGATTTCTTCATCATCATTTTACCACGATGAATACAGGTGCCTCTGGTCTACTGCTGCCTCAGTCACTTAGCTTGTTTGTGTTATTGTGTGATTTAAATGTTTTAAAGAGTTAGTCCAGATTAACTGCAGTCACACAGTAACAAAAACAATCTACAGATGGAGGCAGGGATAGAGCAGCAGCTCCCATGTTCAACAAGGTACAATTACTATTAATTAAATAATTTTTTTTCAATGGAGTCTGGCTTTGAAAAAGCATGTATAAGTTCCATTTTTACCATTACCCTTTCCCATCCCTGAGTTGTGTGAGAGTTTGTAAACAGATATTTTTGATATAGTTTTGCTGCTGTTAAACATGGAGGCCGACAACTTTAATTCATCAAAAATTTTCTTCATTTTTGTCTTCTTCATTCACTGTGGAGGCAGTTTTAGTTATTATTTCAAAGGAACACAAGGTGAGGAATTGATTTGAAATTTGGGGGCTTAAGTGTTTCTTTTAGTACATTTTTCTGACAACGTTCTCAACCTGAAGCTGTTAAATGCAGGATTTCAAAATTTCTCACTTTGGCGTCTCTCATTGGAATTTTCATAGAGACTATGGGGCACAAAAATAAAAGAACGGATTACAACTTAAACTTCACCAATTTTACTCCTGAGCAGTGTCCAAAATGACTCCATTGTTTGCTCATTCACTACTGACTATCTAACACACTCTCAATTGTTTACTTTGTAGTGCAATGCAATAAATTGAGATTTTGGACTTCATCATCATTTTGCATCATTACTGACTGATTACTGAGGTGTTGAGTCATACCTCTTAAATTTTCACATCTTGTGATGCACTGTTTTGTTATCTGAATGGAAAAAAAAACACTCACATGGAACGGTTGATAGAAGCACCATTACTGTGCAATTTCTGCAGTAAGTCATTTTGTACAATAACAGCACTTCAAACGTGACGTTTCAGCCAAACATGAAGCACTTAGCAGCTAGCTCAGAGGTCACACAGCCCCTGATGCTACTACGAGCGTCCAGTCTTGTCAATCTCATTCAAACAGGCGTTCACACACATACTAAGTCTACCTTTGAAAGATTAACCAACTCAATCGCTGTGGACTGCAGGCCAATTTCAGTGGTAAAGGACAGGGGGTTAACAGAGGCTTAAAAGATTGCATCATCTGACAATTTATAAGCCGCCATCGAGAAACACAATTGTGTCCAAAATCCATTTGAGTATTTTTAAATGTTGCTCACAGCAAATGTTGATATATGCGATTAATTTAGATTAATTAATCACAAAGCATGTAATTAATTAGATTTTTTTTTTAAAGCATGACAGCCCTAATTGTTAGCAAAAAAGTAGTTGCTGTTGTCATTGCTTTTTCCTGCCATTGTTGGCATTTTGGAGGGCTATATGTAGTGTATAAATTTCACACTCAGAATGCAGACGCTTTCTTATACTAAAATGGTACATATTCTTACAATAAAGTGCAGTATGTTGCACTCACAAAGTTATTTCAGAATAGCCCAGGACTGTCTAATTTTTCCAGAAATATATGTAATGATCATGTAGACGTAGCAGTCTTAAGTGAAAATTAAATGTAAGACTTTTACTTTGAACGGAGTGTTTTTAGAGTGCAGTATTGCTACTTTTCCTTCAGCAAAACATCTTAAATCTTCCCTCTGAAATGAAGAAGTACGACCATAAATCAGGCGTAAGGAAAATTGTAAACAACATAAATAAATCCCACAGACGTGAAAGTGAAAGCCACAGGATGTCTGCGCAGCCAGCATCGTTTGGCCTCTCCACCCTAATTTACCACGCTCCGCCCACTCAGGCCTGCAGGGCTGTGGAGCTGGCTGATCCTCCAGCAGGGCTGGGGCCAGCCCATACGTCCCACTGGCACGGGACGCCCCGCCAAGAGCCAATCACCAAGCCCGCACTCCTGACAGCTCATTACCACTCAATTAGGCAGGTGCACCTCCACGCACAGCCTTCTGACAAATACAGCCCTCCCAGATGCATGTTTAACATTCGAGAGAATTATATAGTGACAGCAAACACTAAACGCCTCACCCTTATCACTTGATTGCCTCAAGATTTAAATCCTATAATTGGCCCAGGCCAGCGGGAGGAAAAAAAAAAAAAAAAAAAAAAGCCAATAAATATGATGCAGTCGGCTTGTAATTGAACAATTATGAATTCATATTCATAAGATGCTTGCTGGCAATTACAAAATGCCATCTGATTAGACACAATTTGAAATGACATTGTTCCATGCTAAAGACACTGTGGTGTCAGCCTAATAAAGAGAATACACATCATAGCAGTTGCTCGCCCACCAACATGACCTCCAGAGATGGGAGACATGCTGACACAGTGGCTTGGCCGGTGACGGACGGGACTTGGCACCCATCGCTCTTTGTCCCCTAAACCTACTGCTCACACTCGACTCGTGCAGGAAAAATAACACCACCAAGGGTTGACTTTCAAAAATTTTTTAACACCAGTGGGCACAGATTGTGCACATAACAAAACACAAGCAAGGCGAAAAAATGTTGATCCCTTGAGAACAGATTCTAATCAAGATGAAATGATTTACAAATCTATTTAATAAGGCTTGCCAGAAGTCAAACTTGGCATGTAAATGCGGTGGGGATTAAATTTCATCGGCAACCAAGACTGTAACTGATCGCCTGCAGACAAAGGGGGAGCCTGCCAGTTTTTTTTCCTCCCCCCTCCACTTCTCTTCCCTCCCTCCATCCCTCCCTCCCTCCCTCTTTCTCTCCACTGCCTGCATTTTGCCTCGTGATCCCTCCCTGGCTATGTGGAAGGACAGGGGCAGTGCAGAGTGGTGCAGTACAGAGTGGAGAGGAAAGAGAGAAAAGACAGAAAAGGAGAAGGAGGGAGGAAGATGGAGACAGAGGGAAGGGAAGAATTTTGGAGATAAAGAGCAGTGGTGAGAGGGAGAGAGGACAGAGAGGGATAGAGAGGAAGCTCAAGGTCAGCGTGAGGACAGCATGGTCCTCCGAGTTGGACAGAGAGACAGCCGCAGTCACCTCTGTGCTAATCAGCCCTTCGGCTAGCTGATGAGATGTCAGTTAGTTGTGTGTGTGGAAAAAAAAAAAAAAAACCTCTCCCTTTGCTTTTTTGGCTGCAAATTGCAGGGGCTGGTGGGGCGGAGTAACAATGTGTGTGTATATATATGTGTGCCACTCTGGAGTGTAAGCAGGCTGACGTGCTGCTTGTGGTGCCAGTATTGCGCTTTTTTTTTTTTTTTTTGCCCTCCCCTTCGCCTCTTTTTCTTGCATATTATGCTACGGTGACTGAAGCTGAACTCAGCTTTCCCCTGCAGTGAGGGCAAGAATACAACTGCCAATTAATGCTATATGCAGTGTGCCAGTGTTAACAGTGTGAGGCATTCTGCTTCAAGTTGCTGCGCTGTTAGAAACAAAAAAGGTGGGCTAGCTGTTTTCCTCGGGCGTGGCTAACCTCTCGCGCGTTAACGGGGGTATTGCGCCATTAGCTGAGGGCGCAGACGAACAGCGTCCGCAGCTGTGATCAGGTTTGCGACCTAACAGCACTGCAGCTTGTGTCTCATTGGGTGAGTTTTGTGTATCAGGCCAGTTGGCAGAGGCGAGTGTCTCCTCCGTCTATCCTTGGGTTATTTCTGACCATCTGTGCCCAGTCATTAACAGGCCTTTTCACAGTCAATTGTCTTGTTTGTCTCCCCCTCTTCATCTTACTTGCTCTGTGCATGGCCATGAGATGGACAGAGTGCTTCTTTTTTTTTTCTTCCCCTGAATGTAAATGGCATAAGTTAGGAGAGGCCGTTTTATTAGCGCGGGCTAAGGAGAGCTGTGGAGCCATAGGTTAATTCAAAGTGGCATCATGGAGGATGCATCAAGCGGTGGAGATCAAATTACAGGGCAAAGTGCTCAGTGGTAAGAAAAACAAGCCAGTGGTATGCTGCAGAATGTGTGCGTGCATGCTGTGTGTGTTTAGCAGCAAGTGTATGTGTGTCTGGAGAAAGAGAGAGGGAGAGGGGGGGAGGCAAAGGAGACAGCAAAAGGAGAGGAGGAGGAGGGAGGGTGTCCATAGAGGACCAAGGGGGATGGGGATGGAAGGAAAGAGGGAGTGAAGGGAAAGGAGGGGGGGAGAAGAGGCTAACTGGGCCAGCACGCACACATCACCCCCACCAATTAGAGTCACTCATCTCCCCTTCACACAATACATCACCCTCCATTTCTGATGTTTACAATCGTCGGGGAAAGAAATAACTGTAAACATCACTGCAGCAGCGATGGCATTCAACACACAAAAAAACGAGAGAGATATCCTCTGCCTGAAATGCGTTTAGCCATTCCTTCTTCCCCCTCACGCCTTTGTTATTGGTCTTTGTGCAATGATTTGCCTAAGGACCCAGATTTCCTAGCAACAGCCTGCCACCAAACATTTGGCAGGAGTTCAACATTCTCTCTCTTTGTGAGAAATGGCAGTGCTGCCTCCCTGCTCTGCGTCTGCCACCAGCCCTGCTGCTGCTGCCGCCGCCGCCACCGCCGCCGCTGCTGCTGGATGAGCCAGACTGGCTGCAAGAGCCCCTCTAATAATTCTGTTTTCATCCAATCACACCACATAGTAGCAGGCACCTTGAGAGCCTCTGCCAGGAATCATCAATCACCTCTTTAACACACATGCTCTGGTGAACACGGACGCACGTGCGAGGTGAATAACATGCTAACGTACACACATGCACGCTTTTCGGTAATTACATTTTCAGATTAGAGTGTACAAGACTGCGTATACCGCCCAGCAGTCGTTTAATGAAAATCAACAAAGCACATTAATACACAGCAGAGGTTGGTACAGTGAGAGAGGGAGAGAAAATGTACAATGTGGCTGTAAATTGGGTAAATACATCTGAGTGCTCTCGACAAGGTTAATGGAGAGAGGAGGCCTTAGTGAACACCGGTCTAGACACGCCACACAGTATTAAGTGGGAATAGCTGTGGCAGTGTATCTGGCTAAGTACTTTGGAAGTGCGAATGGGACCCTAATAAAGCGAATGATCCCCCCTGTTTTGACAAAGAGGCCCAGGAGGGACGCTGGAAACGACGTTTTGAGATTCCGAGCACTGACAAACACCCATTTGTGGCCCTTTTCTATTCCCCCCTCAAATCCCACGGAAGCTTTTCCCCTGCGCGCAAGACTGTCGGATGTGGGCAAAACCCAACTGCCAATTTGCAGAGGATGTGCCGTGTTTGCTAATGCGAAGCAGAGGCTAAAAATGAGACCACACAAACTCTGGAGGATGGACTGACTGATCTGCTTTCTGGCACGAGCACTGACGGCTTTTTTTTTTTTTTTTTTGTTTGTTTGTTTCTGCGACTGGGCGGCTAATTATGAAACCTCCATCATTATTGGGCTACAGTACACTCATGTTTAGAGAGCTTGTGGGCAACTCGGGGACTATTGTGAATTTCACTTGGGACAATATGCCAAGGAGTGTGCTGATGGCTGTAAATGCTGATTTATGCCGATAATGAACTGCTTAAAGACGTGGAATGCGGTGCGATTTCAGGGATATCATCTTGACTCGAGATCAGAGAAAATGTTGATCTGCCAGAATTAAATGTAATCCCAAACAGTGAAACACGAGCATGGCAGGCCATCCTACCCCAGAAGCTGTAAGTGAAGACATTACCTCAGTGGTGCAGCTTGAGTGTGTGTGAATGTCTAAGCTCACATCTGTCCTCCTCAATCTGTGTGTGTGTGTGTGTGGGTGTGTGTGTGTGTGTGTGTGTGTGTTTTGTCTGTAGGGGGAAGATTGTGTAGGAGGGGGTAAAGCTGAATGAACTCGGATAATCAATTTTCACACTTTCACAGCACCTGTTGGCTTGTCTTCACGTAAGAAAAAAAAAAGAAATGAATGAATGCATTACATGTAGAACAATTTCACACTGTGCTGCAGCTCCGCGCACAAAGACGAGGGGAAAATAGGGAGAATGGAGCTGTATTGTCTCAATAGGTAACATAGCTCATTTCACTCAACAAAGGATGAATGGATATATTGACAATGCTGAAGGCGCGCTGAGGCATTCCCTGAATAAAGCCTCTTAACATTTTGTCCTCTTCTGGCAATAGAGTTGGGGAACAGTCATTTTGAATGTAGAGGGTCTCACTTACCGCAATATAATAGACCTTGGCTTTCTTCACCAGCTCCCAGTTGCTGTCCAAGTCCAGGTGTTTTTCCTTTTTGTAGCAGTTTGCCGCTGCCAGGTTAGCAACAAGGGACCTGCCGAGACAGACCCCATAAATCTTCCGCCTCGCTTATCATCCATCTTAATTTTGTCTCAAAAACATCCCTAAAAACACTCGGGCCCTAGACTTTCCTTTGTTCTTTCACGATATAAAAGGATGATAATGGTTTCTTAGAATGTCTGAACCAAGGTGAAATAAAGTCATCTGGATGTCTTTATTTTTCTTTCTTTAAAGTAAAAAAAAAAGGGGGTTATCTCAAACACCAAAAAAAGATAGGAGATTAAAATAAGCAGAGGGATTTTCAAGGCCAACAATGAGCTACAAATTATTCATATTATCACATCACTTGGAGAAGTGCTCCATTGTTAACAAAGGTGGAAAAACAACAGAAATGCATTACTAAATGAACACTTGAGTTGAGTAGTGAGCGCTGGGAGCTGGAAGTGAAGCAGGTGGCATTATCTTAACATAGCTCATTAGCCAGTCCTCGTGCGCTGTCGGTTTATGAGCGGCCATCAAAATGAGTGCAACCATCATCGCTACTTAGGGGAAAACTGTGAGGCGACCATATGACAGGTGGGTGCCGCTACAGGAAGGGGTCCGCTCTCACGCGGCGGGAGAAAAAAAAAACTGCTCACGGGGCTTTAGCATCACAGAGAGGAGTAACAGAGTGCTAAGTTGATCAGAGTGTGATGACGACGGCTACGGTATGACAGCAGGATTAGGATTGCACTTGACCTGAGCTGCGGTAATGGACTCAAAGGTTGGAACAAGTATGACAGACAAAATGAGTGTCATTACTGAGGAAGTCCAACAGACATGAGAAAAACAGGGAGCTGTCAAATAACAGCTAGACTGAGTGATATATATTCAAAAGGTTAAACTGAAACACTACAATGAGCTACCAAAGAACACAACGTTCATCAGCCTCTCCAAGAATGTGCAAATTTGGAATATTTGCAGAGTTTTGCTATTTTCTGACAAAACTGGTCATCTTTAAATACCAGTTTGCTAATTTTAACAATCGCTAGTTTTCTACATAAAGATACTGTAATCACTCTTATCTACAAAACTCAAAGAAAAAGCATCATTTTTCATTATGAGACTTCCTTGTAATTATTGAAAAAAAAAGAACTTTTGTTCAACTTGTCTTCTCAGGCTGGGTCTATTCTCTAACCAAGATTTTAAAACTGATAATAAAATCAAAGTTATGGAAACTAAACTATTTTTAATAAAACTCCAGAAACAGTGCCGGGCTTTCAGACCAATTTGACATAGTGGTCAAACGTGAAATTACAACTTCTGAGTCTGTCACATGTTGCCATAGGCTGCAAAAAGACTTTCCCCCAAAGACTTGCTGTGTGAAAGAGACTCCTGTAAATGAGTGGATACTTTATTTAGTGTCACAACCCCTAAAAAATGTGAGGTTCCATCACTTTAGTCTTATAACATTGCACTTTGCAACATGGATCTAATAAACTTGGGCAGGACATCAAATCTGATATATGTAGACTGTACAAAGACACCAATTGAATTGCAGGCTAGAACATACGTCTATTGACGCCAATATATAAGAACAAAATGTCATCAGCGTGCGTCATCCATCTATACCGCTGTAGTGATAAGAGAAAAATGTCAATAAACATGAATTGAGCCCTCGCTATGGTGTCTAATGTGCAATGAGAATTTCAAAATAAAGGAGTTTCTTATTGATGACAATATGCATCGATGATATTGGATCCCTGATCACTGAATTGACATATTGCTGCACCCCTATATGATACAGTGCTGGTTATGGTCGCTTAGCAAAGTCAGTCAATTCCTGCTACCACGCACTTGAAAGTTGTTGAAGTGTACAACCTTGCATTTTCCAAGCTGTTAAAGATGCGGCATGTGTCCTGGCCGTTACAGACTAAACTCAGGGGAAAACAAGTTACAGAGAAGAGATCAATGTCTTGTATAATTGACTGCATAGGCTGGCAACAACTTTTTTAGGGCTGCCCCTTGAAATTGAAATCAGTCAGAGACTCCTCAGTCGACTGAGATGGCAAGTTAAGCAGTCTTTTTTTGAGGGGGTTGCTCGTCAGTGTGCAGTGCAGTAAAATGCTGGAGATGTTTTGGTACCCAGATTTTGCTGTGGAGTGAGCGCTCTCGACTGTCACACTACTCTTTGGTGCAAGCGGCTGCGGACATGCAGAGGCCTCACTGTGAGGTGAAGAAGTGGTGAAGTTAATACAATGTAGTCTCTGACCTCTGTTTGATATCTTGTGTTGCCAAAAATGTTGATTTGCATTTGCAATGTGTCGTTAGTGCCCTTAGCTTGTTTACTAAATTATATGAATGCTGCTGTCACACTAAATGTCCCGCTGAGCCCCATTCAAACTTAAAAACTTTATATGGGGGAAAAAAACGAATTGTTGAATATTCTTATTGAATCGCCGAATGTGATTTGACCAGCATAAGTCTGAGTCTTGTACGTGTAATTCCTAAATAAACTGACTTAATAACAGATAAAATGAGACTATTTCTTGATACATACAGTATCTTCACGTATTGGCACTCAAATTCTCAGATTTAGTAGGGAAGGTAGATTTTTTTTCTTCAGGACTTGCACTAATCAAAGCCTGGGGGCTGTGACACACTGCCTCCCAATCCTTCAAAGCCATCACACCTCCAATCTGGCCCTGCCGGCGACCTTTCCTCTGGCCTCCTGAGCTGTCTGTTAAACACCTGTAAGAAATATTACAGAGCTCGTCTCCCTGTGCACGGCACCTGACCTTTTCAGGTGTCAGAGCCACATCAAACAAGCCCACTAAGACCATTCAACGCGGCCGGCTCCTGGGGCGGTTGAGGTCCAGCCGTAGACTGACTGACAACTCCAGTAGCAGCGTATGAAGGGCTGCAGAGGAGGGGAGTGTTTAGAGAAGGAGGTTATTGATCCACACCTGGTCTATCATGAACTGGAGCCCTCGCTGTTAGTGATATTTGTGTGTGTGTGTGTGTATGTGCAGGCTTTGACCTCTGCTGTCTCAGACGTGCTGATGATGATGCTAGCATGAGAGTCGCCAGAGATGCTAAAGCCCCTTTTACAGCCGAGAAGGCTGACAGGTGAGAGCCGGGATAGCCCAGCCATCTCTAACACATTGCTTCTGTCAGCCTATAGATGGATGACAACCCACTGGGGCGGCAGAGACTGAGTGGGGGCCTGGAAAAACACACTCAAGCTGTTCTTTTTCCTTTTGATGTGTGAGCTGAGCTATGATTCCCTGTTATGACTTCCAGCCCCGAGGAGTCAACTGCCTGCCTGAGGATGTAAAAATGAACCAGGAGGACTATTTTGAATCCAAGCTAGAGGGTCATTTTTTGGTCAAGTGTGACTGAAAGGTGGCTAACCTATTGTCCCCGGTGATGCAGGCTGCACAGGTACCGGTCGGCTCCTCGTTTTGCTCATAGTAATGCGCGTCGACGTGGGCTTCTTCGGCCTTCTTCTTCAGGATCTCCCCAAAGTGGTCAGTGCCGATGCACCCGAAGAAAGTAGCCACCTTGTGGGGTTTCTGGATCATCCACTAGGAAAGAGAAAATAAAAACAGCAGTTACAGTGAGCTCAGTTTACAAAATATAAGTCTGTTTGAAGGGTCAAGTTCAGCGAAGGCAGATGGCATACAAACTGTAGCTTCACAGCAAACATACTGCTTGTGATATATGAGGGCTGCGAGCTGTCGTAAACAACCCAAGACCAATTCCACTCCACATAGAGGCACTATTCTCATCCAAGCACTCCCTCTTCCATGTGTGCTAAAAACAGTCTCATCTCCTTATTTACACAAACCCCATAATTCAAGGCTCCATCCTACTTATGCAAACACAGACTGTGTGTGTACCTGCTACCACAGGACACTCCCTGACTGCTCGTCGGCCATTTTTTTGGTCTCGACAGACCTGATGTACTCAGTGACTTTTACCTGATGAGAGAGAGGAGGGGAGGGTGAGGGCTGCTCAAATTCTACAGCGCTCAGGTTTAACCTCCAAAGATTTATTGACGTACAGTACGTGCTGCTGTTTGCTCATTTTATTGCAGCCTCCTGTTTTGTTGCTGACGGGGGCCCCTTGTGAATGAGATGTTGCTGCTTTTGGGGATGACCTGTATATGTGTGAAATTAATCATTTCACACGACCAAATAGCATCTTGGTGGGGGAAGAAAAATGCATTTTCATCACCCATCCAGAGATGCTCTCCCCTGTTATTTTGTGCTCCCCCCCACCTCTGGTCTCTGGGTAACTAGTTCAGATGGGAAAAAATAAATAAATAATCAAATAGTGGAAAAAAAAATATCCAGGAAAAAATGCATTACTTTAAGCAAGGGTCAGGTGTATTTTCAAACACGGGCTTCCAAATCACAAACTTAGCTGACCTATGAGGCGCGTGGCTTTTACCTGGTAACAAAATTAGGCTGCAAATGATAATGATTACTTTCAATATCCACTATTCTTCTTTGTTTATTGATGAAAAATTCCCCATCATAATTTCCCATAGCTAATACTGTTTTCTTCAAATTACATGTTTTGTATAAGTAATAGACTGTAATCCAAAAGTATTCAATCTAGAGTGATATTAAACAGAAAACATCGTTCTCGTAAGCCAGCGACTCTTTGTATGGTACATACATACACACATACAATTTAAAAAATAAAGACAAAAAAAATTAACTGACATCAATACGGTTAGGGACAATTTTGCCTAAATGGCTATTGTAGAGACAAAAAACAGAATTTGAAAGTACCTGCTGTTTATTGCAGCGTTTTATTGGGGATTTTGTGTTCTCTCATGCCTTGATACCCATCGTGCTGAGTTTGAAAAACTTTTTGCATACATACACCTATCTTTGTTTGCATTTCTTTGTGCCAGTTTCAGCCATGCTGTGAAATTTTGGCTAAAAAGCCAATTTTCACTGAATCTGCAGTCCCTTATGTTGTCCAGAGTAAAGAGACAGCTAGTTAGCTGACAGTGGATCCTCTGCTCTAAGCATCCCGACCGCACACACACACAGTATACAGTAAGTGTTGTTGGTTTTACTATCCTGATCTGTGTGACATAAATGCGAGAGGCATTCAGAAAATTATTTTAAATGATTTTGAGATTTTACAATGCAATGTCAGGAAAAAACGATTAATAAAAACCACACAAGAACAACTGTTGTACTTTTAAAATTAATTGATTCAATGCCTTTTAACGCTGTTCAAGGACCCGCAGTAACCCAGAGATATCTATATATGAACGCAGATACATTTTTAAACAGCAAACAAAAAGCTAAAGGTTAAAGCGGATTAAAGAAGTGGCATCAAGCATATCAATGAAAAAGATCAAATATCTTGTTAAATCCAAATGAAATGTTTGTGACAATGCCTGAAGACCTTTTATCTACCTCTTAAAAGATGATGTTAATGTTGGTAACCTGCATCAGTTGATAGGGGTTGGGTGATGGGAAGTAGAACACGGCAAAACATGTTTGCTGTGTTTAGTTTCATATGAGTTTCAAATAGCAATTGTTTGGTAGTTTCACCTAAAAAATAACTAATGAGTGATATCAAAACTAATTGCCAGCTGACTTTCTGTTAATAATCAACTCTTTGACTCATCTTTTCAGCATTGGCGGCGGCAAAATGATCAATAATAATGCCACATATGCCGGCTGTGTCTTGGCCCATGAGCGGGTCTTCCACGTGTCAACTTGAGTCATGGTTCAGTCATTCAGCTGTACCCCCCACTTCCCCTCCCCACCTGGCTGAAATGCACAAACAAGTACGAACACGCACGCGCAAATCCACAGCAAAAGCCGACAGAAGCGAGCTCTTCTTCCCTAACCTCTTGCTGCAGGCACCTCACACTTATCAAGGTCACTGGCTCGGGTACACGTCAAGTCCTATCTGATTTTCTCTTCGCCGTGATGAGCTCCGAATCCAAGGTTAGAAGCTGCGGGCTGTAAATAATGACAGCGCGGCCCCTCCATTTGCAGGCCTCTCAGGTGGGAATAGAGAGGGCCACTCAGGGGCCCCCGTCCCTCTGATGACAGCATGGTGAATCACGGTGGAACCACCGACCTCGCAACCATACCCCCTCCCCCCCACCTCACAACACCTCCACCTCCATCTGAACTCTCCTGCATCCTCCACCTCCTCTTCCTCTCTCTGACCGTCGGCTGTACTCTCACTGCCAGCTCAGCTTGTCATTTTACAGGGTCATTAACAGACACACACACACACTAACATGTGCATGAGTACACAGTGCACCCACGCAGGGAAAAGACTGACACACTCACACACACATACAGACACACATACAGAGAAATCCTTTCTAGTGCCACCACATCAAAACTCCCTCCCTTCCTAAAAAACCCACCCCTGCTTTTGCCAGAAGCTGCTCTCCTACTCCAATAAACACAAAGCGGCAATAGATAAGAAGAAAATGTCTTCATTATGAGCATGTAAAAAAATGTATCTTGCCGTTTTTTTTTCCTATCCTCTGTGGTGCGCAGGAGCGGGGAGTTATATCAATTCATTTCCATCCCTGGCACCCTGCAGACAATCCCTCTCCATTCCCAGATTACGTGAGATAATACCTCCATTATGACAAAAGCGCTATTCGCGGGGTCGCCGAGAGGTCAACCAACCCTGCGCTGGGTATTCATGCTTAGTCACATCCCAATTATACCGCAGTGGCAGAGGCAGAAATTGGCAAATGTACATCAAGGCGCTTCATTACTGAGGGCCGCTCCAGTGAAATTAAGCAGCAGATGAGACAGAGTGAGATTTGCCCCCAGGCGGCATGTTAGAGAGAGAGAGGAGGAGGAGGAGGATGGGAAGAAAGAGGGAAGCTGAAGTAACAGATTTTTCTGAAGGTGCTGGGAGCTTGTATCTTGCACAGCAGCTCATGTATATTTACTTAACTAGGGAGAACGCCAGTCCCCAAAGATTAATAAGTTCCCATGATACACCACAGCGACATATCTCTAGGTGCGTTTAGATACGGAAGGGAAACCTAATACAAACAAGCGAGAAAAATATCCCTGAAAAGCAGGGGGTAAGATGCTGCAAAGGCGTACTCGCTAAAGGCAAAGTGATAAGTATACATTATGTTAAGTGGAGAAAGCGTCTCTTTCTGTTTGGCTTCCATTTAGCCAAATAATCTCACCCGCCCGCCTGCCAGCCCACCCAACACTGGCCCCAGGGCCCCCAGATAGCTATTAATTATGACATCTCATGGTTGCAAGGAGCCCCACTTGGGGAGCTGACCCAGGCCGGCTCCTCAACATCCAGCAGCTGCCACTCTTCACTACGGAGGCAGCCGCCTCGCGTGGCAGCTTCCAGGAGGGCAATTACACAGCCCAGATGAGATGAGGCGGCTGAATGTTTGGGACTCGAGCGCTCAGACTGCCATTAGCACTATAAGCTATTACATTCCCTCTTCTTCTCTGTTTTTTTTCCCTCCCCTCCCTTCTTCCGTCTCCCCGCTCACTTGCTGCTGTATATTGATGAAGTGGTAATGGGACCTCTAGTTAGATATTCCTCCTGTAAAAACATTGTCTTGTTTCGAGTCTCCCTCAGGGGTCAATGTATTCTCCCGGAGTTGCTGGGAATCATTTCTGCTCTATTAATGATGCAATTCCAATGCAATTCAGATCTACTGAAGACGCTGCACAGTGGGCTTTTGTGGGGAGTTGATAGATGACACTGTGTGTTATCCTGCAGTTCGACAACAAAGTGGCGCCTTCTGCACATCACCGGGAATCTGGTCGGCCCGTCACTCCAGTTTCCACCCGCTTGGTTCATCCTTAAAACAAGAACAGAGGAGAAGTCTTCATTCTCCTCGCTTCACCTCACCAGCGGGGTCCTCTTGAGAAGAACATGTCCGTGCCTAATGATGGTCACATTAATTATAGGCTTATCAACCCGGCAAAAATTCAATAGGGCTATTTATAGAGGCCTAAAATAGCTGAGGGCGAGGGTGCTGCACGTCAGGGTGGCCTGTAACTGCCTCCTCTCGCTGCTGTCTGTTAGAGCCAGGGGTGGAGGCTGATATCCGTGTTTCTTTTTACTGTGCAGTTAAAACAACTAGCAAACATCTGTCCATCAGGAGCTGTCATGGCGAGCGCTTTTATATAAAGCACGGCGGAGCGGAGGGCCCTCACCACAAGCGCTGACATTGATGAGGTCTGGCAGCTTCCATTAAATCACTCTTTCCTGTAAAGTGCAGGGCATCAAAGCAACCGGCTGAGGATTTTTCACTCAATCAGGTAACACACAAGCCACCCCCCTCCCCACCCATCGTACTCCCTGTCCTCTCAGGGGCTGGAGCCTTCTGGTCAATAACTCCAATCAGTTCAATTTCATGCACAGTTAGCCATGTTGGGGTGCTAGGGCACTGCTCGCGTCGGGGTTGCATATGTTGTTGTCGCTGTTGTTGTTTTTCTTTAATTTTTTTCTCCTCCCTGGGAGGGTTGATAAGTGGGGTGGGGACCTGCACTGTGTAAAAAGTGGAGACTAGCCAGGGCTAGCATGCTTGTTTTAACCCCGCCTCACCACAGCGGGCTCCCTGCCAAGCCATTAAAAGTCTCTGTGCTCTGCTTCAGTGACACAGCTAAAAGAATAGAGAGCAGGCGAGAGGGAGAGCTGTAAATGATCAACACGATAATGAGCTGATTATCAGTCAAAGGCATGGATAAGCTCTCTCTCCAGTAATTTCCTTTCAGATCAGTCAACCACATTCTCCTCTCTGCAATCAACACTCAAAGGGGAGGCATAGCATGTAGCCCGATGGGAATCCGGCCCAATATCAGCTTCAAATATCCAGATCCTCGTTGTCTTCTGATCAGTGCCTGGCTCGTCCCTTGCTGACACACCAGCGTGGTGGGGAGGCTTGTGTATCACTACTCAAGTTTCCTTTTGTGGTGGTTGTTTCGCAGTTGTCTTGCAGCTTTAGGCTCTGGCTGCAGGACAATAAAAAGCTGACTGATGCTCTAATGATGTTCAAATGCACTCTGTATTCTGCAAGTATTTTGACTGTGACTCATTTCCTATTGTTTTGGCTCCACTTCAGGATAAGATTTGAAATGTAATGTGGTCAAAGGACTGACTCTCTGCTTTAAAAATCCCATTAGATGAGGACTTAAACTTCTTGGAAAACTGCTGCTCCAAGACGTCAGTTAAATTTCAATGATGACCTCATGTTGCTTTAGCAGGCAAGAATAAAGGTCCCCGACACAACAAACTGATACCAAAGAATCAATAGCAAGGAGGGCTGACTGTTGGATTGCCTCCTGTCCCCTGTGTCGTGGTCAAAATGTTGCACTTGAACACACCGCACATGATACCAATATCATCACTGCAGCTTTAAAACTCAGCCCGGTACAGCCTCTCAAAGACAGGGTATTTTTACACAGTTTGTATTTGCACTTGTTTTTCCTTTCTCTGTGCTTTACATCAGAGCAACATTAACAAACAACAATTGCCCCCCAGGAATCAAAAGTGTATATTCTGATTCTGATATACTCCTAATACTCTTATGGTGATATGATTCTGATATCTGATTCATACAAGCAGGCAGTTGTCTGTAATTTAAAAAGGGAAAGCTAAACACCGACTGGACAGATTCAAGACGCTTATTAGCCAGTGACACGTTAACAACACAACCTGATGTAGAAAGGATTTTTACCATGGGCTGACAAACATTATCATAAACAATTGTGAATCCTTTCTTCTGAAGAGCTCAATGGCTAAAAAAATAACATTACCTCATATAATAGGTTTATTTTGTTCTCATGCCCTCTTGACTTCAGTCATTTGTTTACTTGTCTTATTTTTGTTTCTCTTCTCGTGCACTGAACTGCCAATCACGGTGATTTCAGGGCTCTGCTGTCTCTAAATCAGCTGAGCAAAAAAGACCACTAACGCCACCCTTACAGGACACACACGTCAAAACTAGGGTAACAGATGCTTACCAATGGCCCCAACAGCTGACCATCGGCTTGGTAAATGATATCCCATCGGCTGATCCTTCACTGTGCTATATATCCCTCCACATCACTCTGATTCCAAGTGAATTAAATCATACTGAGGATGTGATGATACAATTTCATGGAACCTTTAAAAGGTGTTCACGACCTACATTCATGCTGAGTGAACAATGTATAAATTCAAGTCAGTGCAACCAGATGAAAACAGGGATATATTTCCTCATTAGTTACTTATTTTGCATTACAATATTGTGCAAATGCAATGCAATCAATTTGAGTTTCCATCAACCACTGTTATGCAAATAGGCTTGAGACCACACCAGGATTACATAATTAATCGAGGAGCAGTAACCTTGATGATGGCTGATTCTCACTTAAGATGTCATTTGTATTATGCATGTGATCTATGCATGTGATCCATGCATACTGTGTCGCATTTTAATCAGCTATTGAGGATAGAGAAAGGGAGGGGTGACATGTAACGTGTAAGGTTCATGACACCTCTGGGAGTCATGTACTGTAAGAGGAAGTGACAACGAGATGCATGTGATTGTTTTCACTAGAAGAAGCAGAGACAGGAAGCGCCTCATTGTTTCTCTGTGTAGCTGTTCATTATCTTTATTTCTTCCCTTTTTTGGTGACATGATAGCTTTAATTAGATACTCGACAGTAGAACTTTAAACAGCTACAATGGACATATTTTTAAATAGTATTCTTTACTATTTTTTTTTCTATTCTATATTTGTGCTTTTTGTCTATGCACCAAAACACCAAAGCAAATTCTTAGCAAGCAAAAAGCTACTTGGCAATAAACTGGATTCCTCTTAGAGGTGAAGGAGGAAACTTTCTTTTAGAGCCACTGGAAACTTGGCTTTATATTGTAAACATGCATTCATGATATTACAGATGAGTATCTCATTAGGCATCCACAAAAATCAGAGTAAAAATTAATATTCATAACTATTAGAAAACCTTGTTCAAAAGTGCTGAAACCATTTTTCAGGATTTTTGGGGGTGTGGTAACATTATGCTCAATCGACAGCTCACTTTCACCTCAAGTAACATTACAGTTTTATTTTCCTTCCAGTCACTAGTATTAAATATTTTGCTGCCATGGAATAAAGTACCAAATCTATAAAATGGACTGTACTTGGTAAGAAAGCTAAGGAGACTAACTAGCAATCTAGGTAAGACCTCCCAACTCAGTGGGTTTTTTTTCTTGACCTTCCTGACCATTCCATTTTTCCATCTCCAAAATTTGGCCTAACTTTGGAGCATTATTTCACCCTTTCACTGAGAAACTAGCCTAACACTGGGTTTATCAGGTCTTCTAGTGTCATGTTTGAGTTTCATACCAGTATAACTTTAAATGTCAGTCCGTTAAAGCCTCTTAAAGACAGGAATGTCAGGCAGTGATTAACGCAATTTTAAAAATTGACTCATTATGAGCCTTACTCGCATCGATTAACGCGTTAATGCTGACAACCCTAATAACAACTTACTTGGCAATGAAATACAATGCTTTACCATTTGTGTAATTTTCATTTATTGTGAAAAAAAAGAAAAATATTTCAACTTAGGGTTGATTTTTGTACATGTTCACTTTGTAAAAAAATTAAAATAAATAAATAATAATGATTTAAGTCTGTCATATCAACATGAAATCAGTATGTTGGCCAATTCCAATCTTTCATTTTAAAACCAATATCTGCCGATACCGATGCTGATATTATCGTGCACCCCTGGGACGGGACTGTTCAAAATCCAACAAATAAAAAAGAGAGGGAGCTACAAGTGAGAGGGAAATCAACACTCTGTCTCTACTAGACACTGGTGCACTACCCCTGGGGAGTGGTGTTAGACAACACAAAACACCAAAACAAACGTAGGCAGCTTCCGTGTCCGCGCTTGCACGTGTGTCACAGACGGGGGCGGCGGGCGGGGAGGTGACAGCTCCCAGGAACAGCCCCCGATGATAAGCATCAAACTCGATGACGCGCTGACACACTCCATAGGTTCTGATGTTAAACACGACAAGAATGTCCCCGACAGTATCTCTGCACCCTCTTCAGAGAGCTATCAAAGGGCAAGTTCAGTGAACACACAAAATAAACCCACAAACACACACACACATATACACACACACCTGCTAACACATCTCACTGCAGCATCTTCGCACTGCATAGGAATCAGGGATGTGTCGCTGTCCCCAGGCGGCAAGTTTATCTAAAAAGGAAACACCTGATTTTTTTTTTTTTTTCCTTTTTGGCTCCTCTTCATTCCCTGCCTCCCTTGTTAAACACACAACCTTGATTTTGTTTCTGTTGCCCGGGAGGGGTGAATTATTTACAGGATAAACAAGGTGATGTTGTTTCAGTCAGTCAGAGCCAAACTCCCCTATCGCAGCAGCAAAGAGGCAGACGGGTTTACCTGGCAGGCATGAGGGGCTGAGCTCGGATACAGAAGCCGGGGAGCAGCTTCACAATGGCGGGCCGTACACTGATACCTTTCTGGAGGGTGGGGTGGGGGGTGGGGGGGGGGGTGGGGGGAAGAAAATGCCTGCACACCAGATTCATGGGCTGGGAGTCCCAGACTGCCGGGTTGTCCTATTTATCCGAGACAATGGCGGCTATAAAAGCACATGAGCTGATTTACCGAGAGTGTGTGCATGAAGTGAGGATGGTGGGGTGTTATTAAGTGATCATAAAGTGGTGTTTGTGTTTGCGGGGGGGTTTGGCCATACAAGGTTCAGGCAGAGAGATGATGAGGGACCTTTGCAGCTAAAGCCTCTAATCCTGTCTGTGGTCTGTGGGCTCCAGCTGGTGGGAGTGCAGCTGCGCTCGGCCCCTGCACAGGTGAATCAGTTCTGCACCCCCCCCCCCCCCCCTCCTTCTCCGACAACTCCCTTGTATGCAGTATGGGGGATTTGCACGGTGCTTTGATCTCGCGAAGGTGGCAGTGCCCCCCTTCCCTGGATACGGTGACAGCGTGGGTGATCCGTGTTACCGAAGAGATTTTTTTAAACATACGCCAAATGACAGCCCCAGTTGAGGGCTTAGCACAGGTCAAGCCCGGCTAAATTCAATGTGGCGGTGCGGAAAATTCACTTCAAAACATTCGCTGCTGGGAGGAAGTGGGCTTTAATGAGTGTTATGACTGCATTTTTCTGACATAATTTACCATCAGCGAAGCGGTGATCGAGATCATAAAAAAAAAAAAAAAAAAAGAATTAATCTCAGGCATTATCAACCCTAATCTCCCAGTGTATCCATTATCAGGTCACCGACACACTTATGTATTGTTTAGCAGTAATTTAAACATATAAATATATATAAATAAGTAGGCCCCTGAACATAAGCAGCTTAAATCACGACTGCCACAAATTCTCTCAATGGTGATCATGTTGCATTATTTCAGCTAGGTGCTTCTGTTTTCAAGGAAACTGAGCTCAGCACTTCAAATTCACCAGAAACAAGCACACCAAGCAGCTGTGCTCCCAGTCTGACCTCTGACCCCCGTCTGCACGTTCGCCGCAAACTGATTCACGTTTAACACGCCGCTTTACTCTGACAGGGACACAATGGGAGGATATGATTCGGCCCTTGGCGCAGATCGAAAAACAACATTCCTAATGTCTTTACGCACTGTAGCAAGATCCCCACTTATCATATTACTCATGCCTTTGTGTCCTTTTCTGCAGGCAAAGAGGTTTCTCTTCATGTTACCAGCTGGAAATATCAGTGATGAGCTTCTCCACTTACTAAGCTCGCTGGTGTAAAGGCAGTTTGTGTGCAGATTCTGTGGCCGGCTGGCTGCACAGGTAAGCAGAAAATAGCTCTTAGCTCGGGCCTGACCTTGAGAAGGATGCCATTCAATCAGTAAGCTCGCTGCAGTAAAGGCCCTATCATTGCACTAATAGACTGAATCTTCCTCTCTGCCCGGATCATGGACAATGCATGGATGGCTTCCTCCTGCTTGGCAAGTTAAAGAGGCAATTTATTCAATAAATTAAACAGAGAAAATAAGCCATGATGAAAGAAATACTGCTGCTGGGTGGGTATAGATTGAACTTGTGTAACAGTCTGCACACCTAATTTAATTTTCAGTTTATAGACATAACAGAATTGGATGACAGCAATTGACAAAACAGTTAAAATGCAAGACTGAACAGACTGTGCTCGTGTTCTCATTGCCAAGAACGAACATCAAGAGGTGGAGGGAGTGTGCGAGCTCCGCGCGCTCCTTATCTACACCCCATCATCCAGCTGGAAGCAGACAGAGTCAACGTAATAAGGAGGAGATTTAAGAACAGTTGCCCGCTTTGAACTTTGAGGCTGTGCGATCAAATTCCACCTTATCAACTGGCAGCTTAAACAAGTTGTGTTATTTTTCTGACGGCTTACAGAGAGAAGGAGAGGAGGAGGGTGGTGGGGGGGACAAGCTGGAACCGTCATAACTACTGGCTGCTGCAGTGCATCGTGACAAACAACGGCGAAAAACTTGGGATTTATTGCTCTGATAACCTTCCAGATTCCTTCGGCTGGTGCTGTATGCCAGACAACTCTGACAGAGTTATGCATCATTAATCCCCATGAACACTGCCAGTGATAAATAATGCTCTGCGTCCCTATGAAAAATAAGGCAGTTATTACCAAACCATAAAGAATGGCATTCGTATCATCACTTCAAGCAGATAATAATGTGAAGATACGATGTTTCAAGGATTCAAAAGCACACTCGTAGTGACAGTGAGCTGTATATTCCTGCTCCCGTCTACGAGCTGCTGGAAAAAGAACTCCCAATAAATAACAGCACTTGAGCCGAGTAAATCAAAGATCTTTATATCAGTGCCATACTGCTTGCAATACTGAGCAGACACTCAAGCTAAAGCATTTAGTACATAATAAACCAAGGTAAATAATGACTTGGCTCCATCTTTGCAATCATGACTAGAAGCAGAAGCAAATAGCAGGTAATCAGCTCGTACACAACAAAAATAAAGCTCTTCTCGTAACCTGTTGCTCGACGTTTTTCCCACAAAGAGCAGCTTATTCCACTCATCTGATAATTTCTCAAGGCTCAGACTTGAATCCAGTCCAATAAACATAGTAATACTATATCCCCTACAGGTGTAAATTCTTGGTGGTTAAAGCAGCGCAAAGAGAAACTAGAAGGAGCTCCGTTTGATACAGAGATGTTTCCAGCGCCAGATGCTGTGGGGCCCTCTCTTGTGAAAAGGCAGGCGAAGATCACTTACTTTCCTATTGAGAGTTGGAACATAAATTCAAACCCTGCTATAAATCAAATATAAATTTTCAGCTCCCCTCACTTTCCCCGGGAACGGCTGCAATAACAATGTCATTCGACTCTGCCTGGTTACCATTAATGCTCTGGATTCCATCCATGCTAATGATTTGGTCCTGTATCCTGTGCCTTTTACAAACCCCGCAGAAAAAGAAGGGGGAAATATTACTGACCTATTTAACGCTTTGCAGGTTAAGAGAAGAAACTAAGGTCTGTGGCAGATGCTCTTTACATATACAGTATTTCCAAACCCCCTCAAAATGGATTCTCCTTGCCAGATATAACACCTTGCGTGCCAATAATGTTAATATACCGAAACTCTGCGGCTGCAACTTTCACATTTCTAGACTGCAGCGTTTCTGAGCCAGAAAGGAGGACAATGCACTCCAGTTAAATCTAACTTGAGTGAAAAATGTGATTTCTATTTAGATATTGTTCCCTGTGCCAACAAACCTCTTCTTCTGCCAAAAAAAAAACCCTGAATTCGATCTCATTCAGTCTATTTTCTCCTTGAAATCACAGTCTCATAATAATCTTTAAAAACTGATCTTGCGCCAAGTCTGATTCACCAAACTCCCATCCAACACTGAATAATTACTGGAATGGCCACATATCACCATCTGAGCAGTCTTCATAACCCAAACATATACAGTCTAGTATCAGAATCCAATTCATACTGTATATTTGTTTCGCACAGTGTAAACAGACTTTTTAATTCCAGTGAAACCATAAACCCAAAGTGGAGCAGAGAGGAGCCGATTCTGGTTACGGAGACTGTTTAGAGAGAGCCGTTCTGGGTTAAGCACACTTTACTTTTTAAGCAAAAAGCAAACCAATTTCAGGGCAGCACCTGCACCCTTCTGCCCTGTTGGCGAAGCAGATTCAATGAGTTTTCAGCCAACACTACAAGGCTGTGTGCCTGTAAGAATCTGCACCGACAGAAGGCTTTTAGAGAAGAACCAAGGTCACCACTACAATAACACAGCACACTGGATCTGCTCAGAGCCAGGGGGAAGTGCTGTGTCTCTCACACCCTTGAAATAAAAACCAATGAGTGCAGACGGATACCAAGTTCAATAAACTTAACTTCGCTTTGTAACCTCTGCAGAAATAAGCAGGGGGCTAACAAGCACTACTTGTTCCAACGGTATTATACACTTAAATATAAACCAACTGTGTGTATAAGAAAATATCCATCGTTGCAACATCAATTACATCTGCTGTGGCTTTCATTCCAAACAGCAGGAATTAAGTGTTAGTGTAATAATGTGACAAGCTAATGCCACACATGCTTGGGGAAAATATATTGTCACACAGCTGCCTGAGAAGAGCAAGAAAACATTGTTAAAGGACGGAAGTTGAACTTAAGTTTTATGCTTAATAACCAGGAAAAAAAACAGAGAGCTCTGCACTGTACATTGTGATCCAATCCAGTACAACAAAAACATGCTCTTGTTTGACTTGAAATTATCTCTGGTTTGGTGCAACATGTTTCTCTGGGAGTTAGCAGTGTATCTCAAAATCTTGTTCATAGATTTTAATGAAATGTGATGAAAAGTTGGGCAATGAGTCACAGAACAAGTAATCAGTGTTTGGTGCATATCCAGGAACTTATTAATGAATTTCTTAAAGGATGAGGCTAATATTCTATGTTTTTGCTATTGTTAAATAGTTCCATAAAAAGATAAAAACCAACAATGCTTAAGTCTCCCAAACCCCTCTGGTTCCAAATTAAATTGTAAATCTCAAAAGTATATAGTTTCTTTTTTTATGTGCTCATAGCTTCCTTACAGCTGGGTACTAGGGATTTTAATAATGAACTGTTTAATCATTAATAGACAATAAGAATTTTGACCGACTTATACTATCATTTAAACCATTAAAATATATTGTAGTGGTGTGGGTTAGCCCTGTTAAGGCTGTGACATACCGAGCCGACATCAAAGAACTAGTGTTGCCCTCTGATGCCCTGTGTCTGCCAAAAAGTTGCACAGGAACACACCAAAGTAGCAGCCAACAAGCACGTATGTTCTGCACCTGTGTGAAACGGGATTCCCCTTCATACCAGCAGACGGTGGTCGTCTGTAGTCATTACGGCAACCCCTGAAGACCACTATAATGCTAGTTAGCCAGTTTGCAAATTAAGAACACAACCAGATGCTGAAAGAATAAAGCATATTTACTGTGTGCCAGCAAACAACTACAAAACCCACCAGGAAACGTCTCTGATAAGAGCTCAACGGTGAAAGGGAAAACAAATTTCCTGATATAACAAGTTTGTTTCGATCTTCCCCCCTCTTAACTTTAGCCGCTTGTTTACGTTATTCACTTGTGCTGGTCTTGTCATGTGCTGAACTGAATGGCTAATCATAGTTTCATTCACCGATGGGCTCCACTGCCGCCGCTGTCGATTTAACATGCTGAATAGGTGGGAAAATAGCCAACAAGGGTCGACAAGGGCCAACTGTGAGGGGCTCATTGCGGTGACGAGGGCTGCAGACTCTTGCCGCCGGCCCAACATTGGTGGACTATCGCTTGGTATGTCACAGCCCTAACTGTGTGTGCGCAGGGCGGGAAGAGCTTACATGGTTAACGGTTTATTATCGGTTAAAAAGGGTCGACTATCGGTCACCAAAAATCTCTAAAGTAGCATCCCTGCTGGGTACTGTAGTTTTTAGAAAACATAACTTTAAAAGGAGCAAACAGTTAATTTGTTAGGGATTATATTCTGCAGCGAATTAATACACATTTGGTGCTTTAGTGAGTATTCACTGCGTTAGGACAGTGTTATTGTGGTATTGACACAGAACGAACTAGCATATTGTTGTCAAAATGTTTATGATGCCCTCTTGACCTGGTCACTCTCAAAAAGAGTTTTTTTCCCACCTCAGTGAGACTTTTATCTGGTTAAATAAATGGCAGCTAGTGCATCATTGCATATCATGTGTTTTTGGACTGAAATGGAGGTCAGGCACATACCAGATTTTGAATACACGGGCAATACTTTTTAATAAGATAGAAGCATTTTAGAACATCACCAGATTTATCCTTTCATAATTCAAGACAGAAAATTATAGCCGTTTTCTCATAATCTACATTGATGCTGATTCAGAAGCAGGTAAAATATACACATTAATAAATATGTATTATATTAAACTCATATTTAATAATAATAATATTTCAGGAGTCAGAGAACAATGCATTCCTGGGAGAGTGAGTGTTTTCTGGTTTTTAATTGTTAACACGATTTCAGAGAGGTGTTAATTCAGCTTTATGGTGTAGTTTGTGCTGTTGGGTTCGTTTTTCAAACATTTTGTCAGCCTCATTTAACAGTACACGGTGCCAACAACAATTAATGAGTTCACAGAGCAGGCTTGCATCTTGTCTTGTATCGCAATGTACAGTGGCTTCTATCTTGCCTGTCTCCCAGTGTAAAGTCACTGTATGTGAGCGTGCATGCAAGGAGATTTTTTTTTCATAATTGTTAATGATGGGAAAGCCCCAGCAGGCTCCCTTAAAAGGTTGTCAGAGAAATCGCTAACAGCTGCCAGCCACAGGAATTCAGAAATGCCAAACCAGCACTTTGTGATTGGCATAAGGAAGTTACACCCACTTTGTAATAATATGTTTCTCTTTGGTGAGTTGCCAAATGGGTTGCTGCCAATGTAGACATGACAGACTGATCAGATCGTTCTGTACAGAAAACATCGGGCCAAGAAAAACTATAATTATTTGTCTGAGGTCAGGGTCAGGTCGCTGTAGAGCTCATAAATACAAATGAGATGTAACTTATAGAACAAATCTAATAATGGTGACTCCACTCATAAAGTCATTTTGATGAATAAGCCTTGATTATAGCTATTTGCCTTTACTTTTTCTACACACTTCTATACAGCCACTTGACAAGGTAATAAAGGCATGCTCAAACTCATGGAACAAATATTTAACCTTAATTCTTAAAGGGAGTAATTTTATGTTATCTTAAATGGCTAATGACTGATTTTGGTGTAGTTAAGCAGCATGATACTGTTCTGTTTAAAATCAAGGAGACAAAAGCAGCAAAAAACCTTTCAGAAGAAATTAGCTCAACAGACTGACTGCAGTCGTACATCTTCCTCGACTCCACAGCACCTGCTCAGGTCCATCTATAATAACCTGCTGTCTGCTCTGCAGGTGTACTCTGGGTATTTACTCCAGACCCATTTACCACAAATACATGCTACTGTATGTAATGTTCCCCCAGCAGCCCTGTATCTTCTTCTGTCTGCTCACCGTCAATCTGCTCTCCAACCCCCATCCTCATCCCCAGCTCTAGTCTTGATGATACATTTACTTTCCATAAATCAATTTCTGAAACTCAGCAATTACCCCACACTCCAGGGAGTCAGAGGAAATCTATAAGTCAGGGGTCTCGAAGATGCTCAATAGCCAGTCCTGTCGCTTCCTGTCCGCCTGCTTCAAAACACAGTGATGGACCTCAGATAATACTGGTCAATAAAAACCATCTGAGTAGACACAAGTGCAAAAGAGGACCTGTGTGAGGCGAAACAAAACAAGTAAAAACAAAAAAAGGACATGCAAACACCTCCACTGTTGGTACACAATGTTCTAATGTATGCACAGATGAAAAGATTCACACTTAATAAACATATTTTTATATATTTAAAAAATGATCTTTTTTGTATTTTTGTGAGACATTAAATATACAGTATTAGCACCTTCCACATATCAGGGATCAAAATCACCAGAGGCCCCATGACACAACACTATCACGATATTTAAGTCACGATGCAACATGTTGAGTATTGTGATTACATATATTGTGAAAATATTTCCTTTATTCAACTGCAAATTATTACTCCAAAGAAAAACTTTATTAAAAACTATTTTATCTAATATGATAAAGTTTTCATGCTGTTTAGCTCACTCCATTCAATTTTTTTCATCTTGTGGGATGCAAAATCATCAAAAAATTCAGATGGCAATGTGACAACTTCTAACAAACTTGTTTTGACAAATAAATATACATTTTGAAAAAAAGCATTCATGATTTTGTAAATTATATAGCTCCATTATTAAAATCACATTACTTGTGGTGTCGAAATGCAAAACAGTGACTTGGTCCCATCTTTGTACTTTTCCATTTCAAAACCACCAAGAGACTCGAATAAAACTACTATTATACATGTGCTTCTCCCACTTCAGCTTTGTTTAGAAACATGCAAATTATGAGTGTTATTAGTTACAGGCTACAATCAGCTGCAACAGAAGTTTTGCCCTAATTTCACACTACATAATATGTTGCAGTATGTATGATTTTCCATGGTCTATTATTTGAACAGTTAATACAAATAAATGCATTTCAACAGGAAATTATGTCGGACTTTTGCACAAATGAACATTAATCAAACTGCAACTCTGGATTACCACCGCCAATTAAACTTTTTAATTTAATTCAATGCATGTTTTTTGTTTTCTGAGATGTTCCTGTCACTGTCTTACCACCATCTGGAATTTGACTACCTTGTTTTCTGCTGGGAGAAGCTCCTCAGTTTCCTTTGCTTCACAGGACAATGAAAAACACTAAAACAATCAAGTGGGTCTTTGACTACTGTATTTAAAGCCTGCTTGCTTTGTGTTTGCAGATAGAGGTCAATACATAGATTACTTAATGCTCCTTTAATAACTTTTTGATGTGGGAAGTAATGCTCTATAGACTGGCAGTATTATCACCACACAGCATGTACAGCTGAAGTGCCTGAGAGACCCTTGAGACAAAAACTGATATGTGATATTGTACTGCTCGTCCCACTGCTACTTTAACAGCAGCTTTCAAGAACGGAGATTTAATTTCTTTACATGTTTACCTTTGTTTCATCCCTACCTCCCCCTCCCCTCTCGCACTTCCCTTCTCTCTTCCTTCCCAGGAGACAAAGCAGGCAGACAGCTCTAATAAACAGTGGCATGAAGCCTTACAGTGACGGCGTATGCCGAGGCAACCGATGTGATCAATTATCGAGTGGCCGATTCTGTTTAATTAGAGGGTTTAAGTATTGAGTTAGCCGGGGCGGGAAGCTGAGAAGCAGCATGTAAACCAACCTCATTACACTGCAGTGATTCACCTCCCAGGAGCTGTGATCCACGCAGTGTTTACACCATACATTTGTTTCTGTGGTAACATATCGAGTGGAGGAATGGCTTGGTGACAGACCCAGTTTTTTCCCCCCCTCCTCTCCTCTACTCTTTCTCTCTCTCCATTTTCTTTCTTTCACTCTCCCTCCCACTCACTGCTGAAGAGGCTGTCACACTGGTTTGCCTTTTGTTGTGGAGAGTCTGGAGAGGTAGCACAATGTGTCCTAGTTAAAGCAGTGCCCCATCTGCCCGGCATAATTAGACAATTATGCTGGAAGGATCCGTCATTAATTCCTTTGTGGTGGCCAATTTCGCACCACAAAGAGGTCTCAGGTTTAGTTTTTCTTTGCAGATCTCTGTTCATTTACCCTGGCCCCCTGTTATCGTCCTCAAGTATTGATACTGTGGCAACTTGGGGCAGGAAAATATTCTCCTGCCAATATTGACTGGTTTGTACAGTTGTAGTGAAAAGGCCGAGGGGAATATTGGCTGCTGCCTTGTGCTGAATAAAAACAAGCAGCCAGGGAAACAGCACTGAGAAAACACAGGCAGACACACAACAAACAGCCATAGTTAATGTATCGAGGTTAGGCATACTGATGAAATATGCATTATGTGGAATTATCCTACAAGTGTTGCATTGTGGGGTGTATGGATTACGTGAGCAGTCACATAAATTTAAAATGCCTGTTTAACCTACTAAAACACAGCTAATTAAATCAGAAATTCATTCACTGATGAAATACAAACTAAACAGTTATCGCCACTTTTCACCAACGTTCTGTTTTGTGAGGTCACGCTTGTCCTATTAACAGTGTCAGTGCCATCTAACTTGATTAATTTAGTAAACAAGCTTATACTTGTATTCTTTCCTGGCATCAGTAACACAAATTTACAGTATGATTGGTTGGCAGGTACTTGAAAGGAAAATTTGCCACCTGTTCTCTGGACGTCCAATCAGTGCTGATGGTAAATGTAGTCCATTAAAGCAATAAATCCCTCAGTGCGTGCTTTATTGACTGAGCAAGCTGGTTTGCAGCAGCAAAATATGTTATTATTCCTGCATCCAGTGCAGCTATTTGATGTGAAAGTGACGTAGTTGGAGGGTGGAGAGTCACCCCCTGAAAGCACTGCCTGCGTGAGCAGCGCTTCAGTATCGTGGAACCTGTTGTGTTTTTTTTTTCTGGCACCCACGTTAGAGCAGGTTAGAGCAGCCACACCATCTGTGTGAACTGTCCTGGTCAGGCGCATCTCAGCTGCTTCTCAGCTGCGGCACATCTATAGAAACAGCGTCTTGCTGTTGTTTTTCTTTTTGCATGATCTGCACCGTTTTCAGCAGAAATAGACAGTGAAAATGGTATTTTGATAATCATATTGACTCTATACCAACTTGTACTACAGTTTCAACTTTGTCTGTTTTACTCAACTCTTCTGTTTCCATTTCAAAATAAAAGCCCTCTGACAACCTGTCTGTCGGCAGAACCCCATCAGTTGATAACATAAGATTTTTTATTGTAAAAAATTTGCAGGAGGTCATAAATAGGTGAAATATGTGCTTATAATTTTGGAAATACGGTGCTCATAGCAGCAGGCAGCTCTGAAGCAGTGTCGCAGCAATGCTGTCCGTGTGAACACCGCAACAGGAGAGCTTATTTGTTTTGGTCAATATAGCACGCACTGAGAAATGTATTGCTATTGCTTCAACTGAGTATGTTTATCATCAACACTGATTGTACATCCACAAAAAAGATGGTGAGTTTTCCCTTTTAAACTGTAACAGGACAACCGAAACATAGTCCCATTAAATGGTTTAAAGGTGAATATTTGGACTATTCTATTTATAATATGAAAAGCAAACTACTCCTTGTTAATGTTTGGTATCTTTACTTGATAAACAACTGGAATGTTAGTATTAGCATGTACAGCATTAGTTCTGCACACACTTATGTGAGCATGGTAATTTCAGCATGTTAGCATGCTGTCTATACTCACAGGCTAAGTTCCAGCCTGTAAGTATCACCTGAAAATATTATTTTAAAACTGCCTTCCTTTTTCCAAAATGTTTCCAGCTTCTCAGATGGTTCTGAGTAACAAACCACGTGACTCATCATGTTAGCTAAAACAGGTATGAAGCATCAAAATAGGTGCCCATTCAAAGATCAAATGTGCATCCCAAATCACTTCTTATTTGCTACAACAGTTACCTACTGTCAATTTATGTGAGTGTATAAAAAGTAAATCTTATGCAGTGTGTAGTGTCATGTTTACACAAGTTTTAGTCAAAAATCAAAGAGTGCAAAGGCTGGATGTGATGCTACACTGCACCTGTCACTAACGTCCCGAATTGACTGCTCACAATAAGTGCAAACTGCTGAGTGTTTGTTATGCAAAGAACAGGGAGTGATTTCAGACACAGCACAAGACATCACTTCAACTCTGCATTCAACCAACCAGCCTTTATACTTAATTATATGGGACCGGCAGACTAAAGTTCCACCTCAGCTTTCTGCTACTGAGAAACCTGCTGCTTGTGCAAGTACAATTTGTGAAGTCCTCATCGAACATATGTGTTGTCACATTAACTGTTTCACAGTTACACTGAGTAACTCAGCTTGACAGAGACATGCTGGAAGATATCTTACAATGTAGCTCTAAATCTGATTAGAGCAGTGATCTAATCAGCCATGAATTCATCTGTGAAGACAAGCAGGCAAGAGAAAATCACCGCGGAGAATTCTGTATAATTATCAAAAATCTCACAGCGGTACATTAAAATTCTAATTACGACATATTATCTTAATTGCAAAGGAGATGCAAATCAAAACAAGGTTAACGCTGCTCCCTTAACATGCAGGAGAACATGTGGTGGGAACCTCTTCAATATTCACTGAATCAGCTTGACTTGTTCGACATGAGAGGCTGTCATTTTGTAATGCTTCCCCCTCTTAGGGGCGATAATCCTAGCTGAGAGCAGCAGCGGCGCAGTCGTGCAACAATGAGACAGAACAAACATCTAATTGCTGTGCATTCATTTGCTTTTATTGTATCAAACAAAGCTGGTGACAGCTCGTCGCAAGTCAACTAATGTTGCTGTCCGGAGAAAACCATGTACCTCCAAAACGTAAACGCTTCAGACACTGAGAATTAACAATCTTGTGTTTAAGTAGTGTTTCACCGAAATAAAGGGCGTCCACAAATAAAACTAGGCTGTCTATGCACTAGAGAGATTCAAATACTTATGAAATTGGTGCAACATGACCAGAGAAAACAGATAAAGAGGATGGTGGCATTTGCTTCTGCTCAGAAGGTACAAAACCTACAACTACCAATATGCACTGCGCCACGGCAGACCGATATACGCTCCCACTGGTGGGTGACATAATGCAAATGGTAAGCTAAAATATGTGACGATGATGACGTTTGGGTCTGTGAAAAAATTCGAGGGCCACATAAAGAGCACACTTTGTTGTGGCCCTATAGCGTGATCTCTATGTAAAAGTGGCTTTTGTGTCCACCTTGGGAGTGTGGGTGGCCGAGCAGTACAAAAATGCAAAAGTACAGCCTGCAGTTTGAGCAACAACCGGGGGAAGCCAATGAAACTTTGCAGAATGACACGTTTTGGATAATTTGTGTCATCCAGCGTAGTTCATTTATACATACTACCCACACTGTTTTGATAAAAAGCTTGCTGAAAAAAAGCAAAGTGCCCCTTTAAAGCTGAGTCAAAATACACTTATTATATGATCTAAAACTCAAATATGGGCTTGTAATCCTTCGACCTAACTGTGCGCAAACAAATCTCAAAACACTTTTCACTCTTGGCCAGAAATGCTGAATAAGAAATGTCTAATATGCAACATAAACAAGGAAAAAAGTTCTCAAGAAACTGCATCTCCCATGGTACACAACAAATTGCTTGCCATAAATTGTATCTGACAGGTGCACACTGTAACTCTGCAGACATAAGACAGCCGGATGACAGCAGGCACAAGGGGTAATGGTGAAAGGAGAAGAACATGCCATTGAACATGGATTTATGAGCGGGTCCAGACTGAGGTGATCCATCAGTGGAGTCACATAGCATCAAATGTGGTCATGTTTGGGACATGTTTAAATGAGGCGTTAGAGGGTTTCAAAGGGTCCCAATACCCCACAAAAAAACATGTGGGATGTGATGGGAAACCAGCAATTTGCTGCTTTTTAACCAAGAAATCTGTTGCCACCCACAAAGCCGATTTTCAGTCCGGTGCAGTGTTAATTGGAGTAGTTATGCTTTGATAGAGAGCTCCCATCTCTCTGGAGGTTCTTGCAGTCGGCTAATAACAGTATGTGGCAGCTTTAAACTAACTGCAGCCGTTTTTTGAAACATCAGATTCCTGACAGAAAATAATAAACTATCGGTGCCCTGTGTTTTCACTAAAAGATATTGGAGTTTCTCTACCAATTGGCTTTTGGGATGGTGGTTACCCACATACTGTAAATTGAGTTTCTCACTTTTTCCCACAAACACAGAGTGCAAACACTCTCTCACAGACACACAGCTCCTTCCCTTGCTGGACCGAAATAAATGGAGACCCCAGGAGTTCCCTTTGGCCCTGGCCCTTGCAGTCTATAACAGAGCCGACAGCTCCGATCACTCCTGAGAAAGCAAAAGCTGCTCAGGGATCGCTTTACAATTCTCAGGGGCTCGAATAACCTGATCTTGAACTGATCCCGTGCACTGATCCTTTGGTATTGGGTTAGGAACGTGTGAAGGGGCCTGTTGAATGAGCTCGCTGGATATCAACATCCTCGCTCCGTGTTGCTCCAGCCCGGCAGATTGTTTGACTTGATTAGTCTCTGCACCGAGTGTTAGACTACCCAACGCCAAGCCCTCCAGACACCGGTATCAATGTGTCAGAGGGAAAAGTGCTCTCCCAAGTCTCAAGGTGGAGCCCATTACCCTGAGTGAGAGCACTGTAAGTTAATAGGATTTGCTCCCGATCAAGAGACTGAGCTATTTCCTGAGGCTGTTACAGGCCGAAGCACAAAAATAAATGTTCCTTTATTCAACACTATTAAGCGTCCCGCCTCCCCCTCCCCAAAACTCCCCACCACCACCACCAACCGCTCTGACCCCACCCCTCCCTTTTTCGCCTTGTTGGAATATCTGTTTTTACTGCGGGAGGTTGTGCTCCCCCTCTCTTTTCCTCTTGTTTTTTTTTTCTTCTCCCAAGCAGCCAGTAAAAGTAAAAGGTTGGCACTTTTTGTCTAAAGGAGCCATTTGTTCAGGTGAAAATGAAACTTGCATGGTAAGCAGAGCCCGGCCTGCGGTTGGACAGGGGCAGAGGGGATTCCAGATTAATCATATGGACTGTACACCATGAGGATATTCATTGAGGAGTAATTGCCAAGGGGCTTTATGTAATGTATTCTCCCCATGAGGTAAAACCTTGTAGCAGTGAGAAAGGATAATAGAGTAAGAGGATCATATAAAATGTTTGCTGCTCCAACCTTTAACTCGGAGCTTAACCCTGACCTCGGATAGTAATTACAGAGTTAATTGCCTACTGATCTGAGCAGGAAGCTCCATCCAGCTCCACTGCGGATGTCAATTGGGCTTAAGAGCCTCCTTCTGAGGTGCAACAGATCATGGATTGTCTTATATGATTTAAATAAAGGACAATTAGCAGTCTAGGGTCAAGTAGCTGTTGATGTTAAAGTTTTTGGTGTTAAAGTTTATGGCAACTACAGTTGGACAGTAATTCAGTATTATCATTTATTGACCTTGACTGGAATTATATTTGAACACATTTTATTATCAATTAAAGGTCCAGTGTGAGGGGTCTAAGGCAGCAATACTCAAGTTACAGCCTGCGGGCCAAATCCCAACCATTTTCGGATTCACAATTAAAATAAGTTGTTTACACTGGGAATAGTTTTGTACTTTTAGTATACGTAAGTTGCCAGAGTGCATAAAACAGCATCAAAATAGAGCTTCTTTATCAAAAGAAAAAGTGCCAGTGGAGGATCCCCTGCACTCCCTGACAGAGGTCCTAGCTAAGCCTCTAATGTCCTAAATTCGTAGAAATGTCCCAAAATCCAAGAAATGTCCTAGAGTTTGAAAAAAAAAGGTCCTAAAATCCTAGGAATGTCTCAAAATCCTTGAAACATGCTAAAATCCTAGAAACCTCCTAAAATCCTGAAACATGCTAAAATCCTAGAAACCTTCTAAAATCCTGAAACATGCTAAAATCCTAGAAACCTCCTAAAATCCTAGAAAACTCCTAAAAATCCTGAGAATGTGCTAGAATCCTGAAACATGCTAAAATCCTAGGAACATCAGAAAATCCTAGAAACACGTATGGATGGGGCTACTGTGACTGGCCCCTGGTCTCCTGTCATTTTGCAAAAGTGGCCCTCAAGCAAAGCAAATTTGAGTATCCTTGATCTAAGGGGGTCTAATGGCGGTAAAATCACAAATCACAAGCATTATTCAGAGTGGCCACAATCAGCTCTGGTGGTCATGGTGTAGCTGGGAAGCAGGCGTTAGGCTTGGAAAGGGAGGTGTTCGAGGAGGGAAATCAGTTGATTGTGTTCTGCAACTTCACCACTAGATGCCACTAAATCCTTCATACTGCACCTTTGATATGTTTTTTTTTTTCTATTGCACTCATCGATTCATTTCTTTAGTCCAAAAGCATTCTGTTTACAATTATATCAAAAATCATTTAAGAAGCTCTAACTGAATGTTGTTTGACATTTTGTTTGATACATTACTTTAATTTTCTTTTTGATGATGAATCTATGACTCCAATAATTGTTTCAGCACTTAATCATACCACGATGGCATCATATCTTGTTATTGTTTTACAAAATACAGTTGATTTCTATTGACAGAAAAATCTAACTAAAAACTAACAACATTAGTTACTGAACTCTTTGTTTTACACATTTGATTCATTTTGTTGGGTGTAATTCAAAACAGTGAAACATAGTTTATTGTAGTGAAGATTCATTTGTTTTTGTCTTTTTATGTGTGACTTTGCAATATTGTGAAATAGATCCATGTCAGAAAAGCATTCTTATTTATATTATAATACGAAACTATAAACTATGCCTTGGCTTCAGTGTTAATATTTAGAGACTTTCAGTGAAAACACATCAATTAAATGAGCACATTGTGCACTTTTGACACAGTAAAACTAACACAACTGGCTCTCAAAGGTTGCAGCTATGTGATACAATAAACATTGGTTTAATTTGTTATAGTGTGATATATGTTTAGATAGTAGAACAATATTGTTATTAATATTTTGAAATTGATTTCAGGCATGTCACTCAGCACTGATTCTTTCCATATCACCCAGCCATAATAGTAACCAGTCTTACTCTGCATGACAACACACACCTCAACTTCTGACAACTCTGGATAAGAAAATAAAGCACATTAGACTATATAATAAGCCTCTGTGAGTGAAAAAAAGGCAGACAGATTTCCTCGGGATTTGTTTAAAACCTTAAGAGAGAATAGAGCTGGCGCATTTCACCACAGATCTGAGCACAGCTCACTCAGGAAACCTGAATGTCTTCAGTGAGTCAAATAGTTAAGTTGAGCCGGTGCTGCCATAAACCCGGTGGGAGAGCTTGGAATAATCTAGGCGATGTTAATGATGCAATTTATATGTGAGGGGACCGGTGTTTGGCAGGCTCTTTCCGTCTGAGCGGGCTGCACAACCCAGCGAGCTCCCAGCACCCCCTGCTAGATGGAGGGGGTGGAGTAGGAGGAGGATGTCAGAGCCCATGTGAAAAGAGGGAGCGAGCGAAGCACTGATAAGAGCCATTACTATTAGTGTCTGTCTGTCACCTGCTGTGCGTCATCCAGCCTTCTCTCTCTCCACATGCGCCCCCATCCCCGTCGATCCATCCCCATCCGTTTTCCTGAGGCACATCACTTCAAATTTGCACTCACCTACACATTTTCCATCCTGTCACAGATACACTCGCTTGGCTTGAAAAGTGAGCCAAGCTGCACTCTGAAAACTACCGTGAGCTTTGTTTCAAAACAGTTGTGAATTAGTGAAGGTGCAGACAGCTGCCAGCATTTATTCGATAAACAAAATTGCTATAGATGAAGAACTGAATTGGCACGAGGGGACGCAATATTCTCCAACATACCGTTTCTCCGTTTTTCCAAGCAAACACAAAGCCTAATTTGGTATTTCATTTATTAGTTGGCACAATACAACAGCTCCTTAAACTTATGAACTCGGGAGAAATGAACAGTAATTGCAGGCTGTTCTTTATTTTCTTAAAACCTTTTTAACCAAAATATTTAAAGCTGTTTTTCCTCAGTTGCTATGCAACACTTCAACCGCAAGAGTGGGAGCATGCTGAGAATGTGCCAAATAAATGCTACTGCCACAGACATTCTGCGGGGAAATATGAGAGAGGGGCATCGTTCAATAATCATATGAAAATGTAGAACAGTTGTGTAAAATGCACAATCATCCTTTCATTCATCTGTTACTTGACCTGTGTCAACAGACGATTCCAACCAATAGTTCGTTTAATGAACCATTGTTTACAGTCTGAAAGGCTCTCAGACCATTCCACAGTCATGTGAGCACATTTTTTTTTCCACCAAAATACACAAGTGCCTGCTTTTAACTGCAGAATACAGCGACGTGGCAGGCGTACCAAGTGTCCTGTGCAGAATATCATTCGGTAATTTGACATGAGACTGCTGCCAGATATGTAGACTACTGTCTGTTTCACAAGTCCTTTTAGATTTCACTCAGAGCTCGCCTCGAGCCCGGGCAACTGTACAACAGCCAAGCGAAAAAGCAGGCAAGCCAATGGTGCTGCCTTTCTTCCTGAGCCTGGAACCAAGGACTTAAAGCAAGGACACGTTATGCAAGATATCACATTCAATTCCACTGCCAGCCTCTGAGGCCAGATGATACACATTGAGTGAGTCTGTCTCTCGAGCCCTCAATGTTAATCAACACTCTTTCCAATGCATACTTATGAGTTACAATCTACTCCCCACGTCTTCCCTTTGGCAGCTTAAATTAAGTCGCAAATTTGACGGCAAATTAACTTCAACAGGGACGATAATATGTCACCTATACGGCAATCTGTGCCATTTCTCGCTGGGGCAACACAAATCTCGCGCATCTGAGAGGAAAATTGAATCAAACAAATTATTTTTCGTGTGAAAGTCAAAATCGAGGAAACAGAAGAAAGGAGGCGCCACGCGGCGAGGCCATCAGCAGTTAACAAATCCCTCTGATGACAAAGCCTTGCATAATCGCCCAGTCAACCTTTATCACTGTGATCACAGAGCTTGAGATTTAATGCATGCTGGTATTAGCTGTGACAGACAGTCACAATACAGTCGAGGAGGGAGGAACACGCGCTCAGACGGCGTGTGCACGTACACGTGTGTGTAAAGGGGAGGTGGATGTGGAACCAACAGAGATCTCCCCACTTCATCATTGAGTAAATGGCACCACAGACGTGAGCTGCGACTTCACAGCTGCCTCATGGCGGGTGACATTGAAGCCCACGCATGAACACATCGCTCATCAAAGCGAATGAGGCGTTCTCTGCTTCCGCTGCTTGTGCCGAGGAAAAAACAATGGCAACCCCCCTCAAGCGCACACTTGCACACCTGGAATGTCTAGAATGAGTTGAGATGGGAATGACAAAGGGAAGGGAGAAAAAAATCCATTTGGTTTCATGCATCTCTCACAAGAAGCTTAACAGAGTGTGACCTTTCACTGCTTCGTAATGGGAAGGAAACGGCAAGACCCCGGCGCAATAAAACGGCTCAGAGCGGCCGCTAACAGTGGTTCTGCAATTAACCTGTCTTAAAACAAACAAGAGGCTTTTGCTTTAACAACAGGCACATAGTTGAGAGGGTTGATTTCTGTGGCGTGAAACTCAAAGGCCCACCAGGGTTCAGGGTTTTAATCGGTCATTAGTGTGCTTATTTCGGCACAGCTGCGCCGACATCTACGCCACGACAAGCTCACTCCATTTGATCAAAAACCAAAAAGCCAACACTCTTATCCCCGATGCTAAAGAACGAACCATCTCAAAAGCTCTAAAAAGTCTCTTGACACACAAAGAACATTTGTATTAACACTAATGACAAAGTGTGAGGAGAACGTCAGTAAAAACAGAAAGCAACAGTAAAATTGTGAAATGTCCTCTTTAAGCATATAAGCACATCCTCATGAAAGTTCAGCTACATAGTTTGAACACAAAAGCTCCACTCTTTCTCCTTAACTGTCCTCTTTTCTCTAAGTGGAACCAGACGTAGGCATTTCTTCATTTAGCCCATTCGAATGGAGGCAAGTTGCTGTTCTTTATTTATTTAACAAAACGAGCTGTAAAAGCCAAACATTAGGTCATGGAATATTTTCACCCCGAGAAATAAGTCAATGCCTTCAATGAGACATCAAACCCAGTTTAAGTATTCCCCTACAAAATATGAGCTGGTGAGGAGCGTTTTTTTTTTTTTTTTTTAAAGTCAAGTAGTGCTGTGGGATTGTTCTGTTTTTTAAATACAACTTCCAACAGTGTGGTGCACATGCGTTTCCAATTAAGAGCTCAGAGCCAACATCTAAGCCTGGGCCCCATTCACCCCTTCCACGATTGACCAAGTCTGAGGAAATGTTAAACAGGCATCAGAACCAAAACAGAGACGGCAGATTTTTCAAAAGTCTTCACTTTCCAAACAATAATTAAGACATCACGGTGAATTGATGATACAGATGTGCAAACAAAGCGCATAACCTAAATAAAGAAAACGCTAACATGCTTGATCAGAACTTTTTAGACATAGCGATTTGTCCCTTTGGTGAATGGCTATGAAGTCTGCTTACAGTACAAAGAGATAAAATGTGTCAATGCTGTTGATTTGTGACGACCATAATGAGAATGCACGGTTTGCACGAGGTACTCGGAGTGGGATCTACTTCCCTGGCAGCAGCAATAACTCCCTATGAGCCTGTCTCTGGTCAGACTTCAATCTCTTGGCCCTAAGGAGCTGTTGGAGGACTTTGATGTTCTGTCTAAATGAATTGACTGTGCTTCTTGATACAGCCCTCCAGTCAACCGACTCGCACCACCGACTCTGTCACCTGTGATAAACACCATGAGTGCTCAGCGGCGGTACCAAATTCTGGATCACATGCTCAGAAAAGGCCACTTTTTTTTTCCTCCCCCCCTTCAACTTTGTAAATGACTGTAAAAAAAAAATATTGTTTCCCGCCGTGCCCTATCTGAGGAGAGACCCTTTGATGTGTGAGGCTGTATGTGAGCGAGCAAAGCCGGGCTGGTTTTTGTTACCTTACAGCCCAGCAACATCTAGTAGGTGAGCCCTTTATGTCGGATGCCCCTTCAGGGCATGGTGTTTGTTAGAGCCTGGGCAAAGGCAGCAAGCTCCAACCCACTTCTATCGTTGCACTTTTTTCTTAAGAATCAGAGCCAGACAAGCTCTGCATACAAGCTTGCAACTTCACTGACTCAATCCAAACAAAATCTAAGGCTTATTTAGGAGCACTGGGGCGCAGATAAGGAAGTACAAATGTGTCGATACCTTGGGACTTTGTCATGATGTCTGCTTTGAATTTTAATAATTAGGGGCATACTGCATGAAAAAAAAAAGTCCCAGTGCTAAAAATAGCGCAACCAATCGACGACTTACAAACACTGCAACTGATTTCGATCAAAGCGCGGGGCAGAGACGGTGGTTAAAGGGAAACAATACTTATCCATCTAAGCTGCAGCTTGGTCAATTCTCATTTGACTAAATCCAATTACCATCGATTCTGCATCTCCTTAAAGCCGTGGTTTAGGTTTTCCTTGATAGCACAGAAATCTTAACTCAGATGAAGCGGCAGTATTTAACCTATTACAGCCTCCGATGAAGCGGTTAGGTTTTGGAGGAAAGTACGAGTTCTACTGGCAAAGGCATTGATCCTCCCACACCCTGGGTTTTCCCAGCGTGTGCAGCGATTCCTGTGCAAAGCCTCTGAACAGTCCTCTCTCTCCTCCAGCGGCGGTGGTGCTCCTGAGCAAACCTGCCCTGGATCGAGCATCTCATTTAGTCACCAGGCCCTTTGATGTGGATTCAGTGCTGCAGTGCATATCATTCGTGTTTGAAGGTTCAGCTTCCACAATACAGCGGGGTTTGAAGTTTCACATATTGCAAGTGCTACAATGTGATAATCTGGGAGCCGGTTATGCATTATACATTTTTCATAAAAGAACACCATCACCTGAAAGTGGAATGTGGAAAAGTCAGCGCTTCAAGGTATATATTGACAGAAACTGTTTCTGAGACTTCTGGGTGTGGGACGAAAACACTCTTGTTATCATGAGCATTTCGGAATCAGCTCGACATCTTCTCTCTGAAGGGGGTAAATATCCAAATAAACAGAGTAGAATAACATTTGACTGGGGTCTGCCATGCCATTATAAGACCAATTTAGTTGACTGAACGCTTCTCATGGGGGCACAGAGGCCATGACGGCTCTTTCTCCAGCGAGGGCCTGCAATAAAAATCTCCTTCTCCATCTGATTTCACAAAGGACTTGATACGCACCTTGGGGCACTTCCTTCAGTGTCTTCTTAAATAAAACATGGAAAATCCTTTGTCAAGGTCTATGTCTTAACTGCAGCACACAGAACTGAATCTATGGCTTTAGCTAGTATAATGACAAGAAACGAGGAAATAATCTCAGTTGAATTACAATTTTTTAAGGTTGCAAGTGGAAAAGTGAGTTTTTTTTTAAATCCAACTGCATCCAGCACACAAGATCGAAAGAAAATCGGGGGAGTTGTTGCCTAAAGAATAAAACAAGTTGGCAGCTAATGCCTGTGAGTGACAGAGATTTATGTAAACGCTTCTGATCTTGATAATTAAAGAGTGTTTGTATGAAGGTGCACAGCTCTGCGTCTCTTTTTAAAGGATGCATGGAGATGGTGGCAGCCTGAGGGCCTGCCTGCTTTTTTTTCTGTATCTATCTTGTGCTAAATACACACAAAACCACACATTAAGACACACACTCACACAAGCCAATGTGTACAAATACACACTATACTGACACGTACAAACAAAACAAAAAAAAAAGCACTCCACACACAAGAAAGAGACGGCGCTTTCACAAACATCAGCCTCTCAATTAGCTTCTGCACTCATTTCTCCTTGGAAGAGAATTATTTTTCAGCTGGGTGCTTTTTCTTTGTTTATTGTGAGCAGACCAAAGCCTTATCAGCAGCTAATCACTGCATGTCAAACTCAAAGACTTACTGCAGTCACTTAAAAAAAAAAAAAAAAAAAAAATAGGATTCAGTGAATAATCTTCTCAAATCCAGATTGCCATTTTAGATTTGGACAATCACCAATTTCTTTTAGATGCTGAAATCTGTCTAACAGCCAGAGAGAGGATCAGCATTTGTTTGATATAATTTGTTGTGACACGTTAATTGCATCTACTTGTAATTCTCTCTAATTGATGTTTGATATGTCTCAGGAAATTAGGCCAACTAGATAACACTGCAAATATTATGAATCCTCCCCGCCTTTCTCTTTCCGTGGCAGGTCTGATGAATTCACAACACCTAGAACTGTAATATGTCAGCATGCTGTGCAGCTATGCTCTGTATTCCCAGAATGACAGACCTTAGGTTACAAGCACATCACTGTATATTCAAAACACACTCAGGCACACTGCAGAGGGCCAGAGAAAACTAACCTGAGCAATTTTCACAGAGTTCTGGGTCGAACCGCCGGCGTGGTATTCAACTTTGTTCCTCTTGACGATTTCTTCAAACCTGAAACAAAAAAATACGAAAATTGTTACATCATTCAAGATTAACCACAGAGTGAATTTGACCAGACCTGCTGATAAAGGCTTGGTGTAAACACCAAATACAACCAGCTGTAACATGAACAGACTACAGGTTTGTCACATTACAACATGTGTAGGAGGAGTGAGGAGAAATTTCATTTCATAAGCACCAGAAATTAGTCAATACAAAATCCATTAGGAGAGGTTAC
This sequence comes from Plectropomus leopardus, assembly GCF_008729295.1. Classification (NCBI taxonomy): domain Eukaryota; kingdom Metazoa; phylum Chordata; class Actinopteri; order Perciformes; family Serranidae; genus Plectropomus; species Plectropomus leopardus. The sequence goes on from NC_056481.1 coordinate 11,661,851, forward strand.
ACAGGTACAGTTGAAGAGCAGCTGTGCACATAGAGAATGAACACAGACATTTGTGGTCTCCAGAGAGCGGATCGTAATGACTCTGAGGATCAGCCTTTTCATCACTAAATCAACACGTCATATTTTCCACTAACAAGGGACAGAATTAGCAAATTTCAGTGAGTCTCAGTTGTAATAAGGTAAACATAACCCGCTGGAAAAATCATATCCGTATCACAACCTGCTAACATGCTGAACACGCATTTAACACAACTTAGTATGTCGACATCTAAAAGTTAGCACGCCTACATGCCAACATGCTAAACTATACTATACTTTCTAAATGCACGCTAGCATGCCAAGATTTAGATATATTTAGCTATTCCAACTAGGCCTATTTATCAAGGAATTTCAGTTTAGGATTTCTACTTTTATCTGCCAGTTTTGCTATTTATTTCAACCATTTATCCATTACTTACTTACTTTACTACTTACTACTTACTTACTTTGACTGCTTATCCATTACTTTTTGCTAATCCAAACTAGCCTATTACCCATTACATTTAGCAAATTGTAAAGGTAAGTCACATCATGTGAACCTGGAGTGCCATCGTGTGAGGTGAACGCTACATTCCAGTGCCTGCTTTTTTTTTTAAATTTTATTTATTTTTTTTAAATTTTATTTGGTTAAATAGGCCAACTGGACCAAAAAGAGGAATGCCACCTTACTTTGCAGGCCTGACTGTGCTCCTGCAGTTTGCTGGCTTGTAAAAGAGCTAATCTTGCACCAAGCTAATGCAAAATGTTAATGAGCTTGTAGGAATTTGTAACTTTTAAACTCAAGCAAAGTGTATGCACTCAGTCCCAAAATGAGGTCGCATACAAAGGTATGTGAGTGGAGGTATAGTGCATTGGGGTATGTAGCCTTCTACAGCCTTGGGATGCCAAGTCATATAAATTTATGTTGTTTATCGTAATTAGTTTGTCCAAATATTGTTGGTCACTATAGCAGACACAGGTAACAGAGCACCCATTTATCCATTAGTATTAGGGAATTATTTCAAACTTATAACTATGATTTTTAGCTAAATATTCAACCATTTATGCATTGGGGAACTTGTTTAGACGTCTTCGTTTGCTTACCAACTTGTTTGTCATTGAGCTACTCTACAATCTTTACATGTATCCTCTGGCAACTGTGGAAGAATCATCGGGTTTAGTCATCAAGGCGTTTATTTGGGTTTTTTTTCCCCCCTCTTTGTACCAACTGTAAAGAAGACAGCAGCATGTCAACTCTGCAATCTAATAAACTTCAAAGTGGCATACATTTTTTTGGCCCTCTTCAACTTTGACATTCCAGGTGCAAACTGTTTGTATAAACTGCCTAAAAAGATAGAGAGAAAAAAAAAAGCTGCAAGCAAATGCTGGAGTTTATTAAATGGGATACTTGACCACAAATGTCGCTGGAGTTGAAAAGAGGCAGTTAGGGTCTAAATGCCAACTTGATAAAAGCGAAAGAGGAATATTGTCCACACATGGTAGTAGTTAGCCATACAGTATTAAAGCAAGATGAGCAGTGAAAGTTGTTCCTGAAGGAACTTGAACTGCATCCTCAAAGGGATGCATGAAAATAAAAGAAACTATTCATCTTTCACTATTTATCTTTCCAGACAGGCAGCCATTTTGTATTTCATAGGTGACGCTTTCAGAGCAATTAGACAAACAAGTCTTACAGTTTTCTTGTGTGCAGGCACCTCATAGCTGGATTGCTTGTTTAGCGCGAAGACCACATCTGATTAAATGTTTGATGTATGAACCGTACAGTGGAGTTTAGAGATGACTGCAACAGACTAAACACAATGAGTCAAGAAAACAGACATGACATTGGGGAGTGGGGAGTAAACAATCGCTGAGTTTTCAAACATAAACCACAGGAACACCCTTGGGTTTCCAGCAAAATACTGAAGGCTGTTCTATCATTTTTGTATTTTCCCCATCATACTGCCATTTCAAACATCAATAGCTTCAATGCTGAGGCGTAACATGATGCAAAGCTGGTCTACGCTGCGAGATAGAGTCTTTATCTGGGGAGCGGAGAACATGAATAATGTGTATTCTCCACATTGTTCACACAAACAGCTTCCCAGGGGGCTGGCTATATAAATGTGTCCACTCTGCTAAGGAAATTGACCTAACTGCAGTCAAGATGATATGCCACATACAACAACAACTGTAAATTGAAGACTGTCTATTTGTAAGAGTATACATCAGGGGGAAAAAATCCAGTGACAAGGTAAATAGTTCAAGGTGCACCATACCATTCCCACTGGTGCTATGTGTAGTTCCACCTTAAATTAAATGCATAAGAGGGGGTTGTTTGAGTGTGATCCCAGGAGGGTGCTGGTTACGTAAAGGCTCTGCTACAGCGTGCCAATGCTTCTCCTTTTTAGGATTAAGACAACATGTTTAGTGGAGGTCAATGGTTGCACATTTTGGGGGTGCAAAGTTAAATTTGGGAATTGAATCAAGAAGTATGTTGTGTGTATTGTACACTGAACAAAATTTTAAACACAACTTTTGTTTCTGCTCCCGTTTTTCACCAAATTAAAGATCTAAGACTTTTTTTCATGCACTCAACTGACAAATTTGTTAAAATTAGGGCTGTCAGCATTAACGCATAAATTGCAATGTGATTAAGGCTCTACATGACATTTTAGTTTTTTTATTACATTAATCGCCCATTGATATTCCCGTCTTTAAGACGTCGTACTGATCTGAGTTTTGAAGCTAGAGTGGTGATTCTGGTATTACGTGAAACTAGACAACCTAAGAAATCCATGTCATGCTAGCTTCTCTGGAGGGGATCCCCTGACCTCTGACCTCAAGATATCTGAATGAAAATGGGTTCTGTAGGTACCCATGAGTCTCCTGTTTACAGACATGCCCACTTTGTGCTCGTCCCATGCAGTCTTTCTGCTGTCATTCAATTTCTTTTACCTTGTTAATATAGACTTCATATGTTTTGCACTACAAAATAAAGGAATTGAAGAAAAAGCAATTAAAAATTGTGATTAATCATCATTAACAATTGAAATTCTGCGCTTAATCACAATTTTAAAAATTAATAGTATGACAACCCAAGTCAAAATCTGTGTTAGTGAGCATGATAGATAATCCAACCACCTGACAGGTGTGATATATCAAAAATGCTGATTAAACAGTGTCATTACTACACAGGTTAGGATTGTCACAATAAAATCCCACTTTAAAATGTGCACTTTAAATGTGTTGACTGCAGGAGTGTCCACCAGAGCTGTTATCCGTGAACTTAATGTTCATTTTAAGACCATAAGCCATCTCCGGTGTTGTTTCCTTTAATTTGGCAGTACATCCAACCAGCCTCTCAACCGCAGACCACATGAATCCACACCAACTCAGGACCTCCACCTCCAGAGTCTTCACCTACAAGATCGTCTGAGACCAGCCTTCATTACAGCTGATGCGAAGACTAGTTTACACTACAGAAGAATTTCTGTACAAACGTTAAGACGTTGATTGGACATACTACCAAATTAATCTTGGAAAAGGACAAGTACTCACTAACAAAGTTTGTGACCAAAATCTGAAATAAATATCCCTACCGGGTGCATAAAAAACCCCATCTTAGATCTTTAACTTAAACGTGTAAAAAAATGTGAGCAAAAACAAAATTGCAGCATTTAAATTTTCGTTCAGTGTATGTTCACACTGCAGACAGGAGTAATATGTATGCAAAGCGCGTCATGGCTTACCAACATATGTCAGCCAGAGGTGTTCAATACTTCAGCACAACCTGGTTTAACTAGGCATGGCCGAATTTTGAGCAAGTGTGAAAGTAACCTTTACCGCTTCAAAGAAAGTCTGCATATCATGTCTCAAGGCAAGGGGTCTACCCAGGGCAGAATGTTCCCAATAAAGAAAAAAAAAACTTTCCATGCAAGTGGAAAATATGCTAACCGGGAAAAAAAAATCCTTCCTGAGACACCTGTTATGACTCCTTGACAAAGGAAGAATTTGAGCACTGTGGGTGTTTATAACATGAAGGCAGCCGAGGGACTCCAGAACCCATTTCAAATAGACACACAGCTTCTGAGGATTTCAGCTTTTTTTTTCTTCCTAGAAGTATTTGCTCCACCTTTCAGTGCAGACAGCATGGGGCCCTGCTCTTGGACGCCTCGAAAATCCCATCCGAAAAGGAGCAGCTGCCTCGAGACCTTTACACCCTGAAACATCATGTGATCCCATAGTAGTGACACCGTAAACGGCCCCCTTGGCCATTTAGGAAGAGAAAATCCCTTTCCATCTACTGCAGTCTGAGCTCACTTGGCGATGGGAGGGAGCAGAGAAAAAGAAATTGTTTTGAACAAAATGTCCTCAGCCAGTAACCTCTGCTTTTAAAACCTGCTAGTGTTGTTCAATGGAGGAGCAATTCCAACTATGCCATGCATTCCACTAATGTACAGACAGCCTGTGTTATATAACACATGCTTTACAAGAGACTCCCCCTGACACTCTGCTTAAATACCACTCTTAACTAAAGGCGCCGTGCTATTTTTCAATTTCATACCTTCCAATTTGAGACTAATAGAAGCACTTATTTATTCAGCTTAAATCAAATTAGGGGAATTAGGCTACTGAATGCAATATTTGTATTCAGAGGATACAAGAGTCCTCTTCGAAAACTAATACCTCTACATCTCCCCGGCTTAACACATTCAGATTGTTGGGGCAGATCACACAAGTCAGGAACATCGTGTTGTTTACATTCCTGGGAATGAAGCCCCCACCGTTGTTTCTCATCAAGGGAAATATGAGAGCTTCCAAAGAACTATGAGTGTTCTCTGCCCCGAGTGACTCATGAGTCCCCCCACCAAAAAAAAAAAAAAAAAAAAAAAAAACGAGCCAAGTAGATTATTTACATGAGGCAATAATTCAAGATTTGCTCCTCTAAGTCTCTTACATGGAGGGCAAGGCGAGCCCATTTACCCAATCCCTCTTCATTCGCCTTTGATGTTAGCCTATCTCGATAAGACCGGATGAGTGCCCTAAAATCCCCGTCGAGTGATTTCACAGGAAGAACAAGTCTCTGTTAATCAATGGCTAGATTGGATCTGGATCCTCGGGAGTGGTCCGCCTGAAAGTCCTCCCGAGTGTTTGAGTGCACACCGGGGTAATTCATCGCTAATGATCACCGCGGCACCCACTCTCCTGCGTTCGTCCTTATTTAATTGCCTCGTTCACGTTTAAACAGCTTACAAATCACATGGACAGGCAGGGAAACATGATCAAACAGCCCCTATCACTAATCAGGGGAGGGCAAGGGAAGAAGTGAGAGGACTGGGGCTCCTTTGCTGCTCTCCTCGGGGATTAGGAAGGAGGAGGGCTGTACAGGAACAGTAAATTATCTCTGCTTCAGCCATAGCAGGCAGGTACATTTAAACAGGCAGATCCATCTTTCTCCGTCTCTGACAGAAGCAGAGAGGGGGGCCGTGCAGCTAAAAGGCTTTGGTAATCCCAGTTTCAACACAGGCATCTGGAGTGGAGACAGGTTCCACCATTGATTAGATTCCCCAATCAGCGTGTGCATCCAACACCATGCCTTCCTTGGTAGTCTGCAGGCAGTACAAGGCCTGATGCACAGTAATTGTTTCCATAGGTCAGGCGGAGGAAAAACAGCTCGGGGACGTGATGAAAGGGAGATGGAAAGGGTGAGGAATATTGTTGTTTTTCCCCCCAATTAAATTGTTTGTCAAACCCTTCACAAAGGGTTACGCAGTTTATCTGTTTAAAATCAATACGCTCGTCTCAGTGTGAAAGCTTGTCCCGACACAAGACAGGCCCATTAATTATTCTGTTCTGCGCGCTATCGCCGGGCTGCTCAAGGTTGAGCCTTATCTTTTCTTATTTCAAATCAATAATTATCTTCTACCGTGCTCGCGCTCCCCCTCAGAAATGGATGTGCTTTTCATTCAATGCCTGTAGAGTCCGTCTCTCTCTCGCTCTCTGTAGCAACTGGTGAAGAACACAGAATGAATAGGACATTCTTATCAGTGGAACATTAGGGCAGGACGGGAATAGATGGTGAAGAATGAGGCGCATAAAAGTACTGAACACAAATGAGTCATGATTCAAACAGCGAGCGAGGCCTTGTTCCCGTCCTCTGACATCTTCTAATACACTACGGTAAGGGATGAATGTTGATTTGCACAAAAGCGTTTTGATATCGCCATCGTTCAGGTATCTCAATCCATTTGGGTGAATCCGTGTTTGGCTGAGAAAACCTCGAGTCCCTGGGTGCAAAAAAAAAAAGCAGCAATGAGCCTTTTTGCATTATGGACTGGAGGCACAATTAATGGCTGCACAATTACATGGTCGTAATGGGTGAGTAATTGCATCAGAATGCAGAAACAACAAATATGCATCCTTTAAATAATCGGTCGATCCAGCAGCAGCAGCGGCGGCAGAAACAGCCCATTTGTTGGCATTAACCGACGACTGCTGTTTGTACTTAATTAGGCTGCACTCAAGGATTAGGCAGCGGGGGCAAAATCTGGTCATGGAGGATGAGTTCATATTATTTCCTCTAAAATGTCACAGGTTTTTGGCTTCGCGCTGCAGAGGGTGGCGTTGTTTGTCACACTGTACTGTGTGGATGTGGGAGAGGGAGTGCGAGTGTGTGGACATGAAAGAGAGAGAGAGAGAGAGAGGGACACATTGAGGGAGAGAGTGGGAAGACAGAGCGTGTAAGCAAGGATGGGGCTTCTGGTGTTCTCTTGAGGATTGAGATTTGAAGCCGGAGCACAAAGCCTTTGAGACATTCCCCTTATCTTGGAGGTTGATACCAGGATCTTGGTGATTCAGAGCGCTCCGTGTGAATAATTTCACCAACACCCCCTACTGCGGAGACCATATGGCCCAGTGTGAACTTTAAACACACGGGGAGTGTTGCTGTTCATCAGTCAGGCCTCCCATCTCTACCCCCGCACAGGCTAGGTGTAGAGAAATGATCAGCACCAGATAGTACACTAACTAGCCTCCGTGTGTACGGGCTGCTGCCATCATTGGCTTTTCCTGTGTGGCTGCTGGGGATCAAAGATGACTAAAAATAGCCCTGAGCATGCTTTTCTGAACTGAACATGCCGTATGTACTGGCTGAGACGCCCACATTTTAATTATAAAACGCTCTTTAAAAAAGGGGGGAGTTGAAGGAGGGGGGGGGGGGGGTCGCCCACATGCACAGAGATGTGGATTATGTTTGTTACACTCCCTTTGACTTGTGATGTTTCCTTCTGGCACCACCTGCTGGCAGCTGCCATCAACAAGAGGGAGGCATTTGCAGCTCCAGAGGACAAGCCTTAATTATGATTGCATCAGCCATCTCTCATGATGCAGCATGTATGCTTTAAATGCAGCGCAATCACCATGCATCACAGCGTGTTAACCTATTTTGTGGAGCAAAAAAAGAGCAGGACAAGATGTTCTTTATTGTGATCATTTGAAAAGTTTCTTTGTTTTATAATTCAAAAGGTCTAGATCCACATTTCTTACAGTTGAGCATGGCTCTGGTGAGCATGTCGGATTTATGCAAGCGCCCCAAATCGTCAGATTCATGCATATCAATAAAACATCAAGAGCGGCGCGGCTGGCGGCTGAACATGTTTCTGATGTCTCAATTACCAGTTGAGTGCCATTAATCTCTGCTCACTCTCTTTGGCTCAGAGGTCGGCTGATGGATGCAGGCCCGCGACCTTTGCCCTCGGCGGCAGGGGGAGCCGGATGTTGTGACCCCCCCAGCAGGCCGGCGGAGGTGAATTTAAGTACTGTAGTACAGCACTCAGCCTCAGCAACAGACAAGGGAGCTGGGAAGTAAAAAGGGGTGGGGGTGGGGGGGTTGTAATGTGTCTACACACTCAGTCAAGCATGAGTGCATCCAGTGAAGTGGCACCATGGCAAGCACATGCAGCTTCCTGCACGCATGCTTGCATGTGAGCACAAACACACACACACACACACGGAGGAGTGTTTCTCCTCCTGACACACTAGGATAGCTCCACCGGGGGTTTCTAGCACTCACAATCCGCTTCGTTATATATTAAAAAAATAAAAACAAAAAAAAAAAGCTGGGGTAGAGTCAAGTGTGTTTACAGAGCAGAATCTATCACACACACACACACACACACACCCAGGAGCCAGAGTGTTTAGCATGTACTCAGTGAGAGGGGCCTTTGTTGTTTTCCTCCCAGTAAGCAGATTGAGCTGCACGGCAGCAGCAGGGGTGTGTAAGATGTACACAGACAGCGGGGTGTGTGAGTGGAGAGGCACCTCCACTGATCTCCTGTGTCGTGTGATGATGTGTGTGTGATGTGTGTCTCAATCCAGCGCTGATCCCCCTGAGTCAGCCCTGTCAGTGATATGAGCCTCCCACCCTCTCTCTCACTCCCATCTTTCTCCCCTTCTCCCCCCCTTCGCCATCCGGAATGCTAATAACAGCCAGCCACTAACGCTGCAGCCCTGAATTATTCATGCAGCAGAGGGTCACACGGCATAATGAGGAGTTTACTCTCATTCTGGATGCGATTGTGACGCTGCTAATCTGCATTTAGCACAGAGAAAGAGAGAAAAGGAGGGAGACGGGAAGAGAGGGAGGAGGAGGAAGGGAGGGAGGATGAGCACTGATGAACTTAATTGCTGTGAGCAAACAACCTCTGAAAAGAGTCACGCCATCATCCAGAGATGAGAAAGTAAACAATTAATTATCATCGGACAGAGGGAGTCATAAAACAAATGTTTGAACGCCACTAATATTCGGGAGCCAGCTGATCTGTTTCTCTCTCGGAGGTGACAATACACTCACTGTAACAATGACTCACTCATTTGACACACTAATAATCATTAGCTCTAATATGATATGGTTAACAAGCCCAAGAGGGTTTGGGTGAATGGTATATTATGCCAGGCTGTGTTCTCTAAATAACCTGTAATGCCTAGTTATCCTGAAATAAAATGTCTATTTGCCCACATTATAATCTCCTGCAGAAAGAGGCGGGTTTTCATTATGTTGACATGTTGTTTCCTATGGAGACTCCTTGGGGTACAAACAGCAGGCTACTGTTGCCCCCTGCTGGACAAGAAAAGTACAAACCCCTTTTACTCCAAGTCAATACTGAGCAAAGATATTCCCAACTGAGAAGGAAAAAAGGGAAAAGTTCAAACTAAATATCAACCAATTGCTGACAACTTAAATATTTTAAAGGCCTACAATCAAAGATTAAACAGTGTAAAGAGATAACGCAAGCAAATAACACAACTATATGCTGTGATTTTACTGTGTATATAGTGTGATTTTATTTGTCTTATCATCTGAGATAAAGACAATAAATAACCTGCATTTTACAAGCTTTCAAGTCCATTAAACACACACCTATGTACCAAATATAAAACTTATACTTTTACCACATGATGGCAGCAGTGACTACAAAAAAAAAAGAGCAAGACCTACAGCGTCACATCTGACAACAGGCCGTTTTCACAGCAGACATTTTGACTTGTCACTGCAGGAAAAGCACAGGTGAGTTGAAACATATTTTGGCAATGATGGCTCAGTTCCAAGGGTCCCATGTAAGGCAGCATGCACAACATTACAGGAGCCTGGGGCCAGCTCAACTTAGCAGAACTGAGTTGGTTTTAACATCTGCAATTACACCTGTGCTCATCCTGCTCTGGCCAGCCAAAATGTCTGCTTTGAATATCACCCACTGAAAGATAGACTGATGCGTGTCTAGGCAGGCAGAAAGGAAGTAAAACACCAGCGCTTTGGTTAGTTGGTGTCCTCGCATACCCCAAAATCAAAACACCCGAGGCATCCTCTGAAAACCGACATCGACTGAAAGCAGCTCTTTCAACTGCAGCTCAAAAAACCACAGTGGAAATATCATCCAAACAAAAGCAGTTACAGTACGAGACCCGTGCATTTACTGCAACCAACCGCCACACTGTAAACAATGTTTAAAATACAAGCATAGATACGCAGCAGCTGCCTTTTTTGGAGCAAAAAGTGATGAGATCATTGGCATGTGATTCTGGCAGTGCATGAGTTATGAATCTACTCAAATGTGAAGTTAGCGTTTATTTCTCTGCATTTTTGCATTGGAGAAAGTAGATACAGACAGGAAACGTGGAGAGAGAGAGAGAGACTGGGGCAGGAAAAGAACAAGGACATTGCGGTTTTATGGTATGCAACTTAACCACAAGGCAGTGAAGACACCCAGGAAGTTAGGGTTTTTTCAGCAGTGCAGATACACCACTAACTTTCATCAAGGCTGCAGCTAATAATCAAGGTTCCCACACATTTTTGCCAATGAATATTCTAAACTTTAACCTAACTTTTCCATAATATTTTTCAACATTTTCATAACTTTAAGTAGTTTAAAATGTGACGTAGCCATGCATTATTAAACATGCACTTTTAAGGCATTTGCACTTGAGCAATCTGCTAGTGTTTGTGAACTTTACTCACTTGTTAGACACTCCCACTGCCAACACAGCTACATATGCCCATTGCCAAAAGATCGGACCAGCACATTTGGGTACTATGCAAAACGTCAAGGCCATGCCCCTTTTTGGGGAATAGAAAACCAAAGCTCCTGTAGCAATTTGATGTGTGTTTGGATTCTGTTATGGATTCTGGATTGTAAATTTGACACGCATCTATAAATTAATTTCTTGTTAAACAAACATTTGTTTTTTAGACATGTCTAAAATTTGTGAAGTAAATTTAAGTTAAAGAAGTGCAATTATGATTATTTGATTTAATTTGGCACAATATCTCTCATTTTCTTAATAAATAATGCCAATGCATCTTATCCAAAGCGGACAATTTGTCAATTTTCAGCATTTCCAAGTAGTATTTTGTTGGCGCCACTGTTGCCAAGACAACCGTATCACTTTCCATTTTCCTCAGAGTCTTGCAACTACCATAGTTTCCACCAATATTTTCACTACTGGTTATAGTAACTGTACAGAACTTACATAAACAATGTTTTGTAACTGGGGATAACTAGAAATTGCAACCAGGGGAAACAAAAGTGCTACACACTTCCTCTTTTAGTATGGGCACACTTCTTTTATTTCTTAAATCAAGCCTTCATTTTGCCAGGAGATTGTAGCTGGTGGCAGAGCAAATTCCTTAGTGGAGCCTTACAGGGGCCCAGTCTATAGCCATTATATTGTGCAATCAACATTCACTTCATAATGATAAGTTCACCAAAAACGTACCCTGTCCAACCAACAGTCCTAACACCAAAAATATCAAATTCAAAATGATATAAAGCAAAGATAAGAAGCAAATAAGTATATCTGAGAAGCTTGCACCAGCAAATTCTTAACAAAAACAAAAAACAACAAAAAAAAAGTGATCAAGTGATTGTCTGCCAGTCAACTTAATTGATAACACCAACTGTAACTTGTAAAACATTTAACGTGAACTGAAAAGGCATCAAAAGTCACAGTTGAGGCTTATTCGGGGGAAAAAAAACATTAAGTCCCCAGCCAGTACTAACAGGGATGTTGATGGTTTCTACAGCAGGCAATTCCTCAGCCACAACAGGATTATATAGGCTCTGCTGTGACTAGATAATTGAATTCAGGCATGGCCACAGTGCACTGCATCCAATGATCTCTCTCCCACCAGGGTGATGGGGAGAAAAAATGAATCGCGTTACACTCTGTAGATTCAGGAGCACAACAATAGTGTTAGTTGACTAGACTTGTAAGTCTATTGTGGCCTTTTAAGTAATGGTGTTATTTGTCACAACACTGAAGTCAAGTTCTTCTTCTTCTTCCGCAGACCAGTGACCTTGTGAATGACCTCTTTGCACTTTGTAGTCACTCAGCATCCTTAACAGGAATACTGCGCCTCATATACCTGACGTTTGTCGTAACCTGTGCTGCTGTGACTTAATAGATATTGTGATAAAAATATCACATGTACATTTAGATATAAATTGATGGACATGAGGGCGAGCATGTCGGTGTGTGTGGTATTGGAGGGGACATGCGTTGAACTGCATTGTGCTGGGAATAAACCACCATAGCGGCATGTTAATCCTGCCCTGACCTTGTGCAGAATGTGGAGGGAACGGTGTCTGTGGGGCTAAAGATAACACCACTGCCTTTGTGCCGGAGGAGAACAACACTGCTGATGATGCTGCTTTTTAGCTGCTGCTGCTGCTGCCCAAGGTCACATGTGTCCCTTTGTCAAGTAACAAGACCTGACAAGGTAGCCTAATGTAAGGTACAGACGATCTGATGTACTCATCTGTCATTATTTATTTATTGTTTATGATTACTCGGGTGATTTATGATATAACAGCACTGTGATTTGCTTTAAATGTATGCACAAGACATAAGACTTAACCGCTTCTCAGGTCTGAAACTGCATAGCATGCACTCTAAAATTAGAAGTCATCAAACTAGAAAGCTCTTATACAGCAGACAACCCTGCCGAATAATCCTCTAAATAGCTGTTTTAATGACAGAGAACATTTACAGATGTTTAATCTGCATCTGGATCCTGCATTACAGCACAAGCAGTAACAGAAATAAAAGAATAGTGGGACAGTTTTTTTTCCTCAGTTGGATCATGAGTAAACAGTGAAAATGCTCAAAAATGCACCATCTCAAATGCAACCAAATTTCACCAAACGTCATGAGACAACTTTGTATTATTTTGGCCACTAAACATAAAGACAAACAAATAACTTCTTTTGCAGCAAAAAAAAACAAACTAAGGCTTTCATATTTTATTTTATCAACATGTGAATTTGGCCTTTAAAGGGATAGTTTAGATTTTTAGAAGGGGGCTGTATGGGTCGCTTGTCTATAACTGTAATACTACAGTAGATGCAGTCAGCACGCCCCAGTTTAGAGAAGTAGGCAGGACTCCCAACACCGAAGCTAAGGAATGTGGACAGGAGCCGCAGCAAAACATATTTTAGCCACTTTATAACAATAACAACAAAAAAACAAACCAATATCAGTTTAAGTGTACACTATATCTAATTATAAATATAATTTTTATAATTATAAAATAATTGTATTTTATATTTTCACTGGTTCACATTGCCCTAACTGAAGTCTTAGTCTGAACTAACCTTTTAAAACACCAAATAGACACAAAAACACAAACTAACTAACCAATCAAGGCTGCGGTAGACCAGCTAATCCTGTTGTATGAGGTAAAACGACTGTTTTTGTCAAAGGAGTCTGGCGGCTTTGAAGAGAGCATTGATAATGGTTTCAGTTCGCCATCAGAGAGGTTTGTCTGACGGCATTTTTGGTTTTCATCAAATCCAACTATTCCTTTATGTTAATTTATTCTCCATTAAAATCAAGAATAATTGTATTACAGTAAAAAGTATATGTTAGTATTCTGGATACTTTGCTGTTTCCATAAGAGTGAGCTCTGCTCTCCCAGTGCTCACAAAGAAAGTGTCCTGACAACTATCTGATGTCAAGAAACATTTCGACCGGAGCAAAAAGTATGCAAATACAAAAACATTTGAATTTGGGCTTAAACAGTGAAAGAACAGCACTTGACCCTTCCTCCACACTACCAACACAGAGGTGCCCTTGAGCAAGGTATCAAACTGCACAAGTGGAGCTGCTCAGTGACCAGCAGATAACAGTTATGTGGTTATCTGACATCCAACAGATAACACTGTGGCTGTAGAAAGCAGCTCGGAGGTGTGAATGTGCCCGAGTGTGGAGCCATGAACTCCTGTATAGAGCATTTGTGCTCAGTAAATCAACTCTGGTTATATAAAGGTCTAGAAAATAATATGATCTGGGCCAAATGGAGGAAGTAATTTGGCTACAAGCTACGTCTGAATATTACATTCAGTGTCTGGTTCAGCTCCACCATGAGCAAATTTAACAGGAGAAGCTCAGGGATCAGTGACGCCATGAATCACTACAGAGGCTGCAGTGCCAACACTCCCACTTATGACTAAATAAGATGTTGGTTTCAAAAGGGAAAAAAATATTCATTGTGTTAAAACCTTAAAATAAAAATGAAATTAAAATAAAAATAACCTATTCTCATGAAAGACATAACAGACCACCGCACACTGAGGAATTTTAGAGCTAGCAACGTGTCTTGCCTGTGGCCTTTTCAGGTTCGCTCAGAGAAATTACGAGTATTCATAGGTGTGATAAATAACATGAGTCATATGATTAATTATCAACATAGTTTCTTTTTTTTTTAGAGTTCAATAACAAATGATCTCAAGTGAAAAAAAGAAGAATGATGCTGATAATTAATCGTGTGACTCGTGTATTTATCACACCTGTGAATGTCATTTCACTGAGCGAACCTGTAGAAGCTACAGACAAAACACGCTGCCCGATCACAGAAACGACCACACTGGCTGTGCACGGGAAGTTTTGTTCATTGTTAACCTTTTGTCATATTTGCTGAATCCATCACTATGTCCGCACAGCAGTACATGAGGCTGATAGATGTTAGAGACTCCTACGCTCTGATTGGTTGTCTTCATTTATGTGCAGTGGATTCTTACTATAAGAAGTACTACAAGGAAGCAGAAGAACATGATTCTTTTGACAGATCATCTGTCTCATGTACTACTGTGTGGATTTAGGGACAGTTTCAGCAAATATAACAAAAAGTATTTTTAGAAAAGTTACCAACTACAGCTTTAACTGTGTGGTTGATCAACCAAGGAGGAAGTGTTTTCTGTCCCAATGTTTATCTTGTCTGTTGCTTAGCAGGACACCCAAAAACCTTAAATGAAATTTAATGGAAAGTTGGATCACAGGCTAAGAAACAAGTGAGTTTTTGGTGAAATGCTTAAAAGGTTTCCTCAACAGTGGCTACAGTTATATGCACACCTATATTCCCTTATTATTCTAAATATGACAATACTGTGAATTTGATACAGGTCATATAAACAGCATATTCCGCTTAAATATTCCAAATTAGGCTGTTTTTTTAAATTTAACATTTTCCAATTAGGACATGTGGGATAGGCCAGGAGTCAAGGGCATTATTTTGGCATGTAATACAGCCTGAATACAAGTCGGGTTTTTACTGCAGTTGCGACACATGGCCTGTTCACGGTCAGTTCTGTGCGTTGCCATGGATACATTGTACACAAACCACATACAGTTTGCAAAGCTGGGGTAGAGATGCATGCAGAAAAGCCCTCACTTCTGGCAACACACCTGCTTTTAAATATTATGACAGTCTTGGATATCGACAGGTTTTTGAATATGCACAAATACACGCCGACATTTTCAAGAAAGAGGTGGAAGGAATGAAAGAGGGAGGCTAAGCTTGCACAGTCCACCACCGGTCGGAAACGGTGAATAAAATCATATTTTGATGAAAAGAAGCAAAAATGACAAGCATCTCCAGCTATTCTAATTTTCCATATTAACATGATAAATTTGTTAGTGCACGTTAATCAGAGTATGCACAGCTGCATGTAAACGTGTTAGTGGAATATTCGCTTTTATTAGCCTTGTAAATAGCTTCATATGAATATTGTTCTTTTCAGAATAAGAGCAAAAAACAATATTTTGTGCATGTAAACATAGTCATTGTGACATATGGTATTTTTTGAGCATCTTCCTATTTCCTCCTGAACTATTGCACTCAGTTGAATAAAAACGCCCACCTTCAGTGTATAGAGCTGACCCTTGAAAATAAGTTCCAGTCTGGAGTGGAAATGTGCCAAATAAAATGCATGAACACCTGAGGCCACAGCTTACAACTCTACAAAAACAACATGCTGCTATGTATGAAATGTGAAACTTTGGCAGTAAGTCAAGATAGTCTTATGTCTTTTTCTACCAAGGAGAGTTTTAAAGATGATTCAATCATATTTTTTATACATTCTCACACTCGATTAGTTTAAGTACTCCAAATATGGAATATATGATTTACTTTTGAATGTGGAACTAGTTTAATCATTGAGACTTTAAACATCTGCCTCTCCCCATCATCTTGCTTACAGATGGTGATTTTTTTGTAATGCCACCACTAAAATACATTCAGACAAATTCCCTAAAAAGAAACAATCTACACTCTATCAAACAGAAGAAAGAGGTCAGTCAGTAAATTTAATTTTCTGTTGCGTACACTCTATCAGGGTATCCATACATTTTCTCGCACAAATCTCCAAAACTTCTCCATGACTTTTCAAGGGCCTATAATAACTTTTTTTTTTTTTTGCCAAACTTGACCAGCTTTTTTTAAACATTATATTTAAACACTATTCAAACACAACTTCAGCTACTTCCCATAAATGAAGGAAGAGACAGAAAGCACATTGGACCTACGTTACGTCAACAGCTGCAGAAAATAAATTTGCTGTTATGTTGCATTAAATGGAGGGTATCCACAGAAGATTACTTTAACAATTCATTACACAACAAATTTCCATGACTTTTCCAGAGCTTTCAGTTATTTTTTTTCTAATTCCATGACTTTTCCAGGCTGGGAATTTTTTTTTTCATGACCATGGGAACCCTGGTCTATGTTTACCTTCAGGTGCATTTCAAAAGAGCAAAGCGCTATGTTAAGGACCACGTTTTCGAGGAAGGCTATAATATTACTGCTCCATCTACTTGCAACGTGAAGGAGGGAGGTTCTGGAAAAGGAGCGTGCATGCTCAGCAAAGCCCTTCATTGAAATAAATAATAATTCTGTGTCAATCTAATGACAAGCAGTTAAAAATGTGCAATAAAAATATCAATATAGTTTTACTATTTAGCCCAAAGCAGTAAAGTCAGAGAAAGTCTTGGTGTGGTTTGGCTCAAATTCAGTATGAGAAAAATGTGTGGGCGTGTCCAGTTCTGAGTCTCTCAGTTACAGAGGGCTGATTTATAACTTGGCTATTTTCAGCACAGCTCAGTGTCAAGAGTAGTAGGTATGAATGACCAGCGTATCCCTTATTTGGTTCCATGTAACTTCAACACTTTACACTAGTTAACCATGTGGTGTCCCAGTGGAGGTTTGACTCACAGCGCCTTGTGTTTGTCTTCAGCGAGGATCTGGTCGTTAAGCTTCAGTCCAAACCTTTAGGAAAGAAAAAAAAAAACATATAACATCAGTGCCTTTTGGTCAGACAAGACACTGAAATATGACAATGGAGAAAAAAAACAGCTGTTTTGACTTACTTGTCAAGGAAATCTTTGTCCACCACAGCTGAAATGTCGAGCAAGGGATTTCCCATCCCAAAGAGTGTGTTTTCACTGTGGGGGGACAAAAACTTATTGTATTATGCTGACTCCCACTCGCCAGCTTTGGATGAACAGAGGACACAAACAATCTACTGTGACAGAAATCATCTGTTTCAGTTTTGTGACTTTAACCGCAAAACACTGTCTTAATTGCTTTTGTGCAGTTCATATTTTTGCTTCTACTCCTATACTAGTTGTTATACCTTTTATTTTATTTCTTCGTCCTTTTGTCACTATTTATCTGTAATTATTTCTGTCTGTGTGCTGCTACAAAACTTGTACTCCCCCTCTGAGGATCAATAAAGGTTTTATCTATCTTAACCCATCAGCATGATAAGAAAATATAGCGCCCGAAGCATATAAAATTGCAAACTAATGAGCATATAACAGACTAATCAGTGAGATTTTATAACTCTGAGAGAGATCAATTCTCAGCTTTCATTGAGAAACATAAAACTGCCCATGACAGACCCCCCCCACCCATTCATTTGGAGATTAGTCAAATGAAAAGCAGGCATTCAGCACACTGAAGAGATCAAAATAAAGGATTATTATTCCCTCTGAACAACTGATGTGCCAATGTTTTCATGTAGGCACATGTGCAGCTCGTGCGTCATTCATTCATGATGCATGCTTAGACTATGTGTTACAGCGGGAAAACTCTGTTCTGATAAATTGTTATTAATTAAGCCAAATGAAACCTTAAGCAATAGCATATCATAGTGGTCAAAGTCTACAGAGTATTCATAACAAGTAACCAAACTTTTATATAACACAAGACACAAACACACCGAATGTTAAGATCTCTTAGCTTATGCAGCAGTTTGAATCTCACATGATCTGCAAGAAAATCCTAACTTACAAAAACTTAATTCATCAACCCAAAAGTCTGATATAATCCAGTTTCTTTCATTGTTTTAAGTGGACCCACTGCAGGCTGGCATTGCTGTGAGCATATGTTTTATAAAGACAGTCAGACCGGCAGAACTGGTCCCTGTACAAGCACCAGAGGCTATTATTATTCAGATCCTACCTTGGAGTTGGCATTATGTCAGAAAACTCAGCAGCCTGACGTGATGATTAAATGGTCAACAGCTTCCTCCTCTCTGTCCAAGCAATGTGCTTTTTGACTACAGGAACTGCAGATGCACTTTGGTCAACACTGACTGGTTGGTGAAGCATGTGGGCGGGCCTTTGCGTCTTCTAGATATTTGATTGGCTACACTTGTTCCAATTATTGCAAAGCTTTCGATGCTGCGTTTAAGACCAATGGGAAAAAGGGAGGACCATGCAGTAAACAATAATACAAGAATAAAGTAAAATAAATAAATAAATGAATTAATGTGCAATATTTTTAACCATTCAATATTTATTTGCATATGATTATATAACCCTTTGAGTGTCGTACAACAAATATGAAGTTTTGCAGCTGTATAGAAGCATTATATAAACTAACAGCATCAAAAAAAACCTTTTGATTTTGAAGCTTTTCGATTTCTAAAATGTGCATTAAATTCAGTCCAAATAGGATCAGTTATTAGTTCAAATCCCTATGTATTTTAAATTTTGTCGGTGGGGCTGCACTTTTGTTTACATTGTGAGCTATATGAGAATAATTCAATAATTAGTTTTCACTATTATTTTGTTTATGCAAATCAACCTTCACAGTATAACACGACATATATAACTGTTGAGGTTCTGTGGTGTTCATTAAAATAAGTTAACAACTCGAAATTTAAAATGATCCAACTGGAACTTGTGGGAAATTTGGCCGTGTGTGGTTGTCGTTGTTATTAATTTGTAAGGAATTGTTCTTAGTCAGTAACGTTATTTATGCTTGTCTTGGAGTGATTTTATTGATGATTGTGTAAGCATTTATTGTGCTGAGATGTTGATAGTGTGATATCACCTGGTGACCTGCATCTATGCTATCTTTACAGCCGTAATGAATATTACGTGGTTTTGAGCTATCTCCTTTTTTGTTAGTGTAAAGGACATCATTTCATCATTCTCATAAGGTCAGATTAACTACATAAAGCAGTTAATGATGGCATTGTGGTGTTTGCTTATTAAAAGATTTAAAGTGTAAATAGGCCAACCAGTTATACAGGTCCAACAAGAGGGACTCTACTCCAATTCCTGCCTCCCTCCACGAGCATCCAATGGATTTAATTGCAATTCTTGTGACAATCTCTTGCAATACATGGCCTTTCCCCTGCTTAGATTACAAAACTTGTTTCTCCATACCACTCTGTCAGAGACCTGAGACGCTCTGAAAACGAGTTCAAGGTGAAGGACAAGAGTTATGGTGGCATGAATTTTTCCAACAAACACAAGGAGACGATGCAAATCGGCCTCTCTACATTAAATTCTAATAACATTAAGTACTGCACTGTGTTAGGCAAGCGTGCCAGTTAGTCATAACGGTGCATGCACAATAGCAGGATCCCGAATCTGAAGCGGCAACATTAAATTCAGCCATATTATTCATGGCTTTTCAATATCTAAAATATCTAAAATATGGTTTACGTGTGTGCTTATCCTACTGTTACATAAAACGGTCATTTTCTATGCCGATATATAACAACTCATTTGGCTGATAACAAATACCGACATCGAATAATCCTCTTTTTTTCTTCAAGTCTCTTCTGTAGCGTAATTATGCACACTTTTATCGTGATGGCCCACCTGCAGATGGAGACTTAAAATACAATGCTTTTCTGCGTATGTAATGTCCATTGATTGTGAAGAAAAATACTTTAACTTAGAGTTGATGTTTTGTACATGTTTACAAATATGTTTGTCATGTTGGCAGAAATCAGCGTGTTGGCTAAGATTTCATTTTAAAGCCAAAATCTGCAAATACTGATGACGTGCCACTATTATCATGCATCTTAACTGTTTCCTTCCTTCTTATGAATTTCTGAAGCATTACATTGTTTTGCAAAAAGGCTATTAAGACACTTGATATCTGTATGTCTTACAATGTCTTTGTTTGATGTGATATACCCCTGGCTCTTTGTTATTGTTCTCTTTGTATACTCTTCATTGTATACTGGATCTTTGTAACACTGCGTAAATAAAGAATCTAGAAAAAAAAGACAATTATGGTGAAGGGGTTAAGTTTCCTCAAGACACGTACGACACATTGTTAACTTAACATTACCCAACATGTCAACAAGACACTCCCTGCCTGCCAGCACTGTAAATGTAATCAGATGGTATGCTGATGACTGTTCTTCATTATGGATAATTAGACACAGGAAACTGACAAAAAACTAAAATACAGGGCTGATGTTTAAATTAAAAGAACCAGGCTACATTTTTAATGGCTATTCTTTATACTCCAATATATATTTGGCTAAATTTTACTGTTTGGTAAATGAAAAAAACATTGAATAAGGACAAAATCCTTAAACTTTAAGACAGGGATATTTAACTTGCTTTGCTTGGGGGCCAATTTTGCAAATGACAGGGGGGCAGGGTCCAGTCACAGCAGCCCAACACATGTTTCTAGGATTCTGGGGTGTTTCCAAGATTGTAAGACATTTCTTGATTTTTAACACATTTCAAGGATTTTAGAACATTTCCAGCATTTTAGGAGTTTTCTTGGATTTTAGGACATTTCTAGGATTTTAGGATTTTTCTTGATTTTTTTTTAGGGTTTTAGCACACTTTGGGGATTTCCTGACATTTCTAGAATGTCAGGACATTTCTGAGATTTTAGGATGCTTCAAAGACTTTTTGGACTTTTCTAGGATTTAGGACATTTCTTTGTCTGTCAAAGCACTTTATAAACTGTTGTTTTTAAAGGTTTTATATAAAAGAAGTTATTATTATTATCATTTCTAGGATATTAGGACGTTTCTAAGATTTTAGGACATTTCTTTGTCTGCCAAAGCACTTTATAAACTTCTGTTTTAAAAGGTGCTTTATAAATGAAGTTATTATTATCATCACTTCTAGGATATTAGGGCGTTTCTAAGATTTTAGGACATTTCTTTGTCTGCCAAAACACTTTGTAAACTTCTGTTTTAAAAGGTGCTTTATAAATGAAGTTATTATTATCATCACTTCTAGGATATTAGGACGTTTCTAAGATTTTAGGACATTTCTTTGTCTGCCAAAGCACTTTGTAAACTATTGTTTTAAAAGGTGCTTTATAAATGAAGTTATTATTATCATCACTTCTAGGATATTGGGCGTTTCTAGGATTTTAGGACATTAGGAGCTTAGCCAGGACTTCTGTCAGCAGGTGCTGGGGATCCCCCTTACTTTCACTGATAAATAAGCTCTATTTTGATGCTGTTTTATGCACTCTGGCACCTTATGTACACTAAAAAAAAACCAAAAAAATTCCCAGTGTGAATCGTTTTATTTTAATGTGAATCATAAATGGGTTGGGGTGCCACCCTGCACCCTAAAGGGAGCCAGATTTGACCGTGAATTGATTACAACTGCTTTTAAGACGACAGCATCACTGATTAACTTCTTAGCTAAAGTTCAAGTGTCTCGCACCTTGTCAAATCCTCTCATCAGTTTAACCTCGCTACTAAAAACAACACATCTCCACTGTTGCAACACCAACATGACAATTTTCCCGCATTATTTTTGTCAACACGTTGGTTAAAGCTACGATTGTTGTCCCTACATCATGTGACGAGCACCCTCTCCAGCTAGCTGCTGTTAGCATCGCTATAACTGAACAATACGCGTGTAAATGCTAACAGCTGATTCACCTGCACACCGGAGTTGATGTAACGTTCAAAGGTCCAAACTGTTTTTCAGCCTGCACCTCCTGCTGACAGCTCACCACAACACCACAGCCGCTAGCATGCATTAACAGCTAGCTGCAGCGGGCTAACTGTGCAGAGCATCCCCCGTCAGATAATACAAACATTATCAGTTTATTACCTCAACGCGATCTTCCTCCCCGTCGACATGTTTTTGTTCTTCCACTGATATTTTCTTTTAATCAGTATCGGCTGTGTTGACGCCGCGGAGTCCGGGGAGCTGCTCACTGCCGGGGGAAGACTATAGAGGCTGCAGCTTCCTTCTTCCCCACAGATGATAATGAAGAAATTGCTCATTCAACAGCATGCAACGTAGAGAGAAAACTGTTTATGTTCAGAGAAAAGGACACTGTTAGCTGGTTATTTTATGTCGAGTTATCCCGGTCGAGCCAAATGTGCATTTGACTCACATAAAGAGGCGAAAGAGATATAGTTATCTCACGTTATCGCGGTGTTTTCCCTTTCACCTGTTTCACCAGGATTGAGTTCAACTTCTGTCTGCACGTTTCACACAGGAGACAAATCATGGTCCTACTTAGTGTAGCAGACTGCTGAGTAAAAGATAAAAGATAAATTAGGCTACCATAGTACTTTACGTTGTAGTAATAATAATAAGTTGTAAGGCGAATAATGATGATGATAAGATAATAATAACAATAACAGTAGTAATTTTTTCATAGGATAGTGTGCTGTTTATGGGATAGTGGTGCATTGACCCTTAAAAACCTGTGCAAATTGGCTTGATTTCTTTAAAAATCATGGGAGAGCGACAAGCAGCTTACCCCCCAAAATAGCCCAAATGTCAGCAAGAAATTAGTAAAAACTAGAAAGAAAATTACTGGAAAATAAGCATAAAAAAAGTAAAGGAATATGTTTGCTCAAGTTGCAGAAGTTTAAATTCTACTGGAAAAACCCTAAAAGCAGTACAAGAAAATTGATGTAAATACTTAGAGACTGTACTTTATTTGGCAGACATTTGAGTTGTTGGGTTTTTTTTTTTTTTTGGTATCATGACCGCCCCTGGAGCTACAATTATTTTTCATTAAGCCTCCCTAAGTAACAGGGAAAATATACGACCCCTCCTTAACCATAAATAACCATATCTCACAGTTCCTGGCTATGATACATGTCATGCTTTTGGAGATTTTTAAGGTAAACATGCATTTAAAACCCATATGTGGGTTTAAGGGTTCTCCGGGTATTTAAAATAAAAAACAAAATACAACAACTTAAAGCCGAATGTCCTTCTCCTAAGATAAAAATAAAAAAAAACATAACTCTCTAGTGCTTAAAAAAATATTTGACGTGCCTTCCCTTTTTTCTACTATCCTCGTCCCCCACATAAATAACAAACATTTTTTTTAAAGAGATTTATATATTAAAATATTTTATAGTAGGCTAAAAAGACATGTTAAGCACCAGTGACACTTTAAAAAGTGGACTACCAAAACAGACCACAGATCTTCAAGGTCTCAAACTGTCCTATATTCATTATCAATTAACCAACTGACAATGAGTTCCTCAGATGTCTGATTTTTTAAGTTTTGACTATTTGGAATAAAGGTCTATTAATCTACCTGAGCCCAGAAAGAGAACCCAAGCTTAATGTGCACAGTTCAAAACAAGCTGAATGATGATGTAGACTGATCAGATAGCTGACTCATCAATACCTGCAGGCCGATCCAGGTGAGGCAGTAAAAGAAAAACTTCAACATACTCACAATACAGGCATTAGTGAGTATATACTGTGTGAGAAGAGCAGAAATTATAGAGCAAACACACCTCAAAGTGCTATAAAATGCTTTATTACAAAATTGTGAACAATGCCTCAGCAAAATGTTGTTCAGGCCCATTTAAACCCAACCGAGTTGCATAATTTTGATATCTTTAAAAAAAAAAAAAAAAAACTTTCTCAGGGTTTGCATAGAGCATAATTTGACATGAAGTAACAGTCATGAAGCGGGTGTAACTTTATGAAAGAATCATGTACAACAACTGTTTCGAACGAACCATACCTTGTACAAATGATACAAAACATCTGTAAAGCAAAACTGTATCAATTGCAAATAAAGTTTCTCTCACAAGGCACATCAGTTGGTATTAGATACTTAAAAAGACATTCACACCGACGGTCTTCAGACATTTCAAAATATCAACTACAGTTGCCACATTTAGTGGCCAGTTATGTTTAGTGTATCAAGACATATTGAGACAAAAGTGATAAAATGATGATTTCACCAGCTGCAGATGACACTGTGCTTCATCTCTAAACTCATTCCCTTGACTACCTAGGAGAAGTGTGCAATTCATATATCACAAAAAAATGATTGTACACGACAAGACAACATGAGACGTAGAACTGTGTGCAGTGTTTAGAAGAAGAAGAAGAAGAAACAGGAGGCGAGACGAGCCTCTCTGAACGAAGCTTTGTTAGCTTGTTGTGAAAATCAGGGTAAGAATTTTTGGCTATTAGGCCTCAAAGTGTAGCACAAGCCTGTTTCTTACATATAATCTCGATGCAACATGTGAAACATTAAACATATCTAGAAAGAGTTTAATGCCAGCATTTTGCAGAAATTTAAGTTACGCTTTTAAGTAACAAAATCTGTTTTTCTTACCAAAAAAGACAACTATACTTTCAAAGTTCATGGCAGAACATCTTTGGCAGAACTCTTAAGAAAATAAAGGACGCTACAGTTGCATTAATACAATAATAAACAGTGTTTTGCTTTCACTTGTGATCATACAGAATAGTGTAAACGGGCATAATACCACTGAATATAATTTGCGTGTGCTGAGCTTCAGCCTATACTGTACTTGCAACAGCTCCTTGGGTTCCTGTGCTTATCCTAGCAAAGGCGAATGAATGATAATAAAATTATCAGTACAAAGATAAAAAAATGTCTCAAGAAAATCTAGTTATTTCAATTTTACTTAAGGTCTGTGTCTAGAAGAGGCCCAAAACAACTTTGCATTATATGTAATCCAACCTCTAATCAAAACATATAGTATATACTCCTCCAAAATAAGCTTTAAAACTTTTTTTTTTTTACACACTTTTAGGGAAAAAAAAAAGGACATCCCGAGATAGAATCTACCCCATAACTCGCACTGATAGTCCCATCGTTTACATTCTACCAGAACAGCAACTGTTACAGACAGGATACGGGACTAATAGAAGCTTTACCCTTATTAGTGTGACGGGCATTGACATTATAGCTCTGATAAAGTAAATATGTGTCCATTCAATGTCCTTCTGGACAGCTGGATGGAACCAGCATCAGGCAGAGGAACAGTGGTCCTCCTCTTACTGGTACCAGGGGGTCTTTCTGACCCAGTGGAGGGTGAAACCTGCATCTGTCCGGATCTTAATGGAAGCTGCCTCGGCCTCTCTGACTGTCTCCTTCACAGACTGCATCAGGTTCTGAGCGTTGTGGACCAACATCTCAGTGGCCTGCAGAAGAAGAAACGAAGAGATGCAGTGATGACGGACGGTGAAATAATGTTTTTTCAAACGCTGTTATAGGGAAGATTCACAATGTGAATCTTGTAAGCACTCACGGTAAAGACTGCACTCACCTGCTCCGACTCCTCTTCACTGATGTTGGTACGACCCAACATAGTGGCCTTGACTGTGGACAGGATTTTGAGCTGAGTGCTAATGGTGGGAATACGCTCGCACACCTACAACGAGGTCCGAAAGTCAGGCAAGGTCATACAAAACAAATATTTATTCTTTCCACAGTAAAAATCCACCCTCCGATGAAGGCAACTGAACTGACCTGGAGCAGGTTGGTCCTGATACGCTTGTCAGTGCACTGCTTGGCCACCTCCTTGGCCAGCCGTGTGACCTCATCAGAAGCCTTAGCGATGTCCTTGGCGCACTGGATGAGGGCACGCTTGTTTCCGCTGCCCCCGCGCACCAGACGGGACATCTCAGCCATGAGCAAAGCCATTCGTTTGGCAGCACCAATGATGTCATTTCCCTATGAGGGACGATAGGAACATAAGCTGTATTCAAAACTGCCTACTTAATCACCTCTACCGCACCTACTGTATCCAACAGTTCAAAGTACTGCAACAGCCACAACAACTCATATTTTCTTCTTTTAATCTTGTGTAAGTAGAATAATTCACTGTTATAAATTTACAACTACATTTCCTATACTAACCATAACAAAGCCAGAGCGGTACAACGAAAACACCAAGCAGAGGCAAATTGCTGCCTTTGGCCATGTCCAATGTCTGAATTAAACACATGAACACGCCTCATAGCAACAGAAAATTTAAATTATTGTATGAGCCCCACTTTGCCCCTACTTGGTGTTTTTGACATCAAGCCTATAAAGCTAACTTCTGACATCACAGTGACGACAATTTAAACGTTAGTGAGCTGTCAATAAAAAAACAACACTACATACATAACTTAAATCTAATGTTAAGTTCTAATTTTTGTTCATAGGTACAGAGAAAAACACAGAAGCAGTTATCTGCCGGCAAACTGCCGCTATGCAGTAGCAGCATAGACAGATTGTGAGACATTGGGGCCCTGAGCACAGATTTACAAAAGGCTGCACCACCTCTCCTACATAGGATCTAAGCGCACAGACTTTGTGGTCATGTTACCTTTTTGTTGTTGTTGTTGTTGTTGTTTTGTGTCTCTATGTAGCTGTTATATATCTTTTTAGTTTTTTGTCCTTTAAAGGTAATTTTGTGTCTGTTTTTGCTTTCAGGAATTCGTCCATGAGTAGTAGTTGTTCACAATTAATGTTAGATGTGCTATCTATTTTACTACCAATTTCCAAAACCAGAAGCTGACTAAACCTGGACTTGCATACTGCAAAATACACTGATTTGAAAGTTTCACACTGCAATTTTTTGATACATGCAGTATGCAGTATGCAGTATGTACTGTATAGTATATACTGCAACTGCACACTGCGTATATTATTGTAAAATAAGCAATTTAGAATCCAGCTTTCTGAAATCCAAGGATTTCAGTGTAACTGTCCATGACTGTATTTACAGTGTTCACTTACTTTGCTGGACCATTTGCGGGCTTCATCGTGGAGCTGCCTGGCAGCCACCATCATGGGTTCATTCACCATATCACCAGTCTGCTCAGGGAACTCCTCATCTTTCTCTTCTGGGGGAGGAGGCCTGGGAGGAGGAACTTCACCCTCAGGAAGAGGAGGTTTGGGTGGTGCTGCCTCATCGTTAAGCTACAAGGACAAGTTAAAGTAATTATGGCTCGGCAGTTTAAAAACACAAGTTGTTCTGGACACTAAACGAAAGCAGCTTCAGAGGTTTTACCAAATTAAAAGTTGTGCTTATCTGAGGACTTACATAAAGCTGATCCAGTTCAGGAGGAGGTGGTGGGAAGTCTGGCTCCTGGGGCTGGAAGGCCTCCCTGACCTTTGCCACAGCACCAAGAATCTTATAACCTGAGTCCAGAAAGCCTTTCTGAAGAGCTGTTTACAACAAAACAAACATGTTTATCACTGATCAGAGGGATCCACAAGCACAAAACACATAATCCTAAAACCTGTGAGCAAAATCAACATACTTGGATCCTGAATATTTCCGGCTACAGCTTTAGCATCCATCACCATAGGAGAAATGGTCTGGCTCAGTTCATCAGATGCAGCCTTCACCACCTCCCTGAATTTAGGATCCTCAGAGTTCTCCACCTCTCTCTTCGCCACCAGGAGGATACGGTTGGCTCTGCGGGCAATGCTGGTGGCGCCGGCGACCAGCATCTGGGGCTGGTGGTTGGCCATGGCCACACGGCACTTGTCCAGGTCCTTCTTGATGGCCTCCTCTGAGGCATCCAGTAAGGATTTGGTATCGATGGCCTCGTCCACCAAACCTTAACATTGATAACATGTTAATATAGAGAATAACACTACGGGGATGAAATAGGGGTCATGTTTAATGGCACTTCACCTGTCATTTTCTCCACATTGTCAATCCATTGATTCTTCATGGTTTCAAAATGTTCATACGCAGCTTGGTTGCCAGGGTTTCTCAGCAGAATACGAGCTGCAGATACCACCTAAAAAACAGTCCGAGTTGTTAATTGTCAGTCCAACTACAACAGCTAAAGACTTGGCTCAAGAAGCGGAAAACACTTAAGCTCTGCGACTGTTTATGCTGAGCGGAGGGCAGACACAAACGGAAACAGATATAAACACTAAACCGTTACATACTTGTGGTGTTAAGTCTCTTGTTGACTTGACGGCAGCCTGGATTCCCTCCACTGTGCTCTTGTTGGCAGTGCCGACAGCAGCAGCCTTCTCTGCTGTGGTGCCAAGCTTATTGGCGTGGTTCTCAAAGTTGGCAGCCCTTTCATCAAAGACCTACACATGATCAAATAAAACAATTATTTAAACGGGATGTTAGAAATAAGTCAACACCCTGCCAATAAATGAAACTGGAGGAGGTTGATTGCAGCGAGATCACAGTAAGGAGAAGCGTGACTATACCGCTGACCTCATCTCTGTTGGGGGCGTCCAGTGGGGCGGTGGCAGCCACTGCCAGTAATTTGATGGGGGTGGTGGTGTCGCTGAAGATGTCTGACACCTCCTGAGTCATTGCCTCTTGCATCTTTCCTTTCAGGTCCTGGAAGGAGGAAAAAACAGATGTTACAACCAGTCAAGGCACTCACAGCAGCTCACAAAGATTACAGATACACATGTTTTATCAAGATTGCTTTGCTGAGCTTGTAGATTAAAAACTTCTTAATGACCCTGATGAATTCGAAGTGAAGTGCTGTATGAAAGCAGAATTGTGCGGTTTTACTTTCTGATTGTTGGAGATTTTGTACTTTTAGAGCTAATATTATATTTTATATTTAATCTGATGGCTGTTGTTGCTTCTTATCTTGCAGATTTAGAGTTTAGATATAGCCCTTTACAAAATTACGACTTCTGGGAAACCATGAAAAACTTGTTACATAATGACATTATTTTAAAAGTTTTTTAAATTTTTTAGCCTAAAGCATGTAATCTTTTGACTCATCTGAAATAATGAAAAGCCCAAAATTGTAGATGTGAGTTTTTCATAATTTCTCACATCTTAATTAGGGCATTACTTCCAATTTTGGAAAATTTTAACACTGAAAAATGGCATTTTGAGACATTTTAGCTGCTAAAAGAGTATGTTCTTCATTTGACCAGTGAAGAATGTACACACGAGAACATTGTACCACTAATGCTTGTTCACTTATACTTAATTTTGACAGTAGCACTTAAAGTAAAGTGCTGCACTTAAGATTTTTGTATTTCTTCTGTCACTGGTAACCAGCAGATGGGGTTGTTTCTCTGTCTCTGTGTGTAAATCCTGATCTTTCAATGAAGCTGCAGGTCTGAATGACTGCTGAGGGAGAGCCGTCTTACTTTCAAAGCTTCCTGAAGCTGCTGAGCAACAGCACGCGCCTGAGGGGAGTCCCCTTCCCCGCGGGCAGCAAGGTCAGCCAGCTGGGCCATGAGCTGCTCCACCTGCTCGCATTTACCCAGCAGCTCCTGCCTGTTCGGGCCTGGCAGAGCGTTGGCCAGCCTGCGGCCCTCTGCCACCAGCCCGCGGATGGCTGCCTGGCCTAAACACACAAAGACAAACATACACATGATGAGTCACAAAAAAAACAATATTTTGCTAATTAACATTCTGTCACTCTCTTTTGGTGCATCAACACAAAGGGCTTATAAACATGCCGCATCTTTTACTGCCTGGAAAATCTGAAGACAGGTGCTTGGTCACTTTTGTGCCAACTTACAAGCGCACAGAGGTAGGCTGCGCCTGACTTTGCCATGTGACCATAACCTACTTAACGGAAATCCCAAGTTTGGAGCTGATCTTCTTCCAGGGGTTGTTTTTTAAGTCTGAATTAAAATGTCAGTGAGTCAGACAGAAGAGCTCTGGATAGCCCTGCACTAAAATGTACAACTTTTCCTCCAAATTTGTATCTGCTGGCTGTGATTGGATGTTCCTCAGCTGATGACATGTCGTGCATGTTGCTGTGTCCAAAGTTGAACTTTGTTTAACTCTGAGTGCAGCCATCACACCCTGAAAAACAGGCACACGGGACAGCACCTCTCTCACTTTAGCGTGTACCTTCTGCACATCTACTTTATCAAAACTAGATCTGAGGGCGCAAAAACACGGCATGTGTCGTGGCCCCTAACAAACCTGTGTGCTGAAGTGAACAAATCATCCACTGTTTCTGGATTGTTTTGTGTAAAATCAGGACATAAATATACTTTTGATATCTCTTCAAAATTGTTAAAAAATGAATTTCAAAAATTCTTATTATGAAATTTTATAATTTTGAACTTTCTTCATTATTTAACCAATCTTCTATAAGATAACAAGATAAAATTGTGAAAAAAAATCACAATTCCCACAATGAATGATTTTCAAACAGCTTGTTTTGTGCACCCAATAGCCCGAGTACCAAAACATATTCAATTCATAATGACACAAAAAAGAAAGAGGCAAATCCTCACACTTGAGAAGCGTAAACCAGAGAATGCTTATATATTTCACTGGATAAATGGTCTAATGTAATACAAAAATGAAAATTGTCAATTGTTTCAGCACTAGTGTGCTTTTTAAGGCCAGAAATAAACTTGGCACCCTCCTGCAAAAAGCAGCCCACTGCATGCTGGGTTGTTTTGGTATTTTACTGAGTGCTTGTATCAACACTAGAAGAAAAAAGCCATGCTCTCTGTATTATTCCATGTTGTTCCTTTGAGGTATGCCTTTAATCCATCATATTACATGAACCAATCCCTCATAGAGCAGCCAGCCTACACCTCTACTATAAACATATACAACGATGTCCAGGTTTGAGATGAGACAAGCCAAAACCAAAGAAGAAATAACAGTGTTGGGAGAGCGTTGTGGAATGTCGAGTACTGTAAAAAGCGAGATGTACACAAAGTGTCTGGTCTGCATTTCGACCACAGGAGCAGTGGAAGGAATGTGACGGAGTGTGAGAGAGAGATAGAGAGATGTGGAAGCTGGGGAGGGTGAGAGCCAGACTAACCCACGCCGTTGTCATCCATGGTGGGATTGTCAATCCAGCGCTGTGCCTGCTCAATCTTTCCCTCCAAGTGAACAGCTGCCTTTGCTGGCCTGCTGTTGGCCACCGCTTTGTTGGTTTTGGACTGCAGGTTTTGCAGAGCTGTAGCGATCTGTTTAGCCAAAGCTCTGGCCTCAGGAGTGTCACCTTTACCCCTATAAGGAAATAAAAACAGCAATAAAGGGTCTGAGGAGGTGTTTTATCATAAAGATATGGCTGAAATGTGGTCTTTACATGGCCAGCTACAGTTAGAGTGCAAATAGCTTTCAGTCTATTTCACTAAGTGTGCTTTCACAGTGCCAGTTTAGTCCATATCTGGAGTAGTTCACTTAAAATGTGTTTCAATGAAGACTTCTGGTGCAGAACAAAAACCTATACTCTAGTCCGTTTGTAGAAATGGAATGAGAGCAGTCAAATTGTAGTACAAAAGCTGAACTCCCACAGGAAAAAGAGAATCATTACAAGGAAAACGGAAGAGATAAAATACCTCAATGATCCAATGGGGATTAACGAACTTTCAAGTCCAAGTTTATAAACATTACTTAACAATGATTACGTACAATGGTTATCTGTTATATTCAAATTGAATATGTTGTGGCTATCTTAATATTCATATTTGAATGTATTTCTTTAAGTTTTTTGTAGTAAATATTGACTAGGCATTAAAAGTCAGGCTAAGAGAAAAAAATAAATACATTAAAAAAAAGATATTTACTGCATTGTTTATTTATTGCAGTGTTTAGTTTATAATAATTATGTATAAAATGATGCAATATTTCCAGCAGTCAGGAACTTACTGTCTTCTGAGATCAGACAGCTTGGCAGTCATTGCAGCGATCTCTCCAATGGATCGCAAGATGTCTTCTCTTTCTTTGGGGTCCTCACACATGTCAGCGATCTTTTTGGCCTCAGTGAGCAGAGCCTTGATGTTCTCCTCTCCCTCTGGGCCGCCATTAGGGTCCGCCAGCCAGTTCTGCAGGGGCAGGTAACACACTTAAAACACCATCAAAATGCATTTCAAGGTTTGAAGCCAAACTGGTCAGTGACTCACCTGTGCGGCATCAATCCTCTTGGCGATGGCCTGCTTGGAGTTAGTCATGGCCTCCAGTTTACGAGCAGCATTTTCCACCTTCCCAGTTAGCACGTCAAGCCCCTGGGAGACCTGCTGTGCCTTCTGCATGGCGGCTGGGGACGCCCCCTGACCTCTGGGGTGGACAAAGAAAACATATGGATACCATAAACTGCAGCACCGCTACGGCTTTAAAGGCCACACATGCACACTTTTGTTTGTTTACCCAAAACCTTAAGCCTGCTGCTCCCCTTGTTTAAGAATAGCATTTCCTAACTTAATGCCTCTATTAGAAGTCAAGGCTCAGAGGCATCGCTCAGTTTTCAGAGGAGTAGCTCAACCGGGGGTTAAAGTAGATTACGGATTAATACTAAACAGCTGCTTTTAATCGAGCGTGACTCAGACTCCCTGGTGACAATCAGATATTATATCAGAGGGATATCACTTCCACTCTTACACACTATAATCCCCTCTAATGTGCTGTCTTACACTCCCTAACACTTTAAATACAGGAAAAGAAACTACTGTGTAAAATGAGCATTTATTAATAAAATATCTAATAAAAATGTGTTGACAGAATCAAACAGAACATAAAGATATATAATGAAATGACGACATGGACTACGTGTAATAGAGAACCCCAGTAATGAGCCCTAAAACCCAGAAATGAATTAGCATTGTAGCATCTCCGGCTCCTTCGTCTCAAAGTCAATGGGTTTTTTGAAAGGGTTTTTTTTAAGTCTTATATAAAGTCTGTGGTTAACACTTAAGAGACTTTCACATTTTGTTCTACAACATCAGACACATCAGTAAATGCTCCACTCGTGAATTTTTGAAGCCTTTATGTGTCTGACATAAGGCGTTTGCTAACAAGTGGTTAAATGACATTACAGAAAGTTTACGCCCAGCACAGTTTCACAGCCTAATAGCAGTGACAATCCAACCATAGTGTTGTTCCTTATAGCCTAGTATTAGATTTTTACATCTGGCAATTAAATTAAGGCTTCAAAAATCCTGAAAGTGGTGTTCATTGGTGATTAAGATTGTCTTGCTGAACAAAACATGTAAGTCTCATAAACGTTTGTTTACCACAGAGCTTATTCACTGCAATAATCCAACATCTAATGAAAAAATACCATAGACTTTTTGATGAGGGAACCAGGGCGATGTTTGCTTCAGGGTAAGAAAAATGTCATCCCTGGGGCACTTTATATAAGGGTAATTATCCCGCCATAGTTGTGACAAAGACACAAAAAGCAATGTCTACCTGGCTCTCATCTCAGACACCTGATCAGTCATCTGGCCCAGGGTCTTGGCTGTACCCAGGATATCTCTGCGCTCCTTCCCAGCACAAAGTTCTCCAACTTTTCCAGCTTCATCAAGGATCTGGCGGATGGCCTGCTCGCCTGCGTCCCCTAGGAACACAACAAAGTCAGACACATCAATAACCACTAGAAACAAATAAATTATCATCCTGAGGACCTGATAAGCATCAGAATGAATTGTTTACAGGGTAACTTCGATATTTTTTAGCCTGGACCCTATTTTCCCATGCTCTTGTGTCTAAGTGACTAATGGGAGCAACAATTTTTTAAATTTGTCCAGTATTAAATGAGAGGGCTGCAGCTTTCAGCTGCAAATCAGGCTCCAATGTAATCAAGCTGGCAACTGTGAACCACCAATGTACGTCCTCTAAAAGTGTCTGTTCTTGTCACTGACATGCTCAGATTTTTATTTTAAGTGTCTGGCAACATTATGAAAAGGACCCTAGAGGGATAGACCTTTTTGTTGAAGACTACAATACAATTTGTTTAACCTGAAACAGCATCAAAAGCGCCATCAACAAACACACCAGACTCCGCTGAAATAAACAGCACAATATACAGAAATTGGGCCAGCATATTTTTACATCTAAGTGGGTGAATTAAGGGTTTCATTTCAAACAAAACAAAGCTGGTGATTGTTGGAACGGTGTAAAAGATGAACCAAGATGTTTTTTGTGAGTTTTATTTTGCTTCTGCCAAATTTTAATGAAGTGTGTTTGACAATGGTAAAACTACTGTTTA
Source organism: Plectropomus leopardus (assembly GCF_008729295.1). Classification (NCBI taxonomy): domain Eukaryota; kingdom Metazoa; phylum Chordata; class Actinopteri; order Perciformes; family Serranidae; genus Plectropomus; species Plectropomus leopardus. The sequence goes on from NC_056481.1 coordinate 11,696,141, forward strand.
TTCAAACACAGTAAGGTGGGTTTGATGATGGGGAATTTGGGGTTGTTTCTGGTTAAACAAACTCTGTATCTCACTCTGTAACAAACACGTCGACCTTTGTGGAGGATTCTTTCAGCAATGTTGTCCGACACTTAGAATAACAATCTGATGCTCTCAGTGGCAAAAACAGTAACTTTGAGTAGACACAAAGAGCAAACTTTGCAAATGAATGCTAACTTTTGGACTCATCAGAATCAGCGGTTTCATCTTTAATGTGCCCGACGTTCCACTGCTCCAGTTGTGCCCAGAGTACACTCTGCGCTCCAAGAGTGTGATGCAGTGACTAACAGGATGCTTGTATATATTTTTACAGCGCTCATCATGAACGTCCAGCTCCGTCAGTCTATTTCTGGCAGAAGATATTTTGATCATGGCTGACCACAACAAAGAAATTAATGTGTGGGACACCCAGTGGTCTGAGTGGTTACATTGCACACCACTTTGCCACTTCCGGAGGCAGCTGTCTTGCTAAATGCCGGACTCATTTTTAAAAATTGTTGTCTCTATTAGTGAACTGGACAAAAAAACATGGGGAAATAGGGTCCAGGTTAAAAAAATCTGAAGTTACCCCTCAAGATATAAGACATAGATGATTATTACCTGGTTGAGCGTTAGGATCTCTGAGCCAGTTCTTAGCCTGAGCCATCTTTGAGTCGATAAGCCCCAGAGCCCTCTTCATGGCCTCTGTGTCCTTTGGATTTGAAAGACAGAATAAATGAATAACTTAAAGGGAATCAATGCAGCCAAAGAAAACTAAAAAAAATGAGTCAATCAATGCCCTTAATCATTCCATGTATACATGTTCTCTTTACAAATCATGATGTGATTATTAGAGACACTGAAATCTCATTTTAGTAACTGTATTCCTATTAAGAAACAAGACATTCATAACACACTGAAACTGGGCTTGGAGTGTATTTTTACTCATGTACAGTTTTTTCTCTGAGTTACACGGTCAAGAAAACCTCCAGGCTCTCGTTATCATTCTCATCAAACCCAACTGTTTAGGTGTTCCAGTAATAGAAACACACAGCAGAGTCTATGTGCAGCATCGCTAACATCTGTCAAGCACAACCACATAGCGCATGCCGTTTCCGTCATCGTCAACAATGAGCGTGTCATGTTATGAAAGCCAAACGACTCTGCGTTGTATCTCAATCAGAGTGGATGGAAATACAACATTCTGTCCAACTGCGGCCGACTCGACAATGAGTCCACTCATTGCCGGAGTCTGTAAAACAAAGCGGAGTCTTGTAGGACATGGAGCAAAGCAGGAGACCCGAGTGGATGAATAAATGCTTTAGTTATCTGACTTTTCATGGTACAGAAATAGAGATACATAAAACACATTACTATTCTTCATGACATAGCTTACACCTTAAACACAGAGTTCCGCAAGAGTTTCAAGAACTAACCGGTGCGGCTTGTTTTAATAATATTCATGACAAAATCTGTCTGAGCCCTCACAATAATCCCTCTGTACAAATAAAAGAGAACAAGCATGTCTATTTATATAACTTGGTGTGTGGAGTAAGAGCTGAACAAGGGAGGGGACAAAACAGGAAGTAAAAAGGTGTGATCTGATTTCACCAGAGCTGGATGGGTGTATTAGTTTACTGTTAAAACTTGCTCTGTTAAAACTTGTTCTGTGTGTAACCACCTGTGTGTGTGAGTGGAAAAGCCAGTGAAGTAAAGTGAAAGATGGAAGGATATATGATCTCAAGTGCCAACACATTCATTACAGCCTATAATCAAACACAGAACTGAATTACTCAAGACGAGGTGTGGTTCGTCGCATTAGTAATAGAGATTATGTAAAGTAAGAGTGCACATTTAGTGTTCATGGAAATAAGTTTTGTGAGCAGACAAGGCCATATCTCATGAATTAAAGCTCAAATTTAGTAGGGATGCACTGATTTTTAATTACTGGGCCAATGACGCTGTGTAAAATAGCAGTATGACCAATAGCTTATAATAATAATACATTTTACATCTTAAACCTGAACCGCCGTTTTTTGTTGTTTATTTTGTCCTTATTTATTTCCCCTTCTGTTATAAGAAAACAAAGATATTTTCATTTTTAAAAATAACTGTTTTTAAAGTCTTAGAATAAGCTCAAATGTAATCATCCTAATTAGTGAAACCATCGTTAATAAAACCTTTTTTTCACATGAAAACTTTTTTAAATGACTACTTAAAAAACTTTTTTTTATTATATATTTAATAATTCCCTCTCTCAAATCTTTTTATATTTCTGTGAAAATGTCAACAAATTTCCCCTTCAAAAGATTTTATTTAGTAGTTTCTCGCCAAAAACTACATTTTTACAGATTTAATCTGAACATATAAGAATGTTACCTTTGTGTAATACCCATTTTTACTTAAGAGAGCTTAAATGTGTCACAATGGAACTTAATGCAACCTCTGTCCGCTGTTAGCTCTGGCCATCGGCTGCTAACAGCTAACGGGATCTAACTATCCTCCTGCCAATTTCATTACGGATTTGTTGTTCACAATGTAGTGTTATCAGGTAAAAAATTGGGTACTTTCCCTTACGCATCCATAGTGAGTTTACTGCATCCTTTTGTCTCAAAGGTGTTGTCTATTGTCTCCAGGACAACGTAAGTCTGGAGCCCCGCTTTCTCTAGTCTGTGCAAAAATGATGTGACAGAACAGAAAAACATCGGCCACTGCCATTGGTGAATGTCATCTTATTTGCCGATAGGCTGATGGCAGTAAACAAGGTGAATATGTGGCCAATAAATCTGTGCATCCCTAAAAATTTGACATTCATACATCAAAATCCATATCAGTTTTTCTATGTGCTCTCCTCCTAAGGCTGTTAAATGCATGTAGGGATCAGGAAAAAGCTGAGAGAATTCTTGTTAATGACACCCAAATCAATACTGCATGACTCAGGTCAATCAATAATGAGACAGGTTGAGGACATGCACATAGTGAGGTTTAAATAGGAGGAGGACACACAGATGTTGATACAATGTCATGTTATGAAGTAAAACAAATCCAAAAAGAGGGAGATCAACATTTCAGCTATTCAACCTGCTCAAAACTTCTTCAATAACACCATTCCATTAGCAGTCCTATAAATTATAACTGCTGATTTACTCTATCGACATAACGTCAACAATTTAACCTCTAACTGCCTAGCTACTGATGAGCACACAACGGCACCACAAAGCACAAGACAGCACACACATCTGTCAGACATGCCGCTTCACAACCAAGGGGCGTGAGAGGTAAGTCTTACCTTCTACAGGGGGTGAAGGGAGAAAGAAACAATACAAAAGAAAGGGAGAACGACATAAATACAAATGTTGAACTGGAAATACCAACTGAGAACAACAAAAATAAAAGGAAAAAAAGTAGCACAGTAGAGAGCCATTGGAGAGTGACTGGACAGGAAAGAAGCAGAACATGCATAGGAGAAAAACACGAAAGAGCCCAAAAGATTTATGAGCTACATAAACACACAGAACGTTGAAGCGTTCCTACTTTAATTACTCACTTATATAGCTTAAAATATAGCAAAAGCATTTTTCACACCTGGCAACCTTTAAAATAAGGTCATCCCGATGACACAAAGTGCATGCCTTCTTAAAAAAAAGAAAAAAAAGAAAGAAAAATACAGCAAATGAGAATAACATCACTTCATTTTCTCTCCAGTCTGCATCCTTCTGCAAAAGACATTCTCGGAGTGTGTGAGAGCACAGTGGGTGGCAGACAAAATTTGCTCATACAAACACTGCCTCCAGCTGTGATCCATAAAGAATGCACAAAAACAATGTTTAAACACTGAGCAGCTCAAGGAGCAAAGCAGTCTCTTGTTCCTCTTGTGTAACAGTGTGCATGTGACTTTGATGGCCATAGACAAACGGAGGTAAAAGCGTGTCATTTATTGTGTGTACCTTGTTGGCCCAGGCATCCTCGTCCCAGGACGTCAGCTGCAGCACTCTGATAATCTCATTTATCTCGGCGCTCATCTTCTCAAAAGTGAAGTTTCGGTTCTTCAAGGCCTCCTCCACACCCTGGCTGCCAGACGTCTTGGTTGTCACAAAGATTTTGATACCTAAAATATAAGACACAACTCACAATGAACAATATTTCAACTCAAAAACACTGACCTGAAATACACAGAGTGGGCCAGTTATAAAAACAAAAAAGAAATAAGCGAGTAAATGAAAAAGCAACGTGAAGGAATTCCCTGTTTGATTACCTGAGATGAGGATGGGCAGCAGCTCTTTGACTGTGTTCATGGAGTTGACCAGCATCACACGGTGCTCCTGGTGTGTCAGCTCCTGTTGTCGCTCATCTATCATCTTTGCCATCTTCGTCATCCCTGGTGACAGACAGCAAACCAGAGGGGGAAAGGAACTAAGAGCTTTTACTCAAGTAACATGCTCACAGTGTCATTTTAAGGTAGTGCTAAACAAGTATTTCCATTTAAGACATTAAAAGGTAATGTACTTCCTGCTCTAATACATTTATTTGGCAGCCAGGGTTACTTTCAAAATAAGACTATACATTCATGATGAGAAAAGACCATGAAATAAGATGCCTATACTAAACTTTTGTATTTTCAAAACATACATTTTTTCAGGAAAGCTGCAATTTGGGAGTTTTGGAGACATAAATCATTATGTGGAGGAGCATGTAACTAACCTGAAAACATAAAAATCCATAAAGTTGGACACTGGAGGAATTATTGGTGCATAAATAATTCAACAGAATGACTGATTTTGATGGTGATACTTCGCATTTGGTGTGTGCAGCTAAGTCCATGTAAAGTAAATTCAGAGATTTGTTTGCATTTTTTCAGGTTTTTGAGACCTTCTTTTACATACTTGGTGATTTTTTTGGTCAGGTGTTTAATAACATCTTTCTGTGATGTGACAAACTCATAACACATTTTAATTATCACTTTACACAGACTTAAAGGAAATGTATAGTTGTTAAATGTATACTCTGACTCTGGGTTGAGTTCTACTTTCAGCACAGTGACAAAAACAGATCAGTGCCAACAAAGCAAAAACGAAATGTTAACTCAAGCAAATACACACCCTGAATCTGTCAACCAAGACAGCAAAACCTTACATATACTGTCAAGACTTCAGCAGAGTAATTTTGTCACCGCTGTATCAGCAGACTGACCTGGTCCCAGGTTCTTTGTGTATGTGATCAAGTCCTCCATAGACTCCACCACCTCGGCTACTGTCAGGTACTCCAGGATGCCTTTGCACACACGGATGATTTTGCGGACCTATGACAGTGACAGGACAAGGCAACAACAAAAATGAATTAAAAAAACTAAATTATATTCACAGAAAAGAGTGATTATATAAAATTAGCCGCCCCCACAGGCCCCTCCCTCATCCAATTCTCTCTAATTACACCCTGATAATGCTGCCTGCTGACATTCCAGCCTCTTTGTGCTGCTTGATTCCAGCTTTATGTGGACTGCTGGAGTCACCACTCCACTATACAGAGCCGTCCCCGAGCTGCATTGGAAAACACGATGGCACTGCTGACTGATGACTCCTGCTGAGTCCTGCTGACTGCTGCAGACAACGCTGGGATGTCTGATGTCTGTTCCCAGAGAGCTGATCTGCAACTTTTAAAAAAATGTTTTACTCTCCTTCCCTGAGAGGAAAAAGAAAAATGGCCCTGATGGATGATCTTTGTGCCTGGCTCAAGATTTAGAAAGTGTTTGTGTAAGAAATATGGAGAGTTCACAGACATGTGCAGCATATTTATCTACCTCTCTGTCTTCTTTATAAGTGTTACAGTACCCAGGGGGAATGCAGGAATGGACACTATCCTTACACCTGAAGAGCCAGTAACAGCAGGCCTCTGCCATGCTCAAGTGTCCATTAAAAAGACACTACAGCCCTTTCAGCTCAGCTTCTGCCCAATGAAAAAACACTGGTACAACCTTTCACACAATTACAAGCTATATTAGCAATGTTCTGTCCATTTTTCACCCTCTGTTGCCAGATATACAGTATCTTTTACAGTCAAACCGAAACAGAATTTTGGGGCTAATATCATTATTATTTAGGAATAAAACATATGTGATTACAATGTATCAGCTGATATTTACTTTTAAACAAAGAGGTAAGCACAGAGCCATACAGTGTTGGGTATTTAACAGATATAATATATATATTTTTCAAAGTTTATATCAAAGAAAGATGAAAGTCTTTCAGTGTAAATGAATGTATGCTAATTATAAAAGCGAAACACACACTTAACCTAATTCTACTTAAAATGTAGTCTAGATACACATAAGTATGCTATGTAAAAAATATTTACTGCTGCAATTCAGTGCATTGCAATTTTATTTTGCATGGCCGAGCTGGTAGCTGACTTTCATGTGGGAATTGTAATTCTTGACATTTTTGTATCTGTTTGTACAGTGCTTATCTGTTTATCACGCTGCTTACAAACCAGCCAAACACAGAGGAAGTTATTTCACAGTGATATCTCCTTTACACATCTGAAACATCATCTAAAGACAGCAGGCAATTCAAAGCAAATGTACACCATTTTGCATTAATGCTTTACTAATGCAGTGCAACTCCAGAGAACATGAGGAAGAGAAATGAATTCCTCCGCCGTCAGATGTCGGTCAGAAGTATAAATAAACTGTTCATAGATTCACATAGATTCACATGTGTTTCTGAAGTTAGAGGCAGAACCACATCCTGCAAAAAACAGGAAATCACTACATGGACTAAACTGCAAAAACAGATGTAACACTTACTAAGCACAATCATACAAATATAATAAACTGTTTCCCCAAAAACCCACTACGCTTAACTGACTCAAATTGTGGATATTAGGTAAAAAAAATAAATAAAATTTTATCCCGGCAAATGTGTGTAGTACTTTTTAAATATGTTTATAATGCATTCTAGACATGGGCTTACAAAAAAAAATCAGCGAGTGATGAGCAATTATGAAGTATTATGATACTTAACCTTATAAGTCTACAAAAATGCTGTATAATGTACTATGATTACTGTTATAAAGCACTGTGAATATTTTATTTTTAAATATATCTATAATTATACAGTGATATAAACAGATTATAACACGTTATAAGTATGTTTAAAAGGCATTACAGACATGGGAATCACAAAAAGTAGTACCAATATTTCTTTCCTTTACTGTTTCTTTCCTTTCCTTGTCAAATAAAATACAATGAATGAACGAAAGAATGAATAAATACCTCAGCCTCATCAAATGTCAGGAGCAGGTCAGAGGTCCCAGAGAGGATGCCCCGAGAGCCATCAATGAGGTAATCCCGAGCAGGAACAGAGTAGGGATCAGCTTTCAGCATGGAGGCAGCCTGCACCAGCTTAGTGCTTGCATTCTCCACTCTGTGGAAAGCAGAGGATGGTGGATTTAAAGACCAGTAAACATAAAAAATAAAAATCCTCAAAACAAGTCATGCTGATGATACGAAAAACCGTCAGAAGCCAGATGGACTTTACACATGGAAACAGCAAATTGCCTACAGCAAAAACAGATGGAAGCTTTGAGACACAGCTAGCCATAACATACAGTGACTGCTTGACAGGCTGATTGATTTTGTTTGATTTTCTCTTCTTATATGTTTTTCATCGGACTTTAAACAAGTACTAACATGAGAGCCAATGGAGTCTAAATCCCGGATGAAATACTTTTTATATCATCTTTCATTCAGCGGTTAAATTGGGAATTAGGAAGGGGGTAGACCTCTCCATACAGTTAAAGACTAACACCACAATTCTACATGCATTTAATGTATATAGAAATAACCTGATTAGATTCAACTGTTAACTGATGCTGGGTGTAGTCAGAAGTAACAACATGAATAAAATGAATATATCTAAGCTCGAAGGCATTGCCAATAAAAGAATCTGCCCTTCACAGTGTGTTCACACATCATGTGAGCAGCTTAATCTATTCTTACTCATCCCACTAGAACAGTTAGTTTACTTCCTGTACCACAGGCTGTTTGTGTACCATACGATGCATGTGTGAAAACCGCACTGTTCACCACAAGCTGCAACACAGAATGAAGACATTAGGCCTAAACAATTAAGTGCATTAAAAAAATATTTTGTTCCTAAAATTGGTGATGTGATTTTGGCCATACTCGTGCATCCCTGGCAAATTATCATCATTAGATGTCAGAGTGAAACTTGGTTCTTAAGTAAAAATATTATGTAGACATACTTTTGCAGACAAATGATGATGATGATGATGATGATGAAACATTGCATTTTAATGTTTTTCTGATGGTTATGTGTGTGGGAGTGTGTTTGCAACTTTTGATCTACTCTTCCCTTTCCTACACACCTGTCTCATGAAATAGATGTATGAAGTCTTTGAAATGATGTTCTCACAGAGCAAAAGTAGATGTTGTTTTATTTTCACTGGCCAAAAGAGAAACTGTAAAAACAGCCGAATGAATTGAGCTTGAAGATTCATTCTTGACCTTGGAAGTGGTAGCTTCTGATTTTGTGAGCAGAAGACTCAAGAGGAAATCTACTGAAACAAACCCAAGTTAAGATTTTTTTGTCAAAAAGCCTGATGAATAAGTAAATGGACCGGACATTTCATTTTTCAGTAAGTTCTTGAGTGAGTGGGATATGGGGAAAGCAACTCAGGCGCTAGTTAAAAATGAAACATGCTTTCTTCTGTTTTAATGTTTGAAAGATAAAGTGCATTATATATCATACAGATTTTAAAGCCCTATGAGGTAATTTTGTGATTTTGGGTTAAATAAATAAAACTGACTTGACTTTGAGTTCTGAAGCATGAGTATCTCCATCTCTTGACAGAAAAGTCAGCTTGTTTTCCCAGGATGCGATTGGACCTCTAGAGGCGAAGCTCAAGCTGACTCCGGCCCAATTCAACCCCTGTTTTCACAGAAATGTAAATGATTGATTGTTGCCTCCGTGGTGCGATGCACTCGATGAACTCCTGAGCAGAAAAAAACTGCAGGCTCAGCCCTTTGATTCAGCGTCATACATGCCACCTGCATTGTGTCATAACAGCCACATTGCACATAGAAACACGCAACAAGCCAAGGACCCACACATGTTCTAGTTCCCACAGTTTACTGTCATTTGCCTACAGGCCAAATGTTAAAAAAGATCATTATTGCTTTTTTTCCACAATTTTAGGCACCACAAATGGGCAAAACAAGAGGAGCTTAGTTTCCATACTTCTGGAGTAAGTCTCCTGCATGATAAAACTAATGTATGTGCATGACATCGAGGTCGACGTGTGTGTGTGCATCTTTGCAGGGCCAGCCAGCAGTGTCCTTCAGCGTGCACTAGCAAGAAACAGCCATGCATTAACCGGACCCCGACAGACACTATATTTAGTGAAGGAGACGCATTCCAGCACATGTGCTGATGGATGACGACAGGGTGACGATGTGACTCGGAGGCGCCAAATGTGTTGAGCCTGACGACCTGCGCCTGCCAATGCGTTTCATCCCTGACCTTGGGGGGGGGGGGCTCCCAGGTCCTGCCACTCCCTCCCGAGACAGTAGTGTCTCATGTAATCAGGTTGGGAAAAGACGGTGATATGGACAGACAGCAGCTGAGCACAAATTAATGATTTAGCTGATCCAGGAAGGCAAATACATTGATAAATATGTACATCTTGTCTTTTCTACATCAACATTTTGTGTGTGTATGAGTGTGTCTGTGTGTGTGTGTGTGTGTTTCATATTTTAACATAAACCAAAAGCAGTAGCAGCCAGCGGCTCTTATGCATGAAGGCATGTATGAGTTTGTTGCCCTTCTCCTTTAGGGTAAAGGAACTCCTCCCTAAGCAAAAAAAGTATTTCTGTTACACCAGGGCACTTAACATGCCATGTCTGACCTTTGCTTGGGCACAACCAGCCATTACTGCAACAGATAAAGAGAGAAAGGAGAGCCAGAGAGAGGCTAGTGGGTTCCACATACTGTAGAGAGAGACAACTGATTCATTTGAGAGATTTGTCACTGTATGAAACTGAGTTATGCAAAGAGTTTCTTCTGTTCTTACTTGATGAAAGCTGGTGGCATGTCCCTTTTCATGATCTGGTCCTCAGTGGTTTGTACAGTCTCCTTCCCCACCTGAGAAACACAGAGTTCTTTATGAGTAAAAATAATTATGATTTAATGGATTAAGACATTAAAAGGAAAATATGCAATCTATAACATGCAGACATTTCAAAGCAAAGACATGAGAAGCCATTTTGCATACATCCCAGCGCTGCAAATCATTATTTTCATCATTGACTAATCTGCCAACTAACTGATTAATCATTATGTCTATAACACATAAAAAATGCTCATAAAAATTTCCCGGAGCCTAAAGTGACGTCTTTATTTTGCTTCTTCTGTCCCACCAACAGTTAAAAATCCAAGGACTCTTCATTTACAGTCTTAAATCGCAAAGAAAAGCAGCGAATTTTCACATTAAAGAATCAGGAATCAGTAAATGTTTGACAGTTTTGCTTGAAAAAAGACTGAAATGATTATCAACATTGTTGGCAATTGATTTTCTTTCGTTTGACTCACTGTCACAGCTCTAATGCAAAACATAATAAATCATAATTAGGCTAACTTATTTGAATGCCTTGAATAAATGATCTTTTATTACTTATTGTTTCAGAACCTAATTCTTATTACTTTCCTATATTATCTTACTAATGTTAGAAGTAAAGCCAACAACCTGTTTTCTACAGCAGGTCCTTTATTTGACTTATCCACTAAGTTTCAAGCTGACTTCACCCACTTAGCATATGCTTTTTTTTTTTTTTTGCATCAACTCTTTCAGGAGCAGGAGCTTGTCCCAGCATGCACTGGGCAAAGGTCAAAGCCACCCCGTGCAGGTCACTGGTCTATTACAGTGTCCACATACATGCTGTATACTCACAGTCACTTTTATCTAACACTTTGGAGTCGTGAGAGGACTAGAGATGGAAACTATGACAGGTAAACATAAGTGAAAATGGTAAGCACATGATGAACCAGAGAGACAGAAAGTTTGAGATCATAAAACTCTTAGTTGTATAGCTACAAAGTTAAAAATTAAGCCTTTATTGTCTTGATTTGATGGCAGAGCATTGTGATCAAGTGAATAATTTTAGTTACCCGTACTAAATATTACACAATATTGTTTGTCTGTTGACTGAAAACTTATTTCAATGAATCAGGCTAAATAATGTCTAACATTCTGACATTTCTTAATAAAACTTTGAATGCCTGCTGACAGTGCTTATATATTCATAGACTGTAAAAAAGTAATGTGACATGACGTCCCCCACAAGAGATTTTGAAGCCCCAAATCCTGCATTTTGGCCATTTCCATGTTGGATTTTTAGCGCCAGAATTGATTATATTTGGACAAGAGGGTGGTGCTGTAAAGAAGCGAGGGCTGGATCTGACTCATGTGACGCCTCACATAGTCTGTCACATTAATGGCCTCACCTTTAGTTATGCATAACTTCGGCCCTAAATAAAATGTCATCAATGTTGAAATTAACTATAGAAACCAAAACCATTTTTTACACTAGGTTGTAGCATGAAGCATGTTTATTTCTGCTGTAAAGTTAGGTATCTTAACATTAGGTTTATGGGGATTTACTCTGTTTTAGGGCCAGCCTCAAGAGGCTATTCAAGGAACTGCACCTTTCCGTATTTCTGCATTGGCTTCGTTTTAAGCCCCAGTGTGACGTACAACTCAAAAATAGTTCACATATTCAATAACCAAACCAAATCAGTGCACAGTTAAACTGCGGTAATGACAGAAAAAAGCTCTAATGCTTCACACTTGCTCCTGTGATTCAATCATGGACTACTTTGACAACAAACAAACATTTAAAGAATATTTTCATCTTTCTTTGATAAGTGGCTAAGTGTGAAAATGCAATCTGTGCTGTAGGAAATCTCATCCATTGGCTTAATATCAGGGCCCTATACATGAATCATGACTAATGATACGATTTTGACAAGGAGACTGCAAACTACCAAACTCAAAATAAGTTTAATAGATGCCATAATAAAAAAAAAGTAATGCTTTTATTGGAAGGTGCTACATATTCTTCCATATTCCGTTCATAGTGTTAAAGGTGGCACAAAGGGTGGTCAAAGAGTCTCCAGTAAAGATGGGAAACACCCCCACAGCAGCCTCAGCCCTGATGACTGGCTCATCAGTCATGAGGATTTTGTATCAGTCAACACTTGAAGCTCTGGCACTAGGTTTCAGAAGAGCTGACAGAGTTGCGCTGGCTCAGAAATATGCAAATTTTAGATCCCCTCCTAAGGTTTCATGCAATTTTAGCACACATTTCATATATCAACAGCATTTCATATGCGTGAGTAAAAACTCGGTTACCACAACTTTCCCCCTCAGGGAGTTTTCTCTTTAATCATGCAGTTTTCCAGAATGATGTCCTGTTGCTTGTCCAGTGAACCATTATTTCAACAAGGCAGCTGCTGGGGGGATGCCAGGCCTCGGCACAGTTATAATGCGTAAAGCAGCTGAACGTCGCCTCTCCCTCAAATGCCAAAATGACTCACCTCCCCCATCATGACCTCAGCTCTGCAGAGAGACACAACTCACCCACGTCGAGCAGCCACGGGTGAGAGATCACGGGCGTTCATACAGGGACACGAATCACATTGACTGGGTTAAATGGGCTGCATCCCTGCCCCATAGGGACATGTTCAACATTTTCTTTTACATTATTATTATTATAACAAATATATACTATAGGAGTGATTACCTCACTGTCACATATAATTTAGCAATATAAAACATTTTCAACATGTTGCACTGTGCTTAACTTTGCTGGCAAAACAAGCAAATTTAAGAGTGCTCTGGGTATTGCTGATGGCACGGTTTTGACACAATTTACAGATATTTTATCGATTAAATAATAAATCATTAATAAACATTAAAAAAAAATCTAACAAAGTTATTTGGGATGCTGTTTTGATGCTGGTGAACGTTCCCAGAGAGCTCGTCAACGTGTCTGACTACACGCAGTAGCAGAGCCATTCCAGATGGTTGACGTGGAGGCAGTAATGGAGCACAGCAGACATACATCTCCTCACTCTCTTTTCACCACACCAGAGGGACTATGAGTGACTGAGGGGTTATAAATTAGGGCCAAAGGTTGTGTCAGACTAAAACTGGAGCTTAGCAGAGGCTGCCCATCTCTGAGCGAGGTGACAGCGTGCATATGCCACCCTGACGTTCCACCAATGAGTCGCTCTAAACAAAGGCAACAACAACAACTGAAGCTGTTCTGTCCTGTTCAGCTAAAGGGCAGCCGGGCTACAGAGCAGGAATACAGGGCACTGACAGGGTAGTAAACATAAGTGAGGGGGGAGGAAGTAACACAAAGACCTCACAGCCTTGCCAACACTGCTGAGCACTGTAACCTCCTTTTAAGAGGTAACACCACTCTCCTGTCTTGTGAGCTCTAGTATACAGGCCAAGACTGCTGCCAGCACTTCAAACACACTCTTTGTTTTCTTACGTTTTGTTTTTGTATTTGCAGAACACCTCCACTTTGTGATAACATATGTAAGAACAATAAAGTTTACAGATGTTATCCCATGTAAAGATATGTAATATTTCTATATGAAGGTAGATTAATTCACCCACCATCGGAAACACACTGTGAACTGTTGGGCTTGGCATCGGTGCTCGACAAAGTAAATCAATACCAAGTAGAATGGCTTTACTACATGCAAGTGACGTCTACAGGCATTTTACAAAACTGAATCCTTCCTTTCACATGATGGATATTGAATGAAACGGAAAAAAAAACAGGCATCAAATTAAGTATTCTGCTGGTATTGTTATTGCTTTATCAGTACTGGTTCTGTTGATCAGCAGAGTAAACATTTGCAGGTTATAGCCAGTTACTTGTGAGTTTTTTTTCCTGGTTACTCTGGGTTTTTTTCACTGTCAGACAAAATAAGTAATGTTTGGGACTCTAGCATGTTGTCACATTTTCAAAATTTCACAGATAAAATTACTTGATTCTAATATATTAATTACTTTTTTTCAGATTAATATAAGATTTATTGATGATGAAACTACTTGCTGGCATACAATTATATTGTTCTCACCTCGGAGGACACTTTTTATGAGTTACTGTAAAAAATGAGCGCTTGCTTCTGTCAGGTGCACACGGGAACCTCACCAATAAAGTACTCTGCAAACCAGTCTTTGGCTTTATTACATACTGAACTGCAACTCTGGCTGAAAAGTGCTTGAGTAATCTCCAAACCGAATTGTTAAAATAACACAAAGATTTATATGAGATCATATCAAGTTTAGACATGACCTAAACAGAACAAAGGAGAGAGGACAGACTACACCAAAGGCCAACAATGTGGAGGCCAACAGCTAAATGTTTTTAACAAGAGCTGAGTCATACTCTCCCCGAATCATCTTGTGAGTTGAGGCCCTTGGTACTGTATTCAACAGGTCATCAAAAGGCTGTGTTCATTTTCCTCCTCCCCACGGAGCCTCTTCCTGCTGTCTGAAGTTCAAAACAGTGCACAGCCAAAAAAGCGATCCAAACAATTTGCTGCAAAAATAGAACTGTGACCTGGGTTTATAGGCGTTGTTGTCAAGCAGTTCATGATGCCTGGACTATTTTGCTATTTTGAGCCTCTGACCAAATTTTGGACCAGATTCTTATGACACTTACACTGACAGAACTTGACATTATAGCAGCTTTAGTCTGTACTTTTTAAAGGGTCTCTAGTTCCCTCATCCCAGGATGACATCTACAAACTGCGCATTTTGTCTGATTAACAGCATGAAAGACTTTTATTAATCACCAAAAATATTCTCCATTACTTTTTTTGCCAGCAACTCATCAATCATGAAATAAAAAGTATTATCTATTGGCATTTTGCCTTTGATAAATGATAGTGAGGACGGGGAACTTGTGGGAAAGAGGAAAAGATGACGTCCAGTTTCAACTCATTCTTAATCAGAGCCGACACACAGGCCAAACCACAACACAAATATCCTGTTCCTTGAATAGATTCTAGCAAACCACTTTAAGGAAGGACAGTTTTTCACATCCACCTTCTTTTTAAAACCTTTCACCAATTCAGTGTCATCTTCTTTCAAGCTGTCACATACCGAGCCGCTGGCTGACAGTCTCATTTACCATTTTGTGTCTGGAGTGGAAACACTGACACTCCTTTTTACTGTCCAAGAGTGCTGTGTGGAAACCCTGTGTGTTGTGGAGTAGCTTGATAAAGTGGCTGCTCCTTTAGAACAGACTCGGCTTTGTTGACAGCAGCCCATCGCTCTGCCGGGAGAAGAAAGGCCACTCTGAAAGCCTCAAGGCTGCCAAGACACAGCCTGCCTTTCACATGTTGGGTAGTTTTAGCACAATGCCTTGTTAGTCATGGTGACCACAAAGATCTATGATGGCGAAATTCTGGCAAACGCCGTCACTGCTGCCCTTAGCAATGTCCCACAAATAAACTACGTTATTCTGTACAGCGGTTGCAACTCACACACTGATTCCCACTCTAAGTGACTTTGTACTGCAATCTGATGAGACACGCAACTTGATGGCGCAGCACTCCATTAGCTACTCCTGATCAATAGTCACAGAACCAGCAAGTTCTGAGATATATCAAATGACTTCTGACTAATATTGACTCAGAGGGGCAGCAGAGAGGTTGCGCTGAAGGTCAACGCCTTTATCATGCATCTGTCAAGAGGTGTTTATTAATTTGGTTCAGGAAGTAGCTGCGCATGGGGTGTCCAAGGCGATGAAAGTCACAAATCAAATGGCCCTGCAGCCACAGAGAATATATCACAACTATCTATCTCATGTTACAGGAGCTTAGCAGCTCGTACACTGTTACCGGGGAGCGGCACTCATCTGTGTGAATCCTCCTCTTTAAAAGAAGAGTGAGTCAATACAAGGCAGATCATAAATGAGCTGCCATTTTCCACCGGAAAAAGGATTGCTAAAGGAATAGAGATAACAGGAGATTACTTTTATTGCATCTACTGAGGGCTGGGGAGGAAATGGCAACATAACACCCAAGTATCCAATCAGGATGTTCACTGGACCATAAAACAATTTGTTGCTTTTGAATGGATCCAAATCTTTTGTTGCATTGTGGAACAATGACTTTGAATTTAAAATATTTAACATCAATAACACATGGGACAAAAATTAATGGTTTGATCTACAAGGAAAGATCATATATGACAATACTGTATGTGTGCATGCATTACAAACACTGAGCCATGTTATGAATAAGTAATGTCCATCTGTATATTAGTGCTTCTTGTCCATTATCTGTGCCCTCAGATATTGCAGGTGCATGGTATGGGATCTTCTGTTTTAGAGTTCTGGCACTATTTTTTATTTCAAGTAAAGAAACAGATAAAGGTGAGACTGTGCCGACAGTATAAAAGACAACACAGTTCAAGAGAAAGTTTGCACCAAAATCAAAAATGCAATTTTTTCCTGTTGCCTGTAGTGCTATTCAATCAATCTAAATAGCTTTTTTATGAGTTGCAGAGAGTTGGAGATATTGGCCGTAGAGATGTTTGCCTTCTAATATAATGAAACTAGACTGCACTCGACTTGTGGTGCTCAAAGCGCCAAATACTACATTTGAAAAACTCAAAAGCAATGTCTCTTTCCAGAAAGCATGATATCATACTCAAGATAATCCACAGACCTTTTTATGGAGCAGTTTTATGTAGGAACTATTTTCTTTATACCAAACTATATCTGCCAATTGTATCATTGCACAGAAGGAAGCATGCATCTTCTTCTAGCTCACCTAGCAGCACTCAGCTACTACCAATGTTACAGTTCAGCTGAGAAGGATGCCATTAGTGTTTACATCTTGTGCGGTCACAAACACGAGCCTTTTATCAATCCTTCTGTGCAGTAATCCACTTGGTAGGCGTAGTTTGGAAGAAAATAGTTCCTACATGAAACTGCTCACACCACAGTCTGTGGATTATCTTGAGTGACCAGGTTGTGATTTTTGGAAAGAGAAATCACTGTTGTTGGAGCTTTGAGTACCATAAGCTGAGTGGCATGTAGTTTGGAAACTACTGGAAAGAGCACAGATATCTCTACAGCCAATATCTAAGAATAAGGTTATATGGGTTGCATCCACATTAATTCCAGCAAAGTATTTGGGTTTTTTTTCTCAGTCATTCAAACTTGATTTCTTTTTTGGAAAAGCGACAACCCTACTGCATTGCATCCTTTGTCATGGTCTGCAGTCATAATTATCTCTTCGCCAAAGGAGAGGGGTTTTCCCCTCACCGGCTCACGCTCATGTTCCTGAGTGGGGCCGACAGCTGCCGGGTCTTCCTGACTTGGCTTCCTGCATTTCCTCATCAATTCATCACTACACCATGTCCTCCTATCCTGACAATGTCCTCCTATCTGACTGATGGAAGAAACAGATTACAGATGGAGTATGAATCCATAAACAAAGTATCTCTTTTCAATTGAGTCTACGCAAACATTTCAGAATCTGTTGTCCTTGTGCTGTTGCCAAGATGACAGAATCAAATGGTAAGCAGCATGAAATGATTTCCCTCGATAAATTACAGGAAGCTTGAGCACCAGGTAATGGAAAATGTTTTCTTTTGTACGCCTTTAAGTGCTTTAGTTATTGAACACATTTGTTTCCCATCCATAAATGATTAAAGAAATGATTATTCAAAGCCTCATCAAACACTGATGTAACCTGCATTGAAAAACTTCCACAGGTTGTTAATGCTAAATGATTAACTTTTTAAAACCTGGGTGAATTGGCTTGACTTCTTTCAAAAACATGGGAAGAAGGTAATGAGCTACCAAAGAAGAAATGACCCAAAAATGAGCAAGAAATTAGTAGTAAAAAAAACAAAAGCCTGAAAATACGTTTAATAAAAACACAAAACTGGCATAATTTAAAATATGTAATCATAACAATTATTTTTAACCCAGACATTTTCCTTGCTTTTTAGAAAATATTTTTCTAATTTTTCTAATATCTCCTTCTTCTAATTTCTTGCAGTTTGTGAAACATTTATTCCCAAGTTTCTTTTTGCCTTTATCCTATGATTTTGCAAGAAATTGCAACAATGTGTCCAGAGTTCAAAGGTTTAAATACTTATGAAAAGCATCTGAAAGCAGCATAAGAAAAATGCTGTCAAAAAATGCGGTTTTATAGGGTTTAAGGAGTTGAATACTAGCAACACTCCTACGTGTGTTACTCATATATTCTCCCGAATGAGTGAAATACTACAGTAGAGCCCAACTTCCAGTATTTGCATTTCTTTGGTATTGTTGCATAAATCACAGTGGTATTTTGCAACTCCAGCAATATTGCAAAAGGCAGCTGCTTTTTTCACCCAAAGATCGAATGTACAGCTGCTGAGTGATCTGCACAGGAGCATCTATACTTGTCACGTGAGCTTCATGATCTGTGCAAACAGGAAGACTAACAGTTACAACATTTTCGCTTCAGGACCCTTCATCACTGGCATTCTTTTCTTTATCCTACGCCTATAAAAAGGGCTATAAAAATAATGAAGTACAACAGGTCTGGAAAAAACAAGGGCCTGTTTAGTCAACTCAAAAGAATGACTGCTGACACAGAGAGACATGTTGTTCTTCCATTTAGCCCAGTAGGAAAAACATTTAAACTCCCAGAAACACTTCATATACAATATAAATATTTATATGTCTAATAAGCTGTGATAAGCACAGCAAATATACTTTTACTCAGAATGTTTTCGATGTTATGGTTTCATTATGCTAACACCCTTACACATCTTAAAGTTGAAACTTAAACCTGTCAGATACAAGACAGAACTACAATGATAAAGCAGAGCCGCATAAAACAATAGAGCAAACACTGGAGGCTGAGCCAGGCGACAAACTTTGTCGTTTCTCTTATGTTATCATTGCACAAGTCATTTTTGGCAATAACCACAAGGCTTGCTTATTGCACAAGCGCTGAACACATCATCTCTCACACCACTTCAAACTTATGTCTTGACTACAGTTATTCATAACTTGCAGGTAAAGCCTGCAAATCTATCTATCTATCTATCTATCTATCTATCTATCAAAAATTTAAATGTGTCTGATAATACATAGTAAAATGAATTTCTTTTCACTGTGCGGCACTTATCCATAATGGTAAGGTGCTACTGCTCACAGTTACATATGCAAAAGCTAACAGTTACATATAATTGAAACATATTGGCCAATTAGCAGGATTATTATTTCAAGTGTAAGGACATTCTTGTGAGTCACAGTGGATCGTTTTGTATCTTTTCAAGCAAGAGACTCTGACACATTGTCCACCTCAGAAACCACCAGAGTGCAGAAGGTGATCCTAATGCCAGAAACACACTGTGTGAGCAGTGCATGAGCAATGCATGAGAAGTACGTGGCATCCATGTTAACAAATCAGAGTAGCCACACTGCCTGTCTGAGCAGCGCTGCTCAGGCACGTCTTAGTTGCTTGTAAGCTGTGGCACATCTAGAGAAACGTTGACTCCCAAACCGTGATATATGCTGCAGTTCAGTGAGGATGCGCTGCTCATGAATGCAGTGTGTTTACGGCTTAAGGCACCTCATCATGCTACGATTGCTGATGACTTAGTAGCTTCAGGCAAGCCCAAACGAGAGAGGACCCAAAAACACTGTGAGAAATATCTCAGGTTTACCTCAGTATGATACAATATATATATGTATGTTTCTCTCTATGAGCTAAGGGGGACTTAGCCTGAAAAAGTTGAAGACTTCTGTCCTCTACAAAGACGAAGCTGACATGAACAGTTGTGTGAACACAGATTTTTCTCAGGGGAAGGTTCTTAATTACTCAAAATTCACCAAAATAGTTCATTCAAAGCATCAGCTCAACCCCCCTCTGAGCAGGGATGCATTCCTGCTTGCTGGGAATTCTTCACATTCCTCACATTCATCTTTAATTGAGGTCTGGCTCATTGTCTCAATAGAGCACTAGTGAAGGGTCTCAATTCGACAGGACGCACATGCTGCACTTTAAATACTGGGTCAGGTTTACAAGGGCTGCACTTTTATCTCCATGCAGCTGGAATAACAAGATTAAGCTCTTTCAAATTAATAATTTAAAGGGCTACACATTTATCATGGTGAGTGCACCAAATCTCTTCAGACAGGCTTAAGCATCCAAGACTATCCTAAAATATCATCTTCCTTTTCTTTGTCTGTCAATGGAAAGGAACCTGACGCAACCATCAGAATATGTATTTTGAAAGGTAGTCTCATTTGTAACCCAATTTTACTTCAGGTCATCCAAAATCCAACTTGATTAACTGAGTTTAAGCTTCTGGCTCAAGAGATTTTGAACAGAATTCATGAGGGAGGAAAGTTGTGCAACATGTGCTTTTCTGGGCAGCACAGACAATAAGGTATATTGCTTTTTCTCTGGCACTGCCCCGCCCGCAGAATCTCTGAAGACATGCATTTAGACAGCCTTATCCCTTTCCCATCCAAGGATGATCCTTTCTTCCACAGTAATTTGCTCTCCAGTTAGAGAATAACTTAAACTGAGGGACTGTGCAAAACTTGAAAATGCTACAAATTGATGAAAACCTGCATGGACAAAATGACAACACCTAAATAAGTTAGAAGAAAAAAAAAGCACACTGTTTCCTAAAAAAAATTACAATTGTAATCAGTAACAAAGAAGTCAAAGATAAGGGCCACACAGTGCGCTTCTCTCTGAGCTTTGCAATATATGACTCACGGGACCGGTGGGACTTAAACCAGCAGAAATTACATCTGATCCTTAACTTCAATGACATCATAACACTGTCCATGTTGTAGTGTTGCTACAGCAACTGGAAATAATTACAGGCATATCCATTCATTCATGCCACTGTTGGAAACATCTGATCACAATTCAGAATGTCCACAGAGCCAGGATCCTTTCACCCCAAGCAAGTCGAGGTTGGACAGGACATTTTCACGTGTCAGGAAATGCTGGCAAGAGCTGCATTCATTTAAGAAACAATGACTGTGTTTACATGCACAAAATATTCAGTTTTTTGGCCTTATTCCGGAAGACAGTAATCCTTGATGGATGAATATGAATGAAAATTCCACTTAGATCCTCATTTTACATGCAACCATGTCTACTCCAATTAATGTGCCCTAACATGTCGTATATCACGTGAAAATATAGAAAAGTGGAACGGCTGGAGCCACTTGTGCTGTTTTGCTTCTTTGTGTCAAAATGGGGATTTTTTTGTAAAGTTTCAGTGGTGGCGGGTATTTTTCCTCATTTATTTCTTCAACAACCTTCTTGAAAAGATCAGTGTTGTGATATTTGTGCATGTCCAAAAATCTATTAACTTCCATAATGTTTATAAGACATTGTTTTTCTTCTTACAACCAGAAATGTGGGCTCTTTTTGGGGGCAGATAGCATGATTTCTTTTTTTTTGCTAAAAACTGCTGATGCTAAAAAATGGGTTAGTATACACACATTAAATATAAACCCAAAAAATAAATTGAAAGCATTTGGACAGCAGACAAGCTGTCCATTAATTATTCATGGGTTCATCTCTGCAAGCAATACCTTTCAACTTATAATTAATGTAAAAAAAAATCTGTTAATGGATCTTTAAGCACTAAGCTATTGTTTTGATGTTTTATGCTATGATTAACTGTGCACATTTTATTTTAAATGTATGAAGCATGTATCTTAAAAAAGAAGAGGTGTGTCTAACTTCCCTTAACATCTCACAGACACCCATCATCATAATTCGTACTAAGGACAGACTAGTACATTCATCTTTACGACCCTTTAACAACCCTGTTAAAGTTCTGGATATCTTCACTTTTAGTTGCACCAATAACCATAAATATTATTGGGTAAGGAATTATAACCATCACTACAAATAAAAAGTCTTACTACGTGCAACCAAAATTTGCTCATGACAGTATTTACGAACTGTTATCCAAGGTACTACTGCAGTATGATGGAGAGGGTCTTCTCCCAACACACAATGTCAAACAGAAGCATAACACATCATCTAAACACCTTTCCCTAATGCCCCCCAGAGGAAGGAAGTCTTGGGTGAAGACATCTAAACAAAACACACAATGAGGCACAGGCCGTATGTATGAGAATGGGCATTGAGGAATAACAAAAGCAACTAGTTTGAAATGGTTATGGACCATAAAACCTACTAAATGAACTGTGGGCTAATGGTAGGCAATCCCTTTAAATGGAGAATTCCTTTGCTGACAGGAGACGCCAGAGCAATTGTCCAAATTTATCAGCCAACAACTGCCAGTCTGACACAGAGAACAACACACAGGAACCAACTCTGCCTTAGTTTAGCCTCTATCCCTTCCTTACTTTACAAGCCACGATATCTAACAGCCCCCTCACATCTCCCTATTTCCTTTGTTAGAAGCTTTCCATGTATTGGTTTGTGTTTCAGGCTAAAAAATGAGGAAACAACATTGTCATTTCCTTACTTGCTGCTATGATAGCTACGATGTGGCTCTGAGGGACACCATTGTGGTCAGGTTTTTCCTGATGCTAAATATAATTTTAACCATAGCTGCATCTGGTCAAGGGGTTGTATGTAATGTTTTCAAGATGCAGTCTGGAAATGTATAACTAATAGCTCCAAGACATTTTAATTGCTCTCTGTGGGTAGAAAAGCATCACCAACTAGATATGATAATGTATGAGCACATGCCATAGTACACCAAAATTATAACTCCTGTACAGGGTAGGTTGTATTTTTAGTTAAGTTTACTTGTTTGTTAGTTGCTGGGTTCTCTAGAAAACATGTACATTTTTAAATTGACTATTTTTAAGTTCTGGGGCATAGGTCAAACAAATAGTGATTAGTTCATGTTGATGCATTTTCCGTGTTTCTTCAGAGTCTGAGCAATCAGCCTCTTTGGTGACTCGGAAAAAGAGACCACGTTTTGACAGGTGAGGATTCCTGGATTTATATATAGACCAACAGTAACCACTTCTCACTACAAATTATTGCTATGACAGCTATCAAAATGTGTGACCCATCTCAGTTTCACGAGGTAGCACATTTTGACAGCTGTTAAAATACAGTATGCAACCCAGAGTTGTGGACTCTAGTCACATGACTTTCACTTGAGGAAAGACTCAAGTCAAAGATTTGATGATTTTAAGCTAGACTTTACAAGGTGCATTTCATATATTATATTTTAATTATTTGGAAAACTGGGGATGTGCCTTCTCTTTAGACCTGGCCGGCAGAAATTACCAATTTGTTACACATGGAGAGTTCATTGTAGTGTTTCTGTCAGCAATCTTTGATAAAATATGGACCACGAATTCTGTCATATTTGTTGAGAACGGCCTAAGGCATGTGCCTGTACATATGTATGTTTGTGCATATAGGTTTGTACATTCAGCAAATGTGTACATGTACCATGTGTATAAGAGCATGTTTTTTTTCCACTTCTTTTTCTTT
Organism: Plectropomus leopardus; assembly: GCF_008729295.1. Classification (NCBI taxonomy): domain Eukaryota; kingdom Metazoa; phylum Chordata; class Actinopteri; order Perciformes; family Serranidae; genus Plectropomus; species Plectropomus leopardus. The sequence goes on from NC_056481.1 coordinate 11,719,735, forward strand.
TGGGATTATTGATCTCTGGGGTGCAGAGGGGTGGGTAACGCCTTTATAGTTGTGTTGTGTTAAAATGCCATTACATTTGGTGAAAAGTGCATTAAAACCTGTTTAGGACTCAAAACTAAAGGACTTGGGATTTGACTCAGGACTTGCTTGTCTTGACTCGGGACTTGACTCAGGACTGGAGTGCAAAGACTTGGGACTTATTTGTGACTTGTAAAACAATGACATTGTTCCACTTCTGATGTGACCACAATAGAAATGTTTTGGAGAAGGAATATAGCTGACATGTTTTATCAAGTCACAATATCTACTGAGTCACAGAATGCAACATAACACCAGATTTGCAAGCAAATGAACAATTTTGACACATGTATTCTGTTTCATCACATGAACAGAGCATTGACATGTGACATATGATATTAATGACATGCAACAATGATCAATCATTTCTTTCAGTAACTGTCCCATACAGCACATTAGTCTATACTCAGGATGTCCCAATCAGATCAGAAGCACTGTTATTGGATCGGCCCAATTAATGCATTTTTTAAGCGATCAGAAGGCTTATTTTGAGCATGTGCCCCATCCCATCCTTTACTTTACATCTGACATCACACAGAGACTGATTTGTGCCAGATATTCAGGTTTTATTGTAATGCTGCTACTCCAGTAAGTAAAAACTGTTTTTTTTTCATGTTTGACTTAAGTTGCTACACCATTTTAAGTGGAATCGAAATTTTTGTTGTTTATTTTTTTGTGAACTAGTTTTACTACATTGTTGTGATAAGTGAAATCAAAACCAATTTTTATTTTTTTGTGACTGGGAATGATACAGTTAAGGTATAACACTACTTTGAAGTGGAATGCCATTATATTACTCGTTTATGTTTTTTTGTTTACTTTGTTATTTGTAAAAAATATCATAAAAAGCCTTAGGAACTGTTTGGATGCAGACAAATTTCTCGTATTGCTTTGCAGATCTATTAAATAGTCAAGCATATACACTGTATGGATTGTAATTAGGGGTCAACAGAGTATCAGCCAGACTTTGCTAATGGCATTGTCATTACTTTAAAGAGTGCCGAAAAAATTAGTTCATTAAAAAGTGTGCATATTACACTCAACTAACACTAGGGAAGGCAGTCTGCAATACATGCAAAGAAAGTGTCAGCATGGGAGGAACTTTTGCATTGTAAAACACGGGAGTTACTTTTATTCATTCATTTTTTCAATTTAATTTTTCACTTAACTTTACAAAAAAAAAGTTGCAGGTAACTTTCTGTAGATAACGTTGAAAGTTTCACTTTTGATTAAAAATTTGCTAATGGCATTCAAACAACGGTTTTGTGTTGGAGGTTCCAAATGATAAATTTTGAAATAAATATTGCCATTTCTATTGTAAATGCATATCGGTTCCAAATATCAGTTATTGGTAAGTAATATCAATTGATAACAGTATCAGCCCTGAAAAACAATATCAGTCAACCCTAAAATTTAATAACTTAAAGTGTGCATTGTGCAGCTGTATTATCTTGATAAATACAAGTACTGGATCAGGACTTGGTATCAGTACTTCCTCAATATAAAATGACTCGGATTGGGTGCAAAATACTTGATCGGGACATGTCTAGAGTCTATGGTGATCTGTTTGGAAGTTTTGGTTGAAATTATATGCAGTGCAAAGAACTTTCCCATCCATTATGTGGTTCAGTTAACTGAGGTTTCCTGGATGCAAACATGTATTTGAGGTTCATTCACAGACACATGCAATGACATGACACCACTGCAGCTATTCTTTGTAATAGCATAAAATGAGACAGGAGTTGCCTGTAGCCTAACGCTCCAGTACCTGGCCCACACTGACTAACAGCGGTGCCTACGTCAGTGCCTATGGCAGTCAGCTACAGAGGAGGCAGGGCATATTTTCAAGGGGAAAAGGGCGTCACTGCCCTTTGCCCCGAGTCAAACAACTTCAAAAAACTTTGATAGCATGTATGTATAACGTCTCTGCTATTATACACATAACGACAGAAGTAGTTATACATGAATGTTGTGTTTCAACGTTATTTCGAGAGCGGACGGTGTGGGACAAAGCGCGACAGGTAGCCTACAACACCCGCCGAGTTTGGGCACACTTTACCATATACCATCTTACAAAAGGGGAGCAAGTTACTCACCCGAACAAGGTTGCTAACAGCCGCCTGCACGGCAGCCACCGGCGCCGACAGATCTGGGATAGCTTTCCCGTCAACTTCACCTTCTTCGTGCATTATCACCAGATGGGATATCTGCTGAGCCACCGGCTCCAGGATACTTTCTATCGTCTTCGTGTGAAAAACCGGCATGGTGACAACTTTATACCACTATCCAAGAGAAAAACAAGTGAATCTCCTACCACCAAAGGCAGTTTTCTCCCCAAAACTCCCACTACAAAAGTCTAAAACACTCCCGGTGGCTTTTTATCCAGGACAGTTTCACCCTCCGGTATGAGGACTACAACTACTCCTGTGAAATCATCAATGTGGAAAAACTCCCAGCCACAGAGTGAGCGCGAGCAACCTAGACGTCAACCAACGTTCCCCGCCCTCGAACCAATCAGCGAGCGAGGATTCAATTTTCCTGGCGTGTGATTGGTCCATCGCGGTGCCACTATGTATCAGCACCTCCCGCTTCCACACAGGCGAGTTTGCTAGAGATCCGAGGTGCTCCCTAAATTACGTAATAGATTCTCATGCCCTAAAAAGGGAAATATGTGTCCACTGTTTGTGAGGAGTAGATTCCAGCCGCTGTAAATTTACAGGTCAGACAAGCTCTTTTTTACCCTAATAAACTTTATTTAACAAACTGCATACATCACTTATTTGCACAGGAACGATTGTAGTGCCAAAGTCGAAATTCAAAACATGCCAGGGTGTTTGGGTTGAATAAATAATACAAAAGTAAAAAAGAAAAAAGAGAGAGAAAAAGACACTATAGGCATATTTAAGGCACATCTGCAATCTGTATGTGTTTGTGTTTGACTGTGTGTCAGTAGGCCTGTATGTCTGTTTGTAGGTTTGTAGCCTATGGATGGATGGATGTACTACCTGGGTTTTAACTTGTGCACTTTATTGTGTATGTGAGGCATTTTATAACTGTGTTTTAAAATGTACTACACAAATAAAGTTATTATAATTATTATAGTACAGCTGTATCTACATGTATGGATCACACACATTCACACAAAGTGCACAACTCACAGCTAGAAAGAAATGTCTCTTTTGTTTTGTAAACTTACATTTATGAATGTAAAATTTGGCAAGAATAATCAACAGATTTATGATTAATACTTTTTCTTCAAATTTTTACACAGTGTCAATAATGAATTTGGAAACATCTTTCTATAATTTTCCAGAGTACTGACAATGGCCGTAAAGATGGGGCACAGTTTCCGGATGAGCTGAGCAAAAGGAACAATTCATATTGTTTATTATATAATTCTTAAATTTCTTTGGAAAATGCTCTGCATGGAAATAAGACAAGCTCTGCTTTTGCCACTTACAGTGCAGAGATTAGATCTAGGACTGATAGGATGTAAGATTGCAGACCTTACAAAAAAAACAAACAGGACAGAACAGGAGATTCCCAATAAATGTCATCATTTTAAATGAATTGCCACGGGTTATATTATGATTTATTGGATAAATGACTGACATTATTGTCCCATTTTACCTTACCTGCTGTCCCATTTTACCTGAACATGTTATCGGAGTGAAGTAGGGGTTCTCGGTATGTTTGAAGGTTCAAAGTTTAGGGAGTAACTAATTACATGTAACTAGTTACAGTAATAAATAATGTAATTGTAATCTGTTATAATGTAAGTGATTACAAAGGAGTAATATATGGAAAAAAACAAAAAAACAAAAAAGTAAAAAGTTTGCATGTTGAATAAAACATTCATTCTGTTGCATAACATTTATGCTCTTATGTATATAGGTCGTTTCAGCTTTATTGCCCTATTAAAACATTTTTAGAAAAGTAATCAAATGTAATAAGTTACATTACACTGACGAAATAATTAAAATAGTTCTGCAACTTATTACATTTTTAACTTGTAATGTGTAACCAATTACATGCCAAGCGGGGTCTTTGCATTGTTCAAAACAAGAGACTGCATTCCTTTTTCACTTTTAACACCAAACACACACACACACACACACACACACACACACACACACACACACACACACACACACACACACACACACACGCACACACACACACACACACACACAATAGTTTACCGTTAAGACAAAGCTTTTTCAAAAGTTGCCCAACACGATATGGCACATTGTTTCAATTCCTTCACTGCCCCAACCTCACACACTGGAATAACAATATTTGAGGATTGAAAATCATCTGCCAAGCAAAACCAGCTAAGGAATTCCCACAGAATCCCAGGAGGGACTGCAAGGCAGCGGCCCATTGCCTAAAAAGGAAGAGTCCAAACAGAAAGAAACAAGGAAGTTACTCTGTTTGAACCCTTGTGTAAACACACACAGGGCTGATATGCTTTCCTTTTATATAAGGGGTCATTGTACCAAATGTCAATGAATCATAATCAAATAGGAGATATCAGGATGTCTATATTAGGTTGATTTTGATGCTTGACTATGTGTTATCTCAACAAAACGCCCTAAAGTTTTTATATATATATATGCTATTTTTAAAGGCAGTACTAGAGTGCAAAATATAATTTCTCACCCCATAATAGGCCTTTTTATATCTTCCTTGCATACCCCCTGATAAAAAAATGAATCAGTAGACACTTGCACAAAATATATTTCACCCCATATCTCCCAAAAATCAGATAAGTGCAATGTCCAGCAGAGTCCATCCTGAATATAGACATCAAAGATGGCCTGTCTCTTCCTCAGCTCTCCAGTTACGTGCCGTGTGTCCATGCTGGAATGTGAGTAAGGCTGCTCAAGATGGGTGGTCTACACCTCCCTCTACCGTAGTGCCGTTAATGTCCTGAATGTCCTACCATTAAGTTAATGCCCTGAAATAGCAGTGCAAACGGTGTGTGTACTCAACACCATAAATCTGGAATTTGTTGTACACAAAACATACTGAAATAGTCTTGTTGCTTGGATACTTTATCAAAGCACACCACAACAACAAAAAGTTGTAACTGATTGTAAATATGAAAATCTGTTGACAGAATAACAGTTTTTAAGATACAGTAAGTTCTTCAGTTCTTTTCGTTTTCATTTTAAACCTCTACAAGAGAAAGCAGTGGGCGCCATCGTCTGGTTAAGTGGATTAAATGCAGTCAGTGAAATAGGAATATGGGGAATATTCAAAACAGCACGTCAATTTAAACATGTAAAAAAGTAAGTCATTGATTTCATTTTAATTCATTCAGGCTTAATTGGTAAACCAGTGAGATTCACAGAGTGCACAGATTTCTGTTACACTGATTTCCCTGACCAATGGCCAAATTCAATTCAACAATGCCACAGCAAGTGTATTTCATTTGAGAGTGGATGGAGGACAGCTGTTTGGACATCACTGATTCAGGCTGCAGTCAAAAATACATCATCCCCTAAAGAAGGCAACCCTGCAGTTTTGTGACAGCATGTTTGTTCACTGTAGGGAACATGACACTGAGGCCTATATTTCAAACACCTTACATGTGGTGTATTTGAGTCCTCTGTAAAGTACATCCTGGGCTTTCTAGTGACTTACTTGACTCACACACACGGGAATGTGGTCTACAGAATATAATTTCTGTCTTTTCAAGATTAAGGGGATTGCAGTAAACACGTTTTATGGCAGTAAAGGGGATAGGTGATCAAACATATTAAGATATATTGTTTCTGTTCTTTGTATATATATATATGGAGATTATGCTCAGATATAAGAAAATAAATGGACTTTGAGAGTGGTCAATAACAGAGACCTTAAGCTTTACCCCACACAGATGCTGGACCATGTGACTGTCTGATGTTTGGATGTATATCAACAGCCAGTGGGATTTAATAATGTTTGCTTTTATTATTTATCAATTAAATTCTTTATTTTTATTATTAATAATATACTTTCATGTATTTAAATTTGCGATTTTACAAAAAAGGCATCCTCATTTCCGGTTTACTTCTTGTACCATCTGTGTTAAAAAGTTGTGTGTTTTGTGTCTGGGTGATATATATTTATCACTTTTGTTTTTTTGTGAAAATCTAATAAAATATCAGAAAAAACAGGATGAAGATAAAGAAGTAGAAAGAAAATGAATTGTTGGATCTGCAGCAACATGCTGAAGTAATTGTGCTGCGTGGTGATGGCAAATTTGTAATATGTTAAAATGCCACACGAGGGCACTAAAGTCTGTATACAGAGCAAAGTCTTAATAGGGAGGGTTGGCATTATAATTACAGAAATTACTGCAGTTTGACTTTAAGTGTAAAAATGTGTACAGTTTTTAAATTATTTGAGTATGTATCTTGTTTTGAACAGAGTCTTCACTTATGTTTTGGTAATTTCTTTTTGCCTGTCCTATGTGTTTGTAACAGTGATATTGTTTTTCTTGCCATCATGTAATATATACAAAATCTGTATACAGAGTATTTTTGCTAATAAAAGATTTAATAAGATAAAAGACATTCTCCACCTTCCTGACTATGTGGTCATCTCTCTGATTTAGTGTATATTGCCATCGACTGGAGAGACTCAGCAAGAAAGCAGTGCTCGAGGTGTCTGACTCAGTACCATTGTCAGGTCCTGTGACAACAGCCGCATCAAAGATGTGGAGAGGAATCACAAAACTACCTCCTGCTTATACTACTCTCATGAAAATCTAATATCACTGCATGATTCCAACATTTTCAGTCATACTGTAGCCACGTGTTTGTTACTGGCTTCAATGTGACCTGACTTGTTTTGTAGAGGATATACAGGGTTTACTCCGTATAGTTGACAGATGAGCATCTCTGAGCAGCTCTTTTTACTAATAAATTGCATTAAAAATGACAAGTCTAGATATATTGGGCATCCTTGCATACATATATCCCTGTCTTTCAGCATTACATATTTAGTATCTGTGAAAATGTGGGACCTTGACAATTTCAATAAATATTCTAGTTTGAACAATGCCTTTGTGCACAACAGTCTTGTAACAATTAACCCAATAAATGTTTTATTTGGTTAAAGAGGTTCATGTTAAAAGGAAATCATAATTTCTTCCCCTTTGACATTTGTAGTAAAATAGCATTTAAGTTACTGAACATATTAAGTAAGTGTATAAATGAACAATTACCACATCTCATGGAATTATTCTGACACACTAAAATACTGTAAATCACATCAACTTAGTTGAGTTTTGAAAAAACTGTCAACTGAACTGACAGCTGGCAGTGGTTCCTGAATCAAGCAGAGCCGTCTCTGCCAGCACGTTGAGTCTGGACAAGTATGAGTTTATTCAGCCAACTCATGTGGAACGGATCTATTTTATTAATACAGAACATGCACCAAATAAACATGGACCGAGCGAAGCACAGCAAAACTCTAAACATGTTAACTGCATCAGAGACAGAGCTGAACACCAGCTGTTATGGACTCTATCAGAGGGAATCAGGTACCTTTTGGCCATTCTAGGTATTTATATCTCAACAAAATGCAAAAAAAAAAAGAGCATGAAAGAATCCCACTAACTGCTGAGAAGTTTTAAACTATGGATTTAAAGAGGAGACTACAAAAAGTTTCCAAAAGCATGCAAATCCAGATGATAAAAAACTAGGTGTGGGAAAAGAGATAATACAAGAGAAGATAAAACAGTCCGCACATTAGACTTTGCGTCCATAAATATTCAATTAAATTACCAACGAGGTGATGTTTTAAGCTACCTGCTCTTCATCAGACAAGAGACGAGACACATCACAATAAGCTGAACCTCGTGAAATTACATTGTAATTCACATTAATTGTAATTACATTGTAATGACATTGTCCAGAGCTATGTCCTTTTCAAGTTTTTCTGTTGCTTTTCTTCTGTTTTTGGTGAGTCAAGCCAGTGTTGCAGTACTATAGAAAAAATCTTGCAATAGGTCTTGGTCTTGAGACTGATTATTCTATCAAGACATTTTTCATGTTTCTCTATATGTACCCCCCATACTTTATGTGGACTACAAACACTGTGTCAAGCCTTGTGTTGAGTTTTGAGCATGTGTGTCTCCTGATGTAAACTAACACTGTAAGAGATTGGTATGGGCTAGCTTTGAGGTTTGAATTGCAAAAGAACGAAGGGAGGCGGACGTTCCAAATGCAGCTTGAATTGTAAAAATGTATTCAGTCATTGTGGCGATATCAGTGTCTAAAATTACAAAACAAAAGGTATTGTCTGCAAATTTGACTGCATTTCAAGGTGCATAAAATAACCAGGCTATATATACACTATAGGTGGGTGATTTCAACATATTGACATAGGGACATTTGACCAAGTGTAAATAACATTGCCCTGAATTTAAAATCCTTTGAAATGTATTCTTGATGAGTCATATCAAAAGGATATTAAGTTGCAGAGCATAGAGCCCTGAGAACATTAGATACACTCTTCATTGATCATAGGAATATTAGAGGAAAGTATCAAAGTCTGAGGGCAGCAGGAGAAAAAAATCCTCACATAATTTCTTCCACAAAGTCTGCCTGAAGTTACATTTGTTCAGCTTGCTAAAGAAATGCAACAAGAACAGCGGAACTTGATCAAGCCAGTGGAAAGAGAAAACAAAGGTAGGTTTTACCTAATCATTTCCCTGTATTTATATAGTATGAATAACCTTTACATGTTTTGTTAGAGCATCTGTCATTGCTGTTAAGTTACTCCAGGTGATAATTTATTTGGAGCTTTACACAGCTGACGTTGTGATATGACATCTGGGAAAAGATAATAAACAAAATTTATAGGAGTTGCTTTCTGTTGAGGTGTGCCAGTTTGAGGGCCCTCCTCCTGTGAATGTAGGCTCACTGTCATGGCTTACTGTGACATTTTCAGGCTGGGTTTAACTCCAATGTGTAATGTGAGAGGTGACAAACCCTACAGACTCATCCAACTCTGCAGGTACCCTCAGCTATATGGAAATTTCTTTTAGCTCATTATTTTGGTTTTATGGCCTGTAAAATGCTACCTGCCTAGCACCAAATGACAGACAAACAAAGTTAGAGACAAGCTGGTAGGCCTGATAAGACCAACACAAGGCACCACAAGGCACCACTAGTAATTTTCACTATTCATACATGCACTACAGTCTAACATTTTTGTCTTACGTCTTTTTACATATGCTGCTACAATGCCAGAATAGATGGGCCAGCAGATGGCTCAAAGAAGAAGATGGGGCAAAGCTGGATGTATGTGTAGATACAGATAATGGCATACTCTCTCATCCCTACCCTTTATGTACTTTCCCCTGTGGTGTTACTGCTTTAATTCCAGGTTGTTCTCACTCTAAACTTGTCAAATACATCCGTTCTGTCAGTGCTTTCAGCATACAAGCGTGACGCCGAAAGCCACCGTCCGCGTCCAACTGGAACTTGGCTGGACAGCGTCAGACGAGAACAAACCACAACAGAACCGGTGGCATTGTTATTATATGCCAGGGGGTGGCCAGATGCACTTATAAGGCAGTTGGGTGGGGAGGTGGATAGGACAATAACTGACTTTCGTGAGGGAGTTCAAAGTTTGTTTCCTGCATTATTGTTTTTCTATGTCTCTTTTGCTGAAGCTTGACCATCCGTGACTTTGTTGCCTAATCCTAACCATCCTGACAGTCCCATTGGTTGCCATGTGTCACACCACAACATGGTACGAGTATTTTAATCGAAATTCTACTGGTGCTTTAGCTGGGAAACTGTCAATACAGATTTACCTGAATATAGCTCTGCTCTCAGTCACACATGACCACATGCAGGAAATGTTCCTCAACATTTTAGTCCAAATTCTAATGTTTCTCAGTGTGTGGTGGATATGAAAATGGGAAGCAACACTGTTTGCCTTTATAAGGTAATAATACATCAAAAGTGATGAAAGCTTGTTCTGCTGCCATCAAGTGGCCAAAACAAAAAAGATTTATACTGCTTTGAGCCAAAATACTGAGAAATGGCATATTGTGGATTAATGTTGAATCAGAAAGTTAGTGCAAAATTACACAGTAAACAGTTTACATAATATCATAATGATCACCTTTGATTTCAGAAGTGGTGGTGTAGGACTTGCAATCAGTTTAATTGCTAGACCACTTGTGCCACTAGCTCTACAGATCCTGGCAGTTAATTTTGTAAGCAAAATCTTTTCATCACCAATACAACAACAGAATCTTACTTACAAACTCTGAACTGCCCCTTTAAAAGTTTGCCGATTTTTTGAAGGTCACAGCTTGTCTGACCACAGATACTTGGAATCTCTCCAGTATACAAGATCTCCCGCGACACACCCACACAAACATGTGGGCAGATAAGGAAAATATACACATTCTGACCTTGATGAAACTATTAAATTAAAAGAAGGATACCAGAAGAAATCTATATCTATACCTAGCTGTTGATTACCAGATATCTCAAATTAGGTTTTTCTTAGCCTACTGGAAATACAAATATATTATTAGATTTGTGCACACTCCAAAATCACTGCCAACTGTTTCATATTATTAAAACGTCCAAATATATTGCAACAAGAATTCCTATAATTTCCCTATAATTTAGATCCTGTTCATCTCAGCAAATTTCCCTCAAATCCTTTTTTCCATCTTCATCATCCAATGAACATGTATTGATTTATTTTGATTGGATTTTCCATGCTTTATATATCACACTCGCTCCTTATGTCCTCCATGGCTTTTCACATCTGCCAGGAGGAAAGTGCCCTCCTTAGCCCTGACTCAGATGGTTAGTGAGTGTTCGCTCTCTCCTCCCCTTGCTTCTTTTCTTTTTTTCCTCTCAAGCTGTCTTACTCTCTCCCTCCTCCTCTCCTCTTACTCTCTCTCCTCACTCTTGCAATCTCTCTCTCCTTTTGATCACTTCGGTCCCTTGCTCCACTCCCTCTCCCTTACTCCTACACAGCTCTGTCACTCACTCACACACTCATACCAGCTCTCCCTGGGCACCATCTCCACCATCGGAGATCCTCATTGTGTCTGCGTTTTGCCAGGTGGACGCACTCCCCACAGTCACCATTTCCACCCCGGAGGGTTCCACGCTGGCAGCGCAGCCCCTTCCCCGGCTGAGCATCGGGCGGAAGACCCTGGTGGCAGCTGCTGTGGGGGTCATGCTGGTCCTGGTTCTGGTGGTCCTCATCCCTGTTCTGGTCAGCTCTGTTGGCACAGGTGGGATAGATGACAGCGCGAGCCACTACGAGATGCTGGGTACCTGCCGCATGGTGTGTGACCCCTTCCCCAGCACGGGTGCGACAGACACAGGTGCACACGCTGGGACAGATACATCAACCACAGGCCTACAGGTGGACAACAATGCGGACCTGAGTGATCACAGCATCGGTCCACCGCTGCCTACTTACAGCGCTCATGGCCCACAAGGCAAACCAGGACGTCCTGGCAAGCCTGGACCCCCAGGACCACCTGGAGAGCCAGGCCCACCGGGACCCAAGGGGCCACCAGGGGATGGTGTGGACATTGTACGTACAGGGATTCTAGGATTAGGGGGTATAGGGGCAGTTAGTACAACCACATACAACACCACGCCTCGGGTGGCATTTTATGCAGGACTACGAAACCCTCAAGAAGGTTACGATATTCTACGATTTGACGACGTAGTGACTAACATTGGTGGTAACTATGAAGGCGCAACGGGCAAGTTCACCTGTAAGATTCCTGGCACCTACTTTTTCATCTACAACGTGCTGATGAGGGGAGGAGATGGCACCAGCATGTGGGCTGACCTGATCAAGAATGGTCTGGTGGGTAACACTTTTAACTCTTCAGACATCTTCTCAAAACACTTCCTACTGTTTAATAATTAATGGTGAATTTAACAACTGAAAAAAAAACCACAAACAGTTTCTCAGAACAAACAGTAGAGAATTATCCATTATAAGAGCCCTGAATCATACACTAGGATGAACCGGCATCAAAATGCTCAGGGAACAGTGTAACCAGTGTGCTGGCAGTGTAAATGGAGTAGTCATGCATTCATGTGGATAGTGATTTTAGATCTGACTTGGTATGGTCCAAGATAATGACAATGCACAGTGGCATGCTGCCAGATTGTGTATCTGTGCATATTACGCATCCGATGATGTACACGTTGAAGTGAGTGGAAGGAGTGCAGCGCTATCTCAACTCTGCACACATCAAAACACAGCCTGGGGTAGTGGCTAGTTCAAAGCTGGTGCCCTTTGAAATACAACAAACTTCATGGAACCATGATGTGCAAGTATGCGTTATCAGACTGCCTGTCAGGCCCAGGCGTTTCAATATCGAATCATGATATTTGCTCTACTCATGGATAATTTTGTAATGTCTTCAAAGCCCCAGGTGATATCATTGATCAAACACCATGTAAATCTGAGCCCTGACATTTTTTCCTGCAAACATCTTAGCCAGGCTGCAACAGGCTGCACAGAGACTGGAGATAATAACACCTGGAAGTTATAATCTAGTTTGATACAATGGCCATGCAATAAATGCCTTATTTCAAAAGCTAAAATAGAGCTATTTTTTTGTGGGGACTGTTTTTGACATTTTACTAGGTTACAAAGCCAGATACACCACATTAAACACATTTTTCCGTACTCTTTTGTCTTATTTTGTCCCTAAGGATTAAAAAAAAAAACTTACGTTGCAATCCAACACACTATTCATGGCATTAGATTTTGTACTGCAGGTATTCATGTTATCTTAATGGCTTCAAGCAGGGGTGTGCACAAATATTTTAGGGGCAGTGGCTAAAAAAAAAAAAAGGCACCGTCACCCCTCCCCCATTCCTCCTCCTGATGTTGTATCACACATCACTTCTTACCAGAATGTAATTTATCACTGACTTTATTTTAAAAAAAAAAAAAAAAAAACACAAAATGGTAATGGTAAGAAAAAGATAATATTTAAATGAGATTTACAATCCATAAAACCTGCTAACTTTATCAAAAGGAAAAGAGATGGATAAACTGACTGGAGACACAGCAGTGCGTAAGAGCCAGATATTTTAATCAGAATGATTCACCTGTTGGCTGACTGTTGTAAAGACTTCCTTCAGCTACCTCCCCCAGCTTTCTGTAGAGGGCAGTGACACTGTAAATAATGTGCAACACCAGATATGATTCTTCATATAGAAAGATACATTTACCTTAGTTTGTCAGAGTCAAAAATGAAACAGCAGTCTCACACTGTCTTAAGCAACTATAAGCTCCAAGAAATTGAATGTACCAGTAATTAATAGCCAGTCGAGAATGAGCATATATTCTTTTAAATAAATTAAAGTATTACTGAAAATTTGCCAAAACCTGATACACAAAAGAGGCTAAGTGTTGTCAAGCCACTTCAGCCACTATGTTATGCACATCCTTGGTTCAAGTTTCAGTATTACTGATATAAACTAGACCCTTTCTATCACATTTTACAACATAATATAGAACTGAATATTTAACGGGTTATTTGGTCAGTGCTTTGTTGTCTGTGGTGGTGATGCTGCTGCAGTAGAGATGAGGATGGAAATTGGGAGGGTGCTTTGCCCTCATGTCTCAGAGCTCCATCATCATGCTGTCATCTGTGGCTCAAACTCTCCTCTCTGACCCTGCAGCCTCTTAACATACACTTTTTTGTGTGTTTTGCATCGGCACTGATTAAAACTCCATGTTCCTGTTTTGGTTCAAACTTAGAGCCTGTTGCCAGAATCTGGCTGAAGCAGGCATTACACTTTTATGGTTAACTCTGGTGAAGTTGCAGCGTAAAAGCCAACCTGGCAACCCACATCATCATGCATCAGCTAAAGCTTAGAGGGGATATAACTGTACATGCAAAGTTCCTCAGTTTCACTTTTTACGCAGACATGCAGAAGAGATTTGGATGTTATGCTTCAGATCTAACACCCTCGGTAATTACGCCGTGTTGACACGATGACACTTATATTCCGGATAAACATGGCATTATCTGTGCTCCACCCAGAAAAAGGTGCATGTAAGAGGGGAACACGAGGCAAAGGGGTAGTGTGCGCTGCCATCCTCCCTCAGAGGCAGGCTGACTCAAGCCTGACCCTTTCAGTTGAGTCATGAGAGAAAAAAACAAAATATTCACCACAGGGGACACACTTTACAAAAACTCCCATATTCAGTCTTGAAAATATTCCTGTCCTAAAATAAGATTTTTAGTCGACTCATACATGAAAAAAAAGTGTTCTCATGCCAGCCAGTGAAACAGCGACTCATTTAATGTTTGCGTGCATCAGTTTCAGCATTTTGTTTCAATTTCATCGTCGACTCCAGTAATGCCATCGTAACCCATTTGAACTGAGAGCAAATTGACTTCTGTCTGAGCAACGTAACAAGGACTGGACAATAAATTAACAGGTAATAAGTAAAAAGTTAACCCCCTGACCAAAAAAAAAAAAAAAAAAAAAGGGAAAACAACTGAAAATAAAGTAAAAATAACAACACATTAGAAACAAGGAAATGACCTAGAAAAGGTGCTTAATATAATTTTAAATATGTAATTATAAAAATTATAAATATAGTTTTTCCCCTTTATTATTATTTTTTTCTTTGACATTTTCCCTAGCTTTTTAAAAATAATTTT